>NC_141146.1:57286646-57618833 GCF_053477565.2 Lygodium microphyllum
CATGATAGATCAAAGAAATGGAATTGAGGTAGACAAGGATTTAGCATTGGGCTTTGCATCGCATTATTGCAAGATTAGTACCATGGAATGTCTTGTGAATGCTGGCAATACTGGAATGTTGCTACCTTCTTGGAGGTAGACATGGATTTAGCATTGGGTTTTGCATCGCATTATTGCAAGATTAGTACCATAGACATGCCTTGTGAATGATGGCAATACTGGAATGCTGCTACCTTCTTGGAGCCATTAATGTGAGTTATAGATCGAGAATGTATGCATGTGGTTAAATGGTTTATTGACAAAGGATGCAAGGACATGGAGCTCTGTCACACTTACAGCAGCTGTGTCAAGCAATCAAATTGAAATCATGGACTTTCTTTTACAACATATACCTCAACATGTTCTGCATGTTTTACGCTTGGATATTTTGAAGGCAACAGAAGAGGTTCTAAGGCTTGTCAAGGAGGTGCCTCTGGCAACTAGTCTCTACAAGGCTTCAGCATCAATTGGACCCTCAGTACATGAAAAATTCGAGAGAAACAAGGGATGTGAAAGACCCCGAGGAAATAAATCATTGTATTATACTTCCTGCTCAAGAGCAAAACGGAAAGCTCACCAAGGCCTCTAATGCTTGTAGATAAGCTTCCATTTATCTGATTGTCGCTCATATCAACACTTAACAAAGAGCTACCTTTGGGGAATGATGCGATGTATGCTGCAAGCCAACAATCCACTATGTGAACCAGAACAGGCTGCATTCTCTGCACCTACTGTCAGATTCCTGGCCTGATGAGGCACTACATGTATTCCACGATTAAGAGATGGAAAATAGAGCTCAAGCACTCTAGAGTAGAGCCTAATCAAGCTTCACATTCACTCTGTAAGCCTTGTGGAGCAGATTTGAAGATGATACGTCTTCAATGATTGACTATTTCAGGAGTCTGGCTATTTCTCCTTGATGGATGGTTAAAAGAGGGCATCTGTTCAAGAAGAATCAGAGTAACACCTGATAACTCAAGGAGTTTGATTTATTCTTCACAAGAAAAGACAGAGTCACAGTGAGTAATCAATCAATATGCAGAGTTGACGTAACTGCAACATGAAGAAACAAGTAACACCATTAATAAGAGTAGCTCTGGATATGATGCATAGACAGTACTTTGAGCAGGGGATGATGAATTCATGCTTGGCAAGGAAGTGCAAGAACATTATAAAGAGGTGCAATTAGAAGGTGTGCCTGCACTCACGATCTGCTTGAAAACTTGTCAAATTTTAGGATCCTTGGAAACTGTGTAAAAGGAGTTGCCTGAAAGATTGAAGGGCCTTGAAACTAGATCAGGTGCCAACTAGCAAGCTTTTGCTTGGGGGCAAATCAGCACAAGGCAACCAATAGTAAAGACAGTAGTAATAATATGTTGAGATTACACGATCATTGAGGGATCCTTTGAGCTCTTGCAATCATCATTAGTGCAAATGCAGAACTTGAGCTATTGCAATCGTCACTTTTGCCAACAATGCAGTAGTTGATGTAGGCTATTGGGTGACACTGACAAGCTGTATTGTCACATTTGGAGCACCCGCACACTTCAAACTAAAACAACTATCTCAGGGCTCATTTGAGACTTGCTTTTTCCCCGCAAATTGTGATGTCTATCTGCCCATTAGAGCTTAGCAGGATATATACTCTGTTTCTGTGGATTTCCTCTTGGGAGCATCTATTCTGGATGATCAACAGAGTTCATATAGACACATCACAGAGTTCATATAGCCACCATTTATACCTGTTCTTGTGGGTCCAGCTAAATCATATGCCTCTAGACAAGTGTTGTTTAGATGATGGCTCTGTTTAGAACTAAAAGAAGTGCCAAATGTTGAATTGTTGATGAAACACAAGATTGGCTAATCCAACAGTAGTAGATGTACTGCTAATAGCTGCTAGTGGTGTGGTGCTTTTGCTTTAAAATCATGCCTATCACCACACGATGGGCAGAGCTTCTATGGTGTTTCAGCTGCAAACTGCTTATAATGCATCTTTGTATTGACCTTCGAGCATTTGGTATCATCCAACTACTCAAGTCCAAGTGCTAGGGATGGATGAAAAAATAGCAAATTATAGCTTTCAACCACAAGTCTATGGTGGTTTTGGCACTGAAGTATGAGGTGCTAGGGCAGATTTAAGTCAAAAAAGTGATGCAACTCTAGCTATGTATGCTCACAGCCTTGCATCATTTTCTATGCCTTCAAATATTTAAGAGGATAATGCTTCAACAACCCCTATCCATGCAACTCCTTTTGAAGCCTTTGAAGGATTGGTTTCGTATGGCAAAGAGTCCAAGCTTACATATTCTAGTAGCAATAGTATGTGCATCACAAGAGATTGAATTTCAGCAAATTAGTTGCTCACATGGCTGACATGATTGGTGTATTGACACATGCACTTAGGGTTTTTTATGATACCATGATGGCAGCAGAAGTGGTAAATGTAGTTCGGATAGAACAAGCACTTGCCTAATACTTAATATCTCATATTGATGAGTTGATACAACCATGTATTATGGAAGCTCTTACAAATCTTTATGGTAATATTGTTTTGCAAGAAGGCCTAGCTCATGTACAAGACAATAATATGTTGGTTGCATCAATTGCTATGGCTGATGTAGCAGTCCAACAAGACCTAATGCAGTCATTGCTAAATTTGTACAATGAGTATAGACAACTACTCTTTAATGGGCAGCATTATGTACATGGACAGAAATATGACTAAGCAGCAATCATTTTATTCACAGCCGCATGATCATCATGAGCACTATGGATAGTAGTATGATAGATCTATTGCTGATTTAGACATAGATGATATGGGAAAAATCTTGTTTAAAGCTATTAGAGCTAAACGATTAAATAATGAGTAAATTAGAGAATTGCATGCTCAAGGGGTATATTTCAAATTGGCCAAACCAATGTCCTCCAATAATAAAGCTAAATGCAGGGCGAAGAATGCAAAAATATTATTGATAAGCAAATTTTCAGATGAAGGGGATGTAGATGGTTATGTTGAATATGAAGATCTTGAAGTCTTTGAGCAATCTCATGATGGACTTATTGAGGATGTGCATAAGCTTACACTCAACCATGGTCCACAACAACCAAGAGAAGAGTGGTATACTCCTTTAGAAGTATATAATTATGAGAGCTTTGACAATGGGCACTATGATCAGAATGCATATGATGTGGATGTATATGAAGATGATGCTAGTATTATGCATCCTTTATGACATGAGGAATTACTGATATGATTATGGGGATACTTCTTTCTATCCATATGATCTCAATAGTAAGGAGTATGTGATCGATGACAGTATTCTTGCCTTCAATAATCATTATGTTGGAATACATCTCGATCCATGAGGATAAGGGATGGCTTTTGGATATTTTTGAGACTTGCATCCATCTTAGGGGAAAAAAATTATCTTTAAGAAGCTCTATTGGCTGAAAACTAGTCAGTTTTAGCATGTGTTCTATTGTAGATAGCTTCCAAATAGCGTATTGTTTTAGCACAACTTTAATTCTAATTTGTTTATAGAGAAGCAAGGCCTATATGGGCTGAAATTACTTCAAATAAGATTTCTTTTGACATATGGCACACTTGATTTGGATAAGCTCATCAATGGTTATTTCAATTTTATTATAGTAGGGTCTGTAGTAGACAACATGGTGTCTATTGTTTGCATGTGCCTTTTCATAGTGTTATGGTCGACAAGTTCTCAACTTTATAATCTTAAATGGATGTATATATGGTCTACTTAGTTTCCCACTAAAGATTCCATTGGTTACATGATAAATCTTCAAAAATTCCATTCTTGTAGCTATTCTAATAAAGTATACTCTTATCTTCCTTATATTTTAGTTGCATCATAATGTGCCCCAAATTGTTTTTTAGGACAAAAACTTCTTTTGATTGGGAATGGAATATAAAGGATGGAAATAGTGGAAAATAAGGGGATAATGCTTACCACATGGACAAGTATAAAAGGGATTGGGTACTTACCATTTTTCATCATTGAACAATATTACAAGTCACTTTTCTCCAACTTTCATGGTTGCCTTCACCTTCTTTTCCTATGTTTCTCTCTCTTCTAGTATTTCTCTCACCTCTTTCCTTTTTCTCACTCTTCTTACAATATTTCTCTCTCTTATAGACTTCTCTCTCTTTTTTCTCTCTCCAGTCGGCTCCTTTATATGTTCAAATGGAATGGGCAACTCTTCATTAAATTAAATGGTATAATCAGATGTGTACTAAGTAGTATTGCATGCAACTCTTAAGCATAGAAGCCACATGTATGAAATATTAAATCAAGCTATCAAATCACTAATTTTATATGTATTCACATTAAATATGCCATAGCTATGTGTATTATTTTGAAGCTATCAAATGCATCAACTATTCCTAAATGGTCTAATTTCTATTATGAATATTTATTAGTGCATATGATAACAATGATCCCATCATTTACATAGGCAAGTTCGATCATTGAGGCATGTGTATGGGTGGGTGGGTGGCTAGGTGTTCACGTGAGTGTTGGGGGGGGAATGTTATGTTTCTTATGCTTAATAGTTAGAGTAGCTTGTGTGAGAATGAGTTGTGGTCTTATGCTATCACAAGGGCAAGTTAAGAACATGTAAGGTTATAATGCATATCTACAAGAGTTAAATGTAGTAAGCAAGTTCACTTTAGAGGATAAGAGGATCTACTAGATTTAAAGAAGATTTGTAGTAAGGAACATCTTTACAAGCCAATATAGAGAAGGATATAAAATACCCAAATATTTATATGTGTTTCAATATGTTTGTATGAGTGTGTATGTGTATGCGTATACTACCTCTATGCCACTTACATGCATTGTCTTGTTGGAACACTAGTCAATGTCTAGACCTAAAATTTTTAAGGACCTCAAGCTTTTAATGCTTACATAGATATATGCATTGTCTTGTCTAAACATGGATGAACTATGTTTTGAGGCCTCAATATGTATAGGAGGAGCAAGGAGAAGTTGTGTGTGTGTGTGTGCATCTCAATCATGTAGTATGTAAGTGTGTATAGGAGAGGCAATGATAAGTTTTGTGTGTGTGTTTTCAATATCAAAATCCCAAAATAAGCCATATGCATTTAAGAAAAAGTATGACTTTATGTGTGTGTGTGCCCACGCCATGTATACGATATGAAGATAAAATAATCTAGAACGGTATTGTGTGTGTGTGTGTGTGTGTGTGTGTTCTTTCTCCTCTATATGTTCACACACACACACTGTGTGTGTGTGTGTGTGTGGCCAATCCCCTACCCAAGGGTAAGATCCACAAGGTGTGGAGGAGGGCCCACCAAACAAGTGGCATCCTACCCCCACCAAAAATAAATGCACTACCATGTGTTGGCCATCAAAGCAAGGTATTAAAAGTGGATTAGTAATAGATTTATATGTGTATCTTTTTATTTGATGTGTTAGTGGGTTCTATCATATAGCAAAATGTGAAGGTATAAAACTAGAAAAAGTATCTCCTCTTATACTAAAGAAACTCATTGTGAATACCTCTACACTATAATTGCAAATTATGAGACATGAGGTGAGTAAAGTTAGACTAAAGAAATAATCTAGAAAAAATTGACTTATAATAACCAACATTAGGATTTAGAGTTGTTTGATTATTGTGGAGCTTGAATTTAGGGTTACCTATGTAAATATATCAATAACACTCCCAATAGCATAGACCGAGGGATCATAGCATTTACAAAACCACTTGGTTAGTGTAAAGCTAGATTGGAAGATATATGTGTTTTTATAATTTATTAATTCTTAAATAATCATATGTGATACTAAACTGGCCAAGGTTTACTAAGTATAGTAAGATTTTGTGTATTTAATGTAAAATTCTTCTCCAAAATTGAATCATATAAGATTATTAAAAAATAAATAAATTATCACAAATCTAATAACTAATTCAAGTACATCCAATGGGATATAAAAATGAATCTAATTAGAAATTACAATTAAGAAAATATCCTTTGGGCATGAAAAAAGTATAATTTATACTTTGAGAAAGTATTGAAACAAATATTTTTTCTCTAAAATAACTATAAATAAATAAATAGTGTTGAATTTTGTTGATGTTGTCCCTATGGATAGTCTTTCAGGCCTAAGTAAGCAAAGGGTGTCTAGTTGTTACTTGTACCCATACAAAAGATAAAGGTAAGAATTGTATCACCTAATACGTATTATAGGTTTCATCACAGAATCTAGTTGTCAAGCCAATCTCACCCTTGAAGACTTATTCAAAGGTGTAACTTATATGAAAGACTATGATATATAAATATCTCATGGTTATTATCTAGAGAATGCAATTTGAATACTATTACCACATATAGCTACTATTTCAATAAGTAACAATATTTTAAAAATAATTTTTTGATTGATATCATAATAATTATAAATAAATAGGAAATAAATATAGATCAATCTCTAGTAAACCCAATTTACTATGGAAGCTATATTACAACTCATTGAGTGATCTATAAGGGCATTGTTCATATATATGGCATTACTACCACAAAGTGAAAGTATATATGCCTCACATTGAAGTTGCTCAAAAGAACATAAACCAATGCCCAACAATCAACCATAGCAAGATTCTAAGAACATGTTGCTAAAGAGTTAGAGAATAAGGTGACATTGTATTGAATGCTCTTGCCTAAATTTACTAAAGTCCTAAAGCATAAGGTGAAATTATTATCAAAATACTAGATAATAAGGTGACTTGAATAGGAAATAAATATAGATCAATCTACCTCAAAATAACATAAATCAATGCCCAACAATCAACCATAGCAAGATTTTAAGAACATGTCACTAAAGTGCTAGAGAATAAGGTGACATTATATTGAATGCCTTTGCCCAAATTTACTAAAGCCCTAAACCATATGGTGAAATTATTACTAAAATGCCAAAGAATAAGGTGATTTGAATAGGAATTATATATAGATCAATATCTAGAAAAATGAAAATATGAAAAGCATGTAACTATCTTACAACTCATAAACTGATCCACAAGGGTATTGTTCATTCATGTGGGACCACTATCCCAACATAAGGGTGTATATGCCTAAAATTACAATTATTCAAAAGAACATGAGCCAACTATAAATGCCCAACAATCATGCATAGTAAGATTCTAAAAAAGATGTTGCTAAAGCACTAGAGAATAAGGTGACTTTGTAAGGCCTCATCCCAACTTGAGTTCACCAACATTTACAAATGTAGGTCAAGATTCATAGATGATAATGTAACCTTTGGTTTCCATCCATTGCATTTATCTTTAAAAAAAAAGGGGAATTTGGGAATCTTGTTTACAAGGGTTTTTTCCTAGACTTACATAATCCTTGAGGCATTGATTTAGGCTAACCCAAATTATGGTGGGCATTGTTGATTAAGCCACTATACCCTATATTATGGGATCCCATATTAGAAGTATGCTCCACAAAATTCTATGCCCTAAAAATTATCATGGTCCTTATTTAAGAATATGTGTACCATGCTTGTTAAATAGCCACAAAACACAAAACCCTAGATAAGCAAAATTGATGGGAGAATGCTATACAAAGAAAAACTATGTATACAATATTGCATCCTATTGAGCATAGAAGATTTGTTTTCAATGTGCTATCTTGGGTATATGATAAGGCATACCCATATGAGCAATCTTGCCATTTGATTGAGTTATAAGTGTATGCTAATCCACAAATTGCAATATGTGTAGACATATCAACAAGTTAGCATTTACCTTCAAAACCATCTTGCATATATAGAATGTACAAACAATGTTATGATTAAGATCTCAAGAAAGTGGCAAAATCAAAGGTGATCGTGCCACTAAATGCTATAAGTAAGGAGAACTCTAACTGAAAATAGAAAGTTCTAGCCTACTCAATATCAAGGAGGTGTAGAGAGTATAGTTCTAGCTTAAGCAATAATCTCATGTATTTACCTATTTGACACTTGTATTAGGGTCTAAGACGTCTAGATCGGCCAAGATAGATGGCTCAATCAATCAATATCCCTTAGGTATGTGGAGAAAATTGAAGCTATGACTATGTTGAGACCTCTTGAGTCTTCCTCACAAAGAAATTTGTAAGTTGCCTCTAGGTAAGGGTCTCAATGTAACAAACGGGATACATGGGAACTAGGGGTTAGACACCCAATCACACTGACCGTGGTATATAAGGTGTAAGAGACCCAATTTACGACATCCAATTATTATGAAGATCATACTTTTCACCTTCATCTCCGGGTTCCATGGCTTCCTCCTTCTTTCTTCTCTCTTTCTCATCTTTCTCTCTCCTCTTCTCGTCTTTCTTCTTCGTCTTCCTTCTCTCTTTCCTCTTCAACTTATTCTCCTCTCTCATCTTAGCTTCATTCATTACAAGTGGTATTAGAGCATCATACTTTGGTCCTTTTCTTCTTTCCTCTTTCTCCATCTAGTCCCCTTTTCAAATCTGAAACTCTAGTTACTCAAGTCACAGATATAGGTACAATAGGAAGGACCACAGTTAGTTTTAGCTTTTTGGAGCAATTAGGAGCTATGGTTGGAGACTCATATATATTTGGAGGTAAAATGGCTAACTTAGTAGGTCATCACTCATTTTCATGCAATTTTTAGGGGTTCCAAGACCAAAGTTGGAGACTCAAAAGATAGAAAAAGGCAAAAATCTTAGTTATTTTTTGTCCCAGCTTCCTTTTCTCTCCTCTCCCTACAAGGTGCCATGGTTGCCCAACCAAGAAGCTCCAAGAACTTACTCCAACCTACCCCAAACCACCAACTAGCACACTGCAACTCCATCCCTTATACCCTTTGCTTGAGATCAAGCAATGGAGTGGTTGGTTGTTGCCTCTTGAGAGCTGCAGGGCAGCCATGACAATTTTCAATGCATTTTGCACTAGTTGCTCATGCTACCCCCAACCCTCTTACTACCCTCCTACTACTCAGTGGAGCTCCTGGCCATCTTTAGGCACTCCTTTAGCACTCTTCATCTTCCCCTTTTGATATATTCTTGGTTCTAGAGCAAACTTGGAAGAGGTGGATAGTTTGGGCAGCCATGGATTCTTCATCTAGAGTTATCTCAATCATTAAAGCTCAGATCAAGCCTTTCCACCTCTAAAATCTCAGCCCTTAGGAGTGTTGAGAATAGCAAATGATGCTTGGTCATAGAGGCCAAATGTATTGAATAGACAAGATGTACACAAGATAAAGACAAAGCTCAATGAATCAAAGAACTATGTATTGATAGAATCTGAGAAGATGAACGATATCCTTGTTTGGGACTACTTGGAAGAAATATCTAAGCATTAGATATCCTAGAGCTCCCTTGTAGACCAAAAACGTGCACCAAACATTAGCTTCTTCTTCTAATGCTCAAACCACAAATTTGATGGTTCCATTGGCTCTGAAAGGGGGCTAAAACCCAAGAGACCTTGACACTGGGTCAAAATTCTTCTCCCTATTCACAGTGCTATTTGCTACTTGTAAACTGCGATTGTGCATCGCACAATTTTGCCAATCCTTCTTTTTGTGTGAAATCTCCCAAACTTGTTGAAAAAGCAACTTGCTTTTTGCATGTCACCCTATTCTAGAAGTTTCCTACAACTTTTTAGGATATTTATAAGGAATAACATCCAAAATATCAAAAATAGGCTAAACTTGTCCAAAATTTCCTTATTTTGAAAGTAACCATACTATGGACACTAGCACTAATGACTATGATGACATTAACTCTCTAGATTAATAAGAAATCCGAATGATGATGCACACCAAGTTTTTTTTACACACTGCTTGTGTAGCAGCATGACACCAGATTGAAGACATGGAGCTTAGGGTGCAAGGATTTTTAGTGGGTAGTCCTGATAGCTCCCTTTGAAGCTTTCCATTATTGAAGATTAAGCTCATGTACAACCACAAGAGTCCCCTACCATCAATGGAAGCATCAAATGCTTGAAGGCTTCCTCCATTGGAGTGCTCTAACCAACCATACTTTCTTGATGGAAAAATTGGCATCATGCTGGATCATGTTTCATCTATCTTTCCCAAACACTAAAGAGATATATCAATCCAATCTTAATCTCTCATCTTAGTCCACTTGTTGCTGAGCTGCTTAATTCCTTTTGTTGGAAAGATTACGGTTACATATGCTTTGTTAGTTCAATCTTTCATTGTATGCATATACCCACTTGAAATCAATGACCCATTTGCTTCCCAATGCATCATGATTAACTCTAAATCAATTTCTTTTACTGACATTAACTCTTCCATGATCTTGTATGCTTTGGATTAATCCCAAGTGGATAGTAAGCCATTGTAAAAAGGGTAAGTAGCAGCCATTAGTGAGTCACTGGATTGCCAAGGTAAGCCCTACCTAAGCTCTTGTTTTATCCTTGCATCTCATGAAAAGATCCAACGTTTCCTTTCCAATGCACCTTATACTGGTTGCTTAAGTGAAAGCATTTTCCGTGTATACTCTGGCTGAGGAAAAAGGTCAATGCCATAGGCGAGATGGTGAGCCAAAAGAGAGATGACCCTCCCATACTACTTAAGACCTTGAAGGGATGCACATCCCAGCTTGGGGGAAAATTTGGCCACCTCTTGGTGATCTGGAGCCTAAAACTTGTATGTAGGTGCAGGTACACTCCATGGTCACCCCACTCTCAATGAAATACCCCATTTGGATATCCTTTCGGTGCTCATGGCACCCATGTATGAAACTTGATATGTATGCAGTCAAAGGATATGTATGGCATTAAGATCCACTTATGTAGTGATGATAGAGATATTGGACATGCAAATGTACTTGTGATTATGCTCAGTATGCCTAGAATGTTGTTTATGATAATGCTCATGCCCCTTAACCCATGAGTCATCCATACAATGTAATAGACAATGTTTTAGTCATAGTCACTCGGGGATAGTAACATAAAGATCCAATTACAAAAAAATATGTGTTATAATTGTGAAAGGTGAGAAGGATTGAAGCTTGCTTGGAAGAGCTATGGCGATAGAGCAAGACCAAGAAAGAAAGAGAGAGAGACCAAATGGGAACTCCAACAGTCACAATGTGTGACCGGGCCTTCCTTTATTCAAACTGTTGAAAGGTGAGAAGGATCGAAGCTTGCACGCGAGCTATGGCGGGAGAGCAAGAGCAAGAAAGAGAGAGACAAGAAATGGGAACTCCAACGGTCACAATGTGTGACCGGGCCTTCCTTTATTCAAACTGTCACTAAAAGAATAAAGAATAAAGTGACGTGACGGGCGCCCGCCACCTGCAGTGTGCAGTGGCGGGTACTGTCAGTGTAGTAATACACGGGGTGGCACGGCGGAGGCGCCTTTACCCCCAACAACCTCCCACTTAAAGGCGAATCTACCCTAGTGAGAGAGAAAAGAAAAAGAAAAGACAGTACAAATGTACATAGGTACAAGGGATGAGGAAAGGTGACATCTCATCCAACGCCCATCAACCTCCTGAGGAAGGCAAAGCGCTCAGTAGTGAGGCTCTTCGTGAGCAAATCTGCAGGATTCTCGTCAGTGGAGATCTTGACAAGGTCAACAGACCTGTCCTCCACGACACCACGTATGAAGTGATACCTCACCTCAATGTGTTTCGTCTTCGCATGGAAGACCGGATTCTTAGCCAACTGAATGGCACTCATAGAATCCGAATGCAGTGTAGGTGTAGCATCAATCCCAAGGTCAGCAACTAGACGGCCTAACCATATGGCCTCCTTGCAAGCCTCAGTGGCTGCAACATACTCGGCCTCAGTGGTAGACAAAGCCGTACACTTCTGAACCCTGGACATCCAAGAGATAGCCCCTCCAGCATAGGTGAATACATAGCCAAAAGTGGACTTCCTACTATCTGCATGTCCTGCATAATCGGAGTCAGTGTACCCCACGACCCCTGTATCCTGGCTGCCATAGCAAATACACATATCTGCTGTGCCCTTCAGGTACCTCATGATACCCTTCACGGCATCCCAATGTCTGCTGCCAGGTGTAGCCATATAGCGTGCCACAACACCAACTGCATGTGCAATATCTGGACGAGTGGCTATCATGGCATACATCAAACTGCCCACGGCTGATGCATAAGGGATCTTGGCCATCTCGGCCCTCTGCTCATCTGTCTGCGGACAATCGGCCTGTGATACCTTCACATAAGAAGGTAATGGACAGCCAATAGGCTTTACGTCCTGCATGCGGAAGCGCTCAAGGACTTTATGAATGTAATCCCGCTGTGAGAGATACAAAAGTCCCTGATGCCTATCGCGCTTAATGCGCATCCCAAGTATATGTGAGGCTTGTCCCAAATCCTTCATCTCAAAGCTCTTCTTCAGCTGAGATTTAAGAGCATCTAGCTCATCATGAGCTTTCCCTACTATCAGCATATCATCAACATAGAGAACCAAGATAAGCAAACTGCCATCACGGGCTTTCTTCGTGTAAAGACACGGATCCATAGCACTCCTGCTGTAGCCCTGTGACTGCATAAAGGCATCAAACTTATGATACCATTCCCTAGGTGCCTGCTTCAAGCCATACAAGCTCTTCTTCAACTTGCACACTAGGTGCTCCCTGCCAGGTTCTGCAAAGCCCTTAGGCTGATCCATATAGATCTCATCATGCAAGTCCCCATGTAGAAAAGCCGTCTTGACATCCATCTGATATAGATCTAAGTCAAGCTGTGCAACCAAAGCCAAGACTAAGCGCAGGGTGGTCATCTTAACCACAGGAGAGAAGACCTCATCAAAGTCCACACCATGTTCCTGCTTAAAACCCTTTGCTACCAATCTAGCCTTGTATGCCGGCTTGGGGTGTCCAGGGGTACTTTTCAGCTTGTACACCCACTTGCATGGCAAAGCCTTCTTGCCCTTAGGCAAGGCAACCAAATCCCAAGTCTCATTCTTATGCAGGGAGTCTATCTCAGACTACATAGCCCTCTCCCAGGAGTGACTGTCACCCCTGTGCATAGCCTCATCATAAGTGAAAGGCTCTCCTGCATCTGTAACCAAAACATAATGCATAGAGGGCTGAAATCTATCAGGTGGACGTCTGTCTCTAGCAGACCGTCTCACCGCAGGCTCTGCTGCCTCTCTAACTACCTGTCCAACATCCTGGCCATGTGGAGGAACTGCTGCAGGATGTACTACTGGCTGTGCTGGAGCTCTAGGCTCCTCCTGAAAGATCACTCTGCGGATCTCAACCACCTTCTCAGGCTGCCTGTGCATCTTGTCTTCATGGAAGACAACATCATGGCTGCGTACTATTTTCCGCGCCTGCGGATCCCATAGGCGATAGCCCATCTCTCCTGACTCACCATAGCCAAGGAATATGCATTTAATGCTCTTTGGATCCAATTTACTCCTCTTGTCCTTGGGCACATGGCAGAATGCCTCACATCCAAAGACACGGAGATGCGCATAAGAGGGTGGCTTACCAGCCCAAACTTCCTCTGCAACCTGGAAATCCAATCCACTGGAAGGCGATCGGTTTATAACATGCACTGACGTACTAACTGCCTCAGCCCAAAAACTCGGGGGTAGGCCTGCATGGCTAAGCATAGAGCGCACACGCTCCTGAATAGTCCTGTTCATGCGCTCAGCCAAACCATTCTGGGGTGGGGTGTAAGGGGCAGTCAACTGACGCTTAATACCCCTGTCATCACAAAACTGCTCAAAAGCATGCGAGACATATTCTCCCCCATTATCTGTCCTAAGGCATTTCAGCCTATACCCAGTCTGGTTCTCAACAAGAGCAAGCCATCTCTGAAAAACTGCCAAGACATCGGACTTCTGCTTTATGGGATAAGCCCACACTTTCCTAGAAAAATCATCAATGAAGGTAACGAAGTACTTCGCGCCACCCATAGACATGCAAGGCATAGGCCCACAAACATCGGAATGCACCAATGCCAAGGGCTCACTCATGCGTGGCCTACCCGATTTCTTATGCGTAGACCTATTCTGCTTACCATAAAGACAATGATCACACGAGTCAAAACATGCATAATCCAAAGGCGGAAGATACTGCAAACCAGATAACATTTTCATTCCTTTCAAAGACATATGCCCCAAACGGGCATGCCAAAGTGATACATGTGGGATAGAGCCCACTGCCAAAACATGGTCTACAGAAGACCCAGATACAACAAGAGGATAGAGGCTGCCAGCCTTGGCGCCTCTAGCAAGCACAAGTCTGCCTTTGGTAATCTTCTAGGCAGAATCCCCAAAACAGACATGAAATCCTGCATCATCCAATTGTCCTGCAGACATAAGACTACGCGTAAGCGCAGGTACATGACGTACATCCCTGAGCAAAAAGGAACTGCCAGTGGAAAACTGCAACTGAATATCTCCACAGCCCACAATATCAAGAGACCTGTCATCTCCAAGTCTGACTGATCCAGATACAGTACGGTAAGAGTGAAACCACTCACGGTAAGGCGTCACATGGAAGGATGCACCTGAATCCAATAACCAGCACTGTGCATACATACTAGGTGTCTCAGTCAAGTGTGAAGCATCAGAAGAACTAGCTGCAAGTATAAACTCATCACCACCATCGGACTCTTCAGTCTGCGTGACATTAATTTCCTCAATCTTGACGTTGGACTTCGCAGGTACTATGCTGCGATCAGAGGACTTCTCCTGCACTTTATCTTTCCCCTTATCCTTGCGCTTCTCATTGCGCAACTCATGACACTGTGGTCTAATATGGCCCTTTTTCCCACAATGATGACAAGTGACATTTGCATTGCGTCCACGCGACTTACTACGCGACTTGCCACCACGAGATTTAGACCGACCCTTCTGCGAGTCACGGCCTCGGCCATTACCACGGTCATACCTGTCATTCCTGCCTCTAACTGTCAAAGCATGACTACCACGAGAGGCATCCAAGTTTTTGCGATTCACCTCTTCCTGAAGAAGAGCACTCTCAACATCTGCCAATTTTAGAGTAGCACTAGAGGCACAAAGAGCAGTGCGGAATACATCCCATGACTCATTCAGAGTTCCAAGCAAGAAAAGAGGAGTTACTTCCTCTCCAAAGGTGATATCCTGCGAAGTCAGGTTCTTCAGTATAGCATGGAACTGGCTCAAGTGAGCAGACATAGTCGCATTATCCTTCATGCGCAGATCCATAAGCTGCTTCAACTAGTACATCTGACTCGCCGGACTTTTCTTATCATAAAGATTCTTGATCTTATTCCATAGATCCCATGCACTATGTGCTTCCTCAAATACATTATAATGTACCTGTTCAGTGAGAGACAATACAATCGTGGACTTGCATAGCTCATCAAGTTCAAGCCAGTCGTCAATGTCCATAGTTTCAGGCTGCTCCCCACTCAACCGAAGTGGCTTAATCTGAGATTTCTGCACCAAAACCTGCCATATTTGACTCTTCTAGTAAGAGTAGTTGGTACCATCCAACTTTGTAATGTTAAAGATGGCACTATCATGCGAAGATGACGCCATTATGCAGGCTGGAAATGCCCAAACAGTCCAAAACTGCTTGCTGTTTTACTGTAGAAACTGCCCAAAAATGACCAAAACGGGGTCCAAAGGGTGAGCAAAGTGTGCCAAAAGGTGCTGCCCACTTAGTACTAGGTGCGGTACACCAAATGAGGATATTTCAGCATGAAAAGTACACCTCAGTCCACCAATAACTGCTTGCTGTAATAAATTGCAGGTATGCAGTCTAGAGAGCAAACTGTCCCAAAATAGGATCCAATGTTAAGCAAACAATGCTAGGTCCAAAGCCGGCATGAAACGGACATAAGCAAGGCCAATGACAGTGAAAAGAACATGAGCTCAACACCAAGCATGTCAAAATAACATTTGCCAGTGAAAGGCATTCCCCCAGACACTCTAGGCAAAGTGTTCCTGTAACTGCCAAAACCTGACACAAATAGGTATCTGCTCAAAGAGAAAGATCCAAATATGAGACTCAGCTCATAAGCATCCTGTGAACCAAGAGTACATCAATGCATATCCATAAAGATCGGAGTATGATCCCAAAGTCTCAATGTGTATGTAGCTGCTCAAGACATAAACTGCTTCAAATACATGTAAGTGCTCCAATAGCATGCAACTGTCAAAGGTCAAGAAAGCATGTAAAATGCTCCCACTGGCACAAAAGGCGTACAAAGCGAGCTCAGAAGCTCAAACAACCCAAGAGAAAGCACCAGTGATAAGTGACCCTGTCAATGCATCAAGCGCATCCGAGAGAGCATGACATACATGAAGCACCGGTCGTATTAACCATGAAGCAATACATAAGCCCAAATAAGCTCTCGGTCAACTCAATGACATCCAAATAGCAACCAAGATCAGTGATCAAGTAAGCCGGGAATGCTCAAATACATCCAAATCCAAGCTCCAAATGTCGGTATGGCATACACAAACCAAATAGCATATGTCACGAACCAAAGCATGTAATGCAAAAGCCTAACTGTCAAGCAGAGACATGAGGCATAGGCGGTCCACGAGCATGCCGAGTCGGTCCAAATGCCAGTGAAGACGGAGCTAATGCGAAGCTCAAAAGCATCCCATAATCTCATACATATGCTCCAAGTCGTCCCCAAATGTCAGAGATATCATGCCAAAGCTCAAAGCATACATCCGGTATCGGTAGGTAAGTGCCAAAGCATGTAAAGTACCTTCAGCCCACTGTTATTCCAGCATGTATTTACTGTTCTAAACAGTAGATTTCAGCCCCAAATTCAAGCCAAAATCATGGTCAAACCAAATGCATACATCCCCAATACATCCGGGTAGGAAGTAGACCGCATACGGGCATCAAACAAGGTAACCGGAGTAGAGTATAAGCATTAAATGCCAATGCCAAGTGTGGCTGCCCTGTTTCCAGCACTGTATAACAGTAAATAATAGTCCCAAATCAGCCAATATTTCAAGCCAAAATCATGGCATAATCATGTGCATACATTCCCAAGGCACTAGGCATCATGTAGACCGCATACGGGCATCAAATAGCACAACCGGAATGGAGTATAAGCAACAAATGCTAATGCCAATGGTGCTGCCCTGTTTTCAGCCTGTTATGACAGTTTATGACAGTCCCAAATCTGAAGAAATCAGCCCCGAAAGATCAAGACCAATGCCCAAAGCTTTAATGACATCAAACATGAAGTCTATAGCCCTCTTGATCAAGGTAGAGAGCAAGAAGCAATGGCCAAGTGTGGAGCTGAAGTAGATGAGTGCTCACAGCCTGGAAAAATGATGCAATCTGCCCTGTTGATGCTGAACTTGCTGCTGCTCCACATGGGCTGAAAAGGGGGTAATGGGGGGCTCAATGATGGCCCAAGGTAGGCACATACCAAGCCATGAAGGCCCAATGCAAAGGGGAGGGAAGATATGAGCTATGGAGCTCAAGAAGAGTGGCTGCCCTTTGTTCCTGCCCTGTTTCAATCTGAGAATACACTCAAATGCCTGCAAATGCTGAAGCAATACCTCAAGGGCAAGGCCCTGATGAAGCTCAAGAAGGCCAGGATGGAGCTCGGGAAGCCGGGGAGAGTCGGGACCTCAAGAGGTCGGCTATGGCTGCCGGGATGGAGACCCAATGCGTGAAGCGAGTCGATGCGAAGGTCAGGAAGCACCGAGTCGAGCTCGAGCAAGAGAATGCCAAGCTCTGATACCAGTTGAAAGGTGAGAAGGATCGAAGCTTGCACACGAGCTATGGCGGGAGAGCAAGAGCAAGAAAGAGAGAGACAAGAAATGGGAACTCCAACGGTCACAATGTATGACCGGGCCTTCCTTTATTCAAACTGTCACTAAAAGAATAAAGAATAAAGTGACGTGACGGGCGCCCGCCACCTGTAGTGTGCAGTGGCGGGTACTGTCAGTGTAGTAATACACGGGGCGGCACGGCGGAGGCGCCTTTACCCCCAACAACTGTCACTAAAAGAATAAAGAATAAAGTGACGGTAATGGGCACCCGCCACCTACAATATGCAGTGGTGGGTACTGTCAGTGTAGTAATACACGGGTCGCTAAGGCAGAGGTGCATTTACCCCCAACAACCTCCCACTTAAAGGCGAATCTACCCCAATGCGGAGTGAAAAAGAAAAAGAAAAGATAGTACAATAATGTACACATGTACAACATGATGAGAAAAAATGTCATCTCATCCAACGCCCATCAATCTCTTGAGGAAGGCAAAGTGCTCAGTAGTGAGGCTTTCCGTGAGTAAATTGACAGGATTTTTGTTAGTGGAGATCTTGATAAGGTCAACAGACTTGTCCTCCATGACCCCACATATGAAGTGATACCTCACCTCAATGTGTTTCGTCTTCACATGGAAGACCGGATTCTTGGCTAATTGAATAGCACTCATAGAATCCGAATGCAACGCAGTTATAGAATCAATCCCAAGGTCATGAACCAAATGGCCCAACCATATGGTCTCCTTGCAAGCCTCAGTGGCTACAACATACTTGTCCTCATTGGTAGAGAGGGCCGTACACTTCTGAACCCTAGACATCTAAGAGACAACACCTCCAGCATAGGTGAACACATAGCCAGAAGTGGACTTCCTACTATATGCATGTCTTGCATAATCAGAGTATGTGTACCCCACAACTCAAGTATCTTGGCTGCCATAGCAAATACACATATTTGCTATGCCTTTCAGGTATCTCATGATACCCTTCACGACATCCCAATGTTTCTTTCCAGGTGTAGCCAGATAGTATGCTACAACATCAACTGCAAAGGAAATATGTGGACGAGTGGCTATCATGGCATACATCAAACTGCCCATCGCTGATGCATAAGGGATCTTGGCCACCTCGGCCCTCTACTCAATTGTCTGCGGACAATTGGCCTATGAGACCTTCACATAAGAAGGTAATGGACAGCCAATAGGCTTCATGTCCTACATGAAAAAATACTCAAGGATTTTATGAATGTACTCCCTCTATGAGAGGTAGAGTAGTCCTTGATGCATGTCGCGCTTAATGCGCATACCAAGAATGTGAGAGGCCTATTTCAAATCCTTCATCTCAAAGCTCTTGTTTAGCTGAGATTTAAGAGCATCTAGCTCATCATCAGCTCTCCTTGCTATCAACATATCATCCACATAAAGTACCAAAATAAGCAATGAGCCATCACGGAGTATCTTCATGTAAAGACAAGGATCCATAGCACTCATGTTGTAGCTCTATGACTGCATAAAGGCATCAAACTTATGATACCACTCCCTAGGTGCCTACTTCAAGCCATAAAGACTTTTCTTCAACTTGCACACTAGGTGCTCCCTACCAGGTTTTGCAAAGCCTTTAGGCTACTCCATGTAAATCTCATCATGCAAATCCCCATTTAAGAATACAGTATTAACATCCATCTGATACATGTCCAAGTCAAGCTGTGTGACTAAGGCCAAAACCAAGTGTAGGGTGGTCATCTTGACCACATGAGAAAAGACTTCATCAAAGTCAACTCCATGCTCTTGTTTAAAACCCTTAGCAACAAGTCTTGCCTTATAAGCCGGCTTGGGGTATCCAGGGGTACTTTTCAACTTGTACACCCATTTGCACGGCAAAGTCTTCTTGCCATTAGGCAATGCAACCAAATACCATTTGCATGGCAAAGTATTCTTGCTGTTAGGCAATGCAACCAAATCCCAAGTCACATTCTTATGCAGGGAGTCCATCTTAGATTGCATAGCCCTCTCCCAAGAGTGACTATCACCCTTGTGAATAGCCTCATCATAGGTGAGAGGCTCTCTTGCATCTGTAACTAGGACATAATGCATTGAGGGCTCAAATCTATCCGGTGGGCATCTAGCTCTAGTAGACCATCTCACTGCAGGCTATGCTGCATATCTAGCATCCTGTCTAACACCTTGGCCACGTGTACCAACTGTTGCTGTAGGCTCTCCAACTAGCTGTGAAAGAGCATGTGGTTCCTTCTAGAATATAACCCTGCATATCTCTACCACCTTCTCAGGCTGCCTATACATCTTGTCTTCATGAAAGACTACATCATGGCTGCAGATGACTTTCCATGCCTACAGATCCTAGAGGTGGTAACCCATTTCACCTGCATCTCCATAGCCAAGGAAAATGCATTTGACACTCTTAGGATCCAGCTTACTACACGTGTCCTTGGGCACATGGCAGAATGCCTCACATCCAAAGACACGTAGATGCACATAAGACGGAGGTTTCCCCTATCCATCTCTCCTCTGCAACTTGGAAATCCAAACCACTGGAAGGTGATCTATTTATGATATGCACAAGTATACTTACTGCCTTAGCCCAAAAGCTCCGTGGTAGGCCTGTATGGCTAAGCATATTGTGTACACGCTTCTGGATGGTTCTATTCATCCGCTCAGCCAAACCATTCTGGGGTGGGGTATAGGGGGCGGTCAACTAATGCTTAATACCCCTCTCGTCACATAGCTGCTCAAAGGCAAATGACACATATTCTCCCCCATTGCCAGTCCTAAGGTATTTTAGCCTATGCCCAATCTGGTTCTCAACCAATGCAAGCCATCTCTGAAACACAGCCAAGACATCTGACTTAAGCTTAATGGGGTCCATAGACATACTTTGCACCATTAAGCTTAAGTCAGATGTCTATTATTGAACGTCACAAAAAATCATTAATGAACGTCACAAAATACTTTGCACCACCCATATACTGATAGGGCATGGGTCCATAGACATCCGAATGTACCAATTCTAGGGGCTCACTCATGCTTGTCCTATCAGACTTCTTATATGTATTCCTGTCAAGAATCGTGTGATGGGGGGATGTGCTTGAGCTGTTGCGCCAAACACACACTGTATACACAAGAGGAAGCTCACTCAAGAACACAAGAAGAGAGATGGAGGTCAAAACGTTTTCTTGCTGGTTTCTTCTTTTTCTTCCACACACTATACAATCTACACAAAGTATAGATAAGATACAACATAAAGGAAAGTGGTCTTCTAAGTCAAACTGTGCATAACCGACTACACTAATCAACTGGCGTTATATCCTTGCCAGCTGTAGGTAGGTGTAACAAACTAAATATAATAAGTGATAAGTCAGTGGCCATGTGAGGATCATAATGACCACCAACGTCCTAAGTGTAGACGTGCGGACTCATCTAGCCAAGCGGTCCATCATCAATGTCCGCACGTGTTGAGCTTGCCATCTCAATACTCCCCCTCAAGCTCAATTCTATCTTTGCAACTCCAAGTAAGCTTCGAAACTTTTGAAGCTTCTCTGCACCCAATGCCTTTGTGAAAATATCAATTATCTGATCCTGTGTGCTGACATATACCAAGTCAATCTCTCCTACAAGTACATTTTCTCTCACAAAGTGGTAGTGCACCTCAATGTGTTTTGTCCTAGCATGGAACACTGGATTTCTAGCTAGTTGTATGCTGCTCATGTTGTCATAATGAATGACAACTAGACCATCTCCCTGCATGTCCAAATCACCTAATAACTTTTGCACCCATACAACCTCACATGCTGCCATAACAGCACCTCTATACTCAGCCTCTGTACTCGATAAAGCAACTGTAGGTTGCTTTTTACTACTCCATGTAACTATTGCACTACCAAGGGAAAACATGAATCCACTTGTTGATCTTCTGTCTGTGACATGCTACTAGCCCAATTTGCATCTGTGTATCTAAAGACCTGTACGTCCTTACCTGTCTCATAAAAAAGTCCATAATGTAAAGTGGACTTCACATATCTCAATATACGTCTAGTTGCATCCAAATGAGGCTTTTTAGGCAGCTGCATAAATTGACTGGCAATACCAACAACATAGCTCAAGTCTAGCCTTGTGATAGTCATGTAAATCAAACTCCCTACTATCCTCTTGAACATAGTAGGGTCTTCTATCTCATCCCCAACATCAGCACTCAACTTCACATTTTGCTCCAATGGTACTGAAAGAGGCTTACATGCTGTCATACTATACTTGGATAACATATCCAAGCCATATTGCCTTTGGGATAGCCATATACCATCATCACATCTGATCACCTCGATACCAAGAAAGTATCTCAGTTCACCCAAATCTTTCATCTCAAACTTCTTCTTCAAGAAGTCCTTAACTTCAGCAATCCCATTGTCACTGTCATCTGTAATAATCAAGTCATCCACATAGATGACTATGATGACCAAACGTGCATCTCCCTTTCTCACATAAAGTGAGTGATCAACATCAAAAATACAAAATCTAATATTGACAAGATACTCTCCAATCTTGTAAGACCATGCTCTAGGTGCTTGCTTCAGCCCATAGAGTGCCTTCTTTAACTTGCACACATATGTGGGATGCTCTAAATCCTCATAACTTGCTGGCTGCTCCATATACACTTCTTATTGCAATTCACCATGCAAGAAGGCATTCTTAACATCCATTTGCTGCAAACTCCAACCTTGGCTACTGCCAAGGCAATCACACACCTAACAGTTGCCATTCTAGCAACTGGAGTGAATGTCTCTTCGTAATCTATGCCATATGTTTGAGCATAGCCTTTTGCAACTGGCTTAGCCTTATACCTGCTAGCTGAGCTATCTACATTATGCTTGACTTTGTAAACCCAGTTACAGCCAATAGCTTTCTTACCCTTAGATAAGGATACCAAATCCCGTCGTATTGGCTTCTAATGCAGTCATCTCCTCATCCATTGCTACATCCCAATGAGCATGACCAACAACATCCTCAAAACAAGTGGGCTCAACATCCTCAACTAGTTTCACCATATAAGCATAATGGTGAGCTGCAAAACCTTCAAAACCAAGTCTTTTAACAGTGTATTTGACCCTGCTAGATCTGCGTACCACCGGATCACTCAATGGAGCCTTTACATTACTATGAGCTCTTTGTACGCCTGGTGTCCTAACTCAAGGAATGCCAAGCTCATCATCCAAACTCTCCGGACCACTAGAATCTCCATCAAATCCCAAATGACTGGTAGATGCATCATTACCATCCAACACTTTCTGCTTTCCTTTGTCCTTCCCTGTAACACTTATAGATCCACCTGAATATGTGGGGCTACTCCTTAGTCTCCCAGACCAAGGGCTCACTATAGGTGTAGTACCAGATGATGTTTCTCATCCACTAAGACTCCGTGATTCTTGTTTATCTTTCTGCACATAGCTGTCCTGATCATTATGATCATCCAAAACATCACCAGCAGGTGTATACCAACTTCCCATCTCATCAAAGATAACATCCTTGCTCACTCTGAACTCACCTGTGACAGGGTTATAATAGCGATACCCTTTCTGCTCTAAAGAGTATCTAATAAAAATACATTTTTCTGCCTTTGGATCAAGCTTCTTCCGTAGCTCATTTGGCACATGAACGTATGCAACACAGCCAAATACCTTCAAGTGTGATACATCAGGCTTCTTGCCAGTAAAGCATTCTTCAGGAGTCATCCCATGAATTGCAACTGTGGGAGTTTTGTTCATAATGTAGACAGCAGTATGGATAGCCTCAGACCAAAAATGTTTGGGCATATTCTTTTCAGCCATTAATGCCCGTGCAATATACTTGTTTTTTCTTTCTATAACACCATTTTACTATAGGATATACTTGCAAGTAAATTTCCTCTTTATCCCATGAGTCCTCAAGAAGCCACTGAACTCATTAGAGAGGTACTCTCTCCCTCCATCTAATCTCAAGCACTTCACTTTTAAGCATATTTCTGTTTCAACATCTGCCTTAAAAGATTTGAAGTGCTCAAACACATTACTCTTTTTCTTCATGAAGTATACCCATAGCTTCCTTGAATAGTCATCAATAAATGTGACAAAGTATTCGCTGCCACCAAAAGATACATTCTGTGTAGGCCCCCAAACATTTGTATGCACTACATCAAGTATTTTTCTACTCACTTCTTTGTCATGCGAGAAGGGTTGTCTTGCCTGCTTACCAAACTAGCATGCTTCACAGAATTTATGCAATTCTGCAACTCTAAAAGAAGGCAACCCTGTAACCAATCCTCTGGACTGCATTAATTTCAGCCTTTGCACATTTGCATGTCCAATACGTTTATGCCATATTTCAATATCTGCAACTACTCCTTTTCCTTTAGCATACATAGCAGCATCCATTGTAGGAATTCCAGCATCTAAAGTGAACATTCGGCCAACTCTACTTCCTTTTGCGACCAACCTGCACTTATTATTAAAGTCTTCTACAAAATAACCTTTTGCATTGAATCAGACCTGCAACCCCTACTCTACCATTTGGCCAACAGACACTAGATTCTTTGTAATTGATGGCACATGTAGTACATCTATTAGTCTCTTTGTCTGGCCATCATACAAGGACAAGGGAACCTTTCCAATGTGTAAGATTGGGTGGCATGAATCATCACCTGTCTGCACATAACGGGAATCGACATACCATACATCATCATGTGTCCCCTTTCCTGTAACTGCATTCATCATATACTGCATAACAAATAGACGCTCATTTTTGTCTTCATTCTGTCATGAAGATGATGCATAGTTTCCTTGTTGCAATTTACCACTGCGAATATTATCCTTCTTTGCATAGTAATGGGCTGAAATATGGCATGTTTTGCCACAATAATGGCAAACAATAGTACAATTTTCAGAATCTCTATTCTGCCATCCACCTGTTCCTTTAGAGCTCCCCCTGCCTCTAAAGTTTCCTCGGCCTCCTGAAACCTGCATTTCACCAAATTGCTGATTGAACCTATTTTGTTGGTTATCGCCAGCACGTCCTATAACACGGGTTCTCAAAGAGGATCTACCACGTCCCCTTCCTGAACTTGAGTAAAATGCTTGAACCTATTTACCATTTTTTTCAAAGGAGTCACCCTGCATATTGATCTCTTCGGTAATCATGAGAGAGATCAACTCATCAAAATCTGGAAATGGCTCCTGTACATATACTGAAGTAACAAATGATTTCCATGCCTTCTCATTGTTAAGGCCACTCAAAGTGGATGAAACCAAATCATCATCATTAGGCATTGCATCAATCCCTGCTAAAGCATTTGCAATGCTCCTCACCTTCAACACATACTCATTGACATACATTTTCCCTTTCCTCAAGGCAGTCAACTCTTGCTTGAGTTGAATCTTTTGTGCCTTTGTATTTACTGAAAACATGTTCTCAAAAATTGTCCAAGTTGCACGTGAAGTTTCCACATTCCTGATATGTCCCAACATTGTATTATCAATGACTACAGATAACCAGTACATCACCTTTTTGTCTTTTGCATTCCATTCTTTCCATGTTTTTAATTCATCTGCAGTCGTCTTAGCTCTTGCTCCTTTTCTTCACATGAAACAAACTCATAAAGGCCCTTTCCAATGAGGAAGTTCGTCATATGGAACTTCCATGAAGGGTAGTTGTTCTTGTTGAGCTTCTCAATAATGGGATTTCCACTGTTCTCTACCATTATCACAAACAAGGATACAACACAGCAAGCTAGCCTTCTGCAATCTTTCATAACACATACATAACACTACACCAAGCAACCTTTTTCACTGATTGCTTAATAGTTCATGTAATCTGCAACCTGTTTGCATATAAGCCTTATGTTTTCTTCCTCAAAACACCTCAAAAATTATAGCTTCGCAATCTGTAACCTGTGCACCCACTTTCAATCAATACAGCTAAAATCACAGTGTACCTTGAAATTGTTGTCCGCAACTAAAATGGGGCCTGAAACGGCCTCAGACACCCAAAATAACTATAGTTTTAGGGCTTACTTGTAGAATATATAGTGCTTTGCTTGCACATCAAATCTCACAGCAATCTGAGATTTTTGCTCGACCCTGCTTCCAGTGCTTGCATAGGCACTATCCAAGAGAGAGAGTGGAAGAATGGGAGAGCTTCTTACCTGTTGCTTACTTGCTCAAACCTTGCTTCTTCTCCTTCACTTTAGCCTTTAAAATCAGTCTCTCTCAGTGGCACGACTCTGATACCGTGTCAAGAATCACGTGCTGGGGGGATGTGCTTAAGTTGCTACGCTAAATACACACTGTATACACAAGAGGAAGCTCACTCAAGAACACAAGAAGAGAGATGGAGGACAAAACGTTTTCTTGCTGGTTTCTTCTTCTTCTTCCACACACTATACAATGTACAGAAAGTATAGATAAGATACAACATAAAGAAAAGTGGCCTTATAAGTCAAACAGTGCATAATCGACTACACTAATCGACTTGCATTATATATTTGCCAACTGTAGGTAGGTGTAACAAACTAAATATAATAAGTGATAAGTCAGTGGCCATGTGAGTATCATAATGACTACCAACGTGCTAAGTGTAGACGTGCGGGCTCATCTAGCCAGGTGGTCCATCATCAATGTCGACATGTGTTGAGCTTGCCATCTCAACAATTCCTAGTTTGCCTGCCATAAAGACAATGCTCACATGAATCAAAATATGCATAGTCAAGGGATGGTAAGTGTTGCAAACCAGAAAGCAATTTCATTCCCTTCAAGGACATATGGCCCAAACGGGCATGCCAAAGAGATACATGTGGGATGAAATTGACTGAAAAAACATGGTCAATAGAGGACCCATCAACTACAAGACGATAGAGGCCGCCTGATGCTAGGAGGCATATTCCACGGCAGATTCCGTGATTGTATTTATTTGTCAGGGCTCGTACCACAAGGTGGATGTGGTATCAGAGAAAACATGAGATAAAGAGCTTCCAATCGCTTGCCATCTCGTGTGAAGGTGAAGCTCTTGGAACCGAACAGGCTCTATAGGCTCGAACTGACAACAAATGCGTATTCTTGGTGGTGAAGAATCCCCTGCTATACCCTTTGATCGTGAAGGACCTCTCACAGCAAGTGGAGGGCCACCTCAGAAGTCTCTTCTACAAGACGTTTTTATCACAGAGAAAGCAATTCATGATTAATGCAATGCTAAGCTTATTGTTTAAGCTTAAATAGAGCTTTGACTCTAATGTCGCAGATCAGTAATTTGGCATGAACTTGCCGTCGTCGATTCAATCAAGGGCATGCATTGTCTTGCACCGAATTTCTTAAATTCATTAAGCTTTTTAAAAGCTTAAAGTTATTAAGGTTAATCTAAAGCTTAAAGTTTCAATTATCAATCTCTTACATAGCAGGTATTCATATCATGGTACTCCTGAACTGGTTTTAAAGCTTTAGCAAGCCCTTATTCCCACCTGCAACTTGGCTGAACGTATTTATAACAAGTAGGCTGTCATGCATAGTCTATGCGAAAGGCTATTTTGCTTGGAAGAAGACCGTTTTCAATTTTCATACCTGAGAAAAGCAAGATCATAAAAAGCAAAGGCATACTAATAAACAAAGAAAGTTCGTGGTGAGATTTTTCACACGTGACTAAGATGAGCGATGGATCTTCAATCAAATCCAGGATGTTGATTCATAATATGGACGATTTTATGGGCAAAGGCGATTTTCCAGAGTTGACTATGGAGCAAAAATTGGATCTAATCATGATGCAGCTTCAAGAAGAGTGAAGGACACGTCAAAACCTACAAGCATAATTGGCTACACTTCAACAATCCATTGTCGATCAAGACGGAGCACAACTTAAAGATGTTATTCGACATACTATTGATGCGACAATCGATGCACAGGCTCTTAGGAAAGAGGACAAGATAAGTAAAAGAAAATTTAAATTTTGTACTTTTAATGGGCAACGTGATGGAAAAATTATTCTTGCTTTCATTAGTTAGCTCGACGACTATTTTCATGAAGAGCAATATGTTGAAAAAGATAAGCTTAAATGCGTCACTAACCATCTAGCAGATAGAGCATTGTTATGGTGGACTGTTGTCCACAAGAGTGTTGATTGTCTCTCTACTTGGAAAGCCTTTCAAAAGAAATTTTTACAGAATTTCATTCCACCTCAATTCCATGAGAAAGCGATCAAACAGTGGGATCTCCTGCAACAAAGAGATCGTGAATCCATCCCACAATACACTGAGCATTTTTGGAGTGCCTTACTTCAACTTCGAATTCTTGAAGATGTTCCTAAGGCGACCCACAAGCGCAAGTACATGTCCAGTTTGCTTGGTCACTTCTATGCGGAAGTGAATATGTTCAAGCTAAATACTTTGGAGGATGAGATTTCTTTAGTCCATGATGCGGAGGATAAAATTCGTGGACAAGACCGCAACAATTTTCAATTAATAATGACTTTGGTACAAAGCAATTCAATTCTAGCTTTTGAAGGTTCAATCAAAATCACTTTGCTCCTTCTTTTTGTAAACCCTAGACTCAACCTTCTGCTTTACCATCAATTGATAATTCAAACCCTAAGCCTTTCCTCCACCCAAATCCCAATATATCCAAACTTCTAACCCTTACCAATAATGTCTCCAAAGCAAAGCTTATGGTTTGCTACATGTGTCATTAGCCTGGACACTAAGCACTGAACTGTCAGTCCAAGAAGCAAGGTGTTCAAATCAATCACTTGGGAGCAACTGATGACGAGGTCCATGAAGATATGCAAGATTTCACTGAAGATGATGATGATATCGACGATGCTTTAGATACTTTACTAGGTATGCGAAATTCTCATTCGTTATTAACAATGAAATGTTATGTGCATGGTCAAGAAAAGATTGTTTTGCATGATGATGGAAGCACACATGATTTTATTTCCACAAAGTTGGTAAAAGAATTGAATTTATCTACTGTTCCAACTCATTATCGCATAAAGGCGGCGTTCTTAGGTACTAGATACAATGGTACACAAGAATTACATGATTTAGAGATTAAAATCGGTGATTATGTTGAGTATAGAAATTTCTTGGTTGTGCCTTTGCAAGCTAGTGATATTATTTTAGGAATGCCTTGGCATCACAAATATAATCTTGACATAGATTATTCTACACATTCCATGAAAATTCATCTTAATGGAAACCAAATCACATTACATGGATTGCACACCTTTGATAATCTTCCACTACTTAGTCACACACAAGCTAAACGTGAATTGTGAAAAGGTAGTAAATCATATTTAGTATGGGTGAATGAAATTGAAGCTATAGGAAATCATATGCATCCTAGGCATGCACAATTTCTTTCACAATTTAAAGATAATTTTACTATTGATTTACCACCTAGTTTACCACCTACACATCTTGAAGACCATAAAATAGATTTAATCCTAAGTTCTCAATGACCATGTAAAGCACCTTATAGACACAATCAAATTGAACAAAAAGAAATCCAAACATAAGTTGAATAACTATTGAACCAAGGACTCATTTTAGGCCCAGTAGTTCTCCTTTTGGTGCACCTGTCCTATTAGTTAATAAGAAAAATAATACCTATAAGATGTGCATTGATTATCACGCCCTAAACAAAATCATTGTTAAGAATAGATATTCAATCCCTAGGGTAGACAACCTAATGGATAAACTACAAGGGGTCACTGTTTTTAGCAAGATAGATCTCAAATATGAATATCATCAAGTACGCTTGGATACCCCTGACATTTTTAAGACTACATTTAGAACACAGTTTGGTCATTATGAATATCTTGTTATGTCAAATCCAAAGATTTGACCACGTGTCCCAAACTTATGGAAAATTCCCATATTCCCCAATATGATGTTCTCTTGCTTTTTACTTGCAATTACGAAGGTTTGTAGAGTTTTTTATTCTTGGGGACCTTTCGGCATTCGCTACGCACACATACAGCATCCGATCTATACACCATTGCTAGCTCTCCCCATCGGAGTCATCAGTCTGCATGCCATTTATCTCCTTGATTTTCACATTGGATTTTGCAGGCATAATACTAAAATCAGAGGACTTTTCCTGTACTTTGTTTACCCCCTTCTCTTTGCGCAACTCATGACACTATGGGCGTATGTGACCCTTCTTGCCACAATGATAACATGTCACATTAGCATTTCTTCCATGAGACTTGGTGCACGACTTACCATGCGACTTAGGCCTAGACTTTTGCGAGTCTATGCCACTTCCATACCCATGATCATTCTTTCCATTACCATGTTTGCCTCTAACAATCAAATCATGCGACATATGAGAGGCATCCAAGTTCTTACGGTTAATCTCTTCCTGCAGAAGAGCACTCTCTACATATGGCAAGTTTAAAATAGTGGTAGTAGCACATAAGGTAGTACGGAATACATCCCATGACTCACTTAGAGTCCCAAGAAAAAACAATGAAGTAACATCATCATTAAAGGTAATGCCGTGCGAAGTCAATTTCTTGAGAATAGTATGGAACTGGCTCAAATGAGCAGACATTGTCATATTCTCCTTCGTACACAGGTCCATAAGCTACTTCAGCCAATACATCTGACTTCCTAGACTTTTCTTGTCATAGAGGTTCTTAATTTTATCCCAAAGTTGCCAAGCACTTTGTGCTTCCTCAACCACATTGTAATGCACCTATTCAATGAGAGACAAGATGAGGGTGGACTTGCATAACTCATCAAGCTCATCCCATTCGTCATCAGAGTCATAGTTTCAGGCTACTCGCCATGCATTCTTAGTGGCTTGATCTGAGACTTTTGCACCAATACCCGCCAAACTTGGCTCTTTCAATATGAAGAATTCATACCATCAAGCTTAGTGATGTTGGTCAGTGGAAGAAGATGCCATACTATAGTCTAAAATGGTGCAGACAGTTCAAAATGGCTTGCTATTTTCTGCTGTAAACAGCCAAAATACCACCAGAACAAGGTAAAGTGACCATGAACTGATAGTCGATGATGTTGCCCACCAAGTACCATCAAAAGTACATAAAAATCAGGATGATTTAGCATGAAAATTCCAAATCAATCTATGCATAACTACTTGCCGTAATAAATTATAGTCACGTACAATGAGAGCAAATTGTAGGCAAAATGAATGCACCAAGTCAATCGTTGACTGTCAAAGCATAACTAGCATCAAGTGGACATAAATCAGCATGTGACAATCATACAGACATCAATCAAACACCTAAGCATGTCAAATGAATCCGTCAATAAGCCAATACACCCCCTGTATAATAGGGCAAAGTGTACACAACACTAGCAAGACCTGACACAAAGAGGTGTATGCTTAGGGAGTGCAAAGCCCAAATCAGCCCAAGTACATCTGTGAGGACCACCGCATATCAACCATGCAACATGCGAGTGAAGATCCTAGTCTCAAGTGTCCAAATGCTCAAGTAGCATAAACCGCCCTACTCAATGTCTGTCAAGAGTATCAAGATGCTCCCACTAGCACAAAAGCCATAAATATCAAGCAAAAAAGCTCAACAAGGGCATATGATAACACAGGGCTAGAAGATCCAAGATCAAGCATCAATAAGACCTCATGAGCATATAGGTCGTGTAGCATCCATACATAGCATCCATAGACATCAAGTACATCCTAATTGTAACTCTGGCAAGCTGAGAAATAGCCAAAGTAAGCTTTGATCAATCAAGCCAAAGCAAGGCCAAGTAGCATTCAACTCCAAACAATGTAGCTGGATGTAGTAGTGGCATAGGCCAAGCATGTCAAGACCGGTCACATGCAATAAGTACATCAAACATGAAGATCCAAATGCTATGTAAAGCTGTGAGGTGTCCGCTAGTCTCAATCCACGGCACACCTTTTAGTAGTCCATTAATAGGTTTTTCAAAAATGATACTGTTCGTTGTTGGGTTTGTCACTTAGGCCCTATTGAGTCTACTTTGCAACGGGAGAGTTCCAACCGAACCCACTAGGATCAACCTGAAGTTTTGCATTTCTAAAATCGGATGGGTCTCCTAGTAGCCAGCTAGCATCAATAATTTTGAGTCCCACTTTTACAGGATTACTCGATCTAAAGTGGACTTGCCATTGCACTTGGTTCAAAGAAAATGGGAGACAAAGGCGAGTGCGGTACGTCAACCCTCCTGTCCATAAGGCAAAATCCCATTCCGACCCCCTAAAACAATACAAGTTGGTTCTACCTAATGACTAGTTGGTCAATTTACCGTCTTCCTATTTCTATTGCCGATTTAGAAAAGCTCCCAGCTAACCGGGACCACCCTACCATTGGACGGACCCATCGGGGGTTACACCCACTGGCTTTTCTTTGATGATGGGTCATCTTTAGTTTTTTAATTACTTACAGCACATTTATTGGAACATATACAACCAGCTTCCTTAATTAGTCCATTAAGTCACAGGTTCCTTCACATAATTTATCTCACCCCAACAAGCATACAATTCGAACAGTAAAGCAAACTTCTTTATTATATTGGAAGCTTATTACAATTTCCATCTTTCCGTCCCAGCGAAAGATACACAGAATTCCATAAGGATATTGTGTCCACCAAGATTCCACCCTCATAACTAGTATTTAGGGTTCCAGGATCCCATCCTGGGTCACGAAGGGGCTTATCAGATTCTGGGAACAATGCAAGATTTACAGCCAGAGCCCCCTCTGGCACCTATATTTCCTACTGTCCGAGACTATCCCTACTGATAATAGACCTTTTGCCTATGGAGCCAGTCCAAGCTTCTCATAGCGATAATCATGGCCCCCTTGGAGTAGGGTCTTGCCACTAGCTTGGGGGTAGCCTGGTGATCCTTCCTTTTATTCCGTTTGACAATAATTTCAATCAGAGATCTAGATTCTAGCAAATACAAACAGTCCTTTCAAATGTATATCAAATGATGCAATGACAATCACCCCATCATGTAATTCACAGCTTCACGTAGCCAAGATAGACCTTATCCAAAGGTAACCTTACATTCTAATGAGAATTCTCCTCCCCACAAAGAAGTGTTGAGTACATCTCTTATAACATGTTAAGCAAGGCATGAATTTTCCGTTTCGGCTATCTTACCCAACATAAGCGAAATTCCTTAAAGAAATATATTGTGCCAATAACTCAAAGAGATGACCTATAGGACTCTTAAATAGACAATTAGTTTATATAACCATCTCTAATTAACTCTTAACCTTGTCGCATTTGACCATAACTATATCGAATGCGCATAAAGACATATGTATAATAACCTTTGGCAATTAATTCTAACATGATTCTATGACTTAGAATCTCAATTAATCTAGTTGGAAATCATAGTGATTAATTGTTTATGCTTGTACTAATATGTTTTCTAGATGAGTTATCAATTTGCGTAAGTGAAGAATATGGAAGCTAATGTCTTATGTAATTATCTTATATAGCAAAATTAGTAATGAATAACTTGGCTTGGCAACATGACGACATTAGGAATTTCGTCTTTAGTCGCACTTGCATTAGCCACACCCGATGTTCCATTGGTGGTAATGGCAACTCCCGCAATCTCGGGCACTCCCGTATCATTGGCAATACTAGTTGCTTGACCGGTTGCGTTGGTCCCCATGGTTTTTCCACTTCCTCAAATTGGAGCCATCGTCCACGAGTGGTCCGAGAGATAGGGAAGGTGGAATAGATTTGAGATGAGAGAGCGTAAGAGAATATGGCTTAGTTAAAGATCGAGACAAGGGATTTGAGCTAACTCTCTCTCTCTCTCTCTCTCTCTCTCTCTCTCTCTCTCTCTCTCTCTCTCTCTCTCTCTCTCTCTCTCTCGTTTTCTCTAGCTTCTTCTCGTAGTCTGTAGACTACGATCGCGGCGCGTGCGATTTTTTCAATCTCTCTCTCTCTATATTATTAAAAAAAAACTTCAAACTAACTAACAAATCACTTGTCTTTTCTTTTAAATGACATTCAGTTCTGGAAATCTCGGTATCTTTTTTAAAAAAGGATAATATCTAAAATATTTAAAATATTTTAGTCTTGTCCAAAAAGCTAATATTTTTAGACCATCCTTACTATACACATTAACATTAATGATTAATATAACTCATCTATCTTGTTCACGTTGTAACTTCCATGAAGGGTGGCTACGGTCCTTGTTAATTCATAAAAAATATCGAGTTACGACTCTCAGTTTTATTTATTTATTTGTTTTTAATGTTAGTTAGTTATTAACGTTAGTTAATTTTTTTAACTTTAGTTAGTAACCTTACTAACTTATTAATTGACTAACTTTTATTGCCTGGAAATATTACAAAAGCGAGCTCAAGCTCAACCAATGATTTGAGAGCAAATCCAAGCTCTATGTTGATCCCCGAGAGTCACTACATCAATGTATACATCCAAGGCATAGCCTAAATGCAATAGGCATATCCAAACATAAGCAAAAAAAAATCAGCTCTAAAAATTCTAGCAGCAAATAAATGTCCAAAACAGTGGCTCAATCCAAGCTCAAAACCATAGACAAACCATAGGCATACTTTCCCATATGTATAGGCACCAACCGGGAATAATCGAGCATCAAATGACTATGTAGCATGAGCATAAAGTGTAATGATAGGGGGCTGCCTTGTTTTGGGCTGCCTATGGACTGTGTAAAATAGTCAATGACTAAGCAAATTCAGCCCCAAAAGCATCTCATATCATAGGTATACATTCCCCTAGCATTCGAGACCAATCAAGCAACCAATGTCAATGCCAACCAAGCATAAACATAAGGTGTTGATGTAACATTGTTTGTGGATGCCTGTGGATTGTGAAAAATATTCCTAGACTGAGGTAAATCAATCCACAAATCAATGCCAATGATAACCACCAATGTCAAGCGTCAAGGGGGTGTTCCCAAGTGCCAAATGAAGTGTTTTCAAGCTGCCAGTAGTGCCAAGGGAGGGCTGAAGTAAAAATGAATTTTTTTTCAAGTCTTCAAGTTAGCCCAAATTGATCTGGGCCTATGGAAGGGCTAGGCAAGGTCAAGGCAAAGTTGGGGGAGTAGTCAAGGATCCCCAGGAGCTCCCTCTTGAAGGGCAAAGTCACCGGTAGAGAGAAGGCATCACAAGAAGCAAGAGGACATTGATGCCCTGCTTCACAAGACCTGTGGACTGAAGTAAAATAACAAAAGAGAGCTCCAATACCTCTGAAGGAATGCCCTGAGGAATGCCCTGAGGGTGTAAACCATTGGCACAAAAAACCAATTGCGAAAATCTCTGATCTTTCATCACAAAGATTAATAGATCATCTCAAAGAGGGTTTCCTTCCCTTTGATTTGAATAAAAAATCTCATCAATTGGACTTTCCCACCTAAAATTACACCCCATTTATTAACAATGGGTTGTGTGGACTACATCTAAATGGCTTGCTAAAAAGGCAAAAGTAAAGCCCATGAAGAGGTCTAGAGGGAGATTAGGGACTCCAAGGCTGCCTCAATGAATGATGAACCTAGCTTAGCACAAGATTATCATGGTGATATGCATGAGGAACTATTTGATAATATTGTTGAGTTAGTTGTAATAGAGCTTATGTGTAGAGATGCAGGTTAAGAGAGAGAAGAGATAGAGACAAAGATTTGTGGTATTGAAGAGAGTACCTCAATTAATGATTTTAGATAGGTATATGTACTATGTATAACCTGGCCCTTACGGGTGGACACGGGTACTATCCTTTATCATCCCAACAACCTTCCTCCTAAAGGAAATGTGCCCAAAGGTAGAGGAAAAGAATCAGCTAAGTCTTAAGTATGTACAAAGCTGAAGAGACTATACCTATCCAATACCCATCATCTGTCAGCAATGGGCAAACCTCTCTGTTGGAAGACCCTTCGTGAGAATGTTTGTAGGGTTATCATCAATGTGCACCTTGAACAACTCAATGCTCTTACTGTTAAGTACTTCTCTGATGAAATGATGCTTCATCTATATGTATTTTGTCTTTGCATAAAGACAGGGTTCTATGCTAACATGATAGCTCTATGACAATCACATTGGAGAATAAAAACCTCAATAATCCAAATCTTAGCAACTAAACGTGACAACAATAAGGCTTCTTTGCATGCCTTAGTGGCAGCCACATACTCTACCTCCGTAGTAGACAATGCAACACACTTCTACAGCCTTGATATCCAAGAGATAGATCACCATGTGAAGTTAAACACATATCCTACAGTGGACTTCATGCAGTCTTTGGCTTTACGGATGTGAACTATGCTGGAATGTGATTTGCATCACCAAGATCCTTCATGTCAAAGCTTCCATGAAGACTTTGCTTCAATGAATCCAAGGCATGAGTATCCGTGGCAGCAATCAGCATGTCATCAACATATAGAATCAAGATAATTAGGCTGCCATCTATAGCCTTCTTGGTGTACAAGCAGTGATCAACTTGACTTCTCTGAGAGCCCTGAGACTACATGAAAGTATCAAACTTACGATACCATTCCCTCGGTGCCTCTTTCAGTCCATACAAACTCCGTTTGAGCTTCTAGACCTTCTCTTTGCCCTTAGCTACAAAACCTTTAGGTTGTTGCATGTATATGTCTTCATGCAATTCACCATGTAAAAATGCAGTCTTTACATCCATTTGTATGAGCTCCATATCCTTAGCTGTCTGCAACCAAGCCCAAAATGGTTCTCAAGGTAGTCATCTTGACTACAGGAGAGAAGATCTCATTAAAGTCAATTCTATGTTCCTGCTTATACCCCTTTGCAACCAATCTGAACTAGAAGTGACCTTCATCTTGTGAACCCACTTGCATGGAAGAGTTTTCTACCCTTTAGGTAGTTGCACCAAGTCCCAAGTACCATTCTTATTAAGTGATCCCATTTTTGATAGCATAGCCTTGAACCACTTCTTGATGTTCGGTCTAGTCATTGCTTCCTTGAAGCATGATGGCTCACCACAGTCAATAACCATGACACTAGGAAAAGAACATTTGGCTTCCTTGAAGATCGAGTTAACCTATGCAACACTGAAGGTTTTGCATTTGCTGGCTGGAGGCTGCAAATTTGCATTGACAGGTTGCTATCTTGGAATACAGATCTGTAATTTTGCATGTACTGGTCGCCATCCTAAAATAAGGGCCTACAATTTTGCATGTATAGGTTGTTGTCCTGAAATTCCAACATGCTTTCCTAACAATTCAAGCTATCCTAACTGCATGTTTTTAGGCTGAAACTGTGGTGTATCATGGTCAATAACTTGCTGGTCATTTCTAGCACCATTTCTTGCATTTTCTAGAGTATTTATAGTAGGTATATGCTACTGTCCACTAGGCACAAATGGCTATCTAAAAGGCATATCCTCTCTAAAAACAACCCTCTTAGCTTCCTCAATCTTCTCGGGTTGCTTATGCATGCGATCTTCATGGAAGATGACATCATTGATACATACTATCTTTCTTTTCTAGGGATCCCAAAGTATATACCCCATCTCACCCTCGTCACTATATCCTAGGAATATGAATTTATAGGACTTTGGTTTCAGTTTGCTGCATTCTTCTTTCCATATGTGCACAAAAGCCTTGCAGCCAAACACTCGCAAATGAGCATAAGAAGGTGGCTTGCCCGACCACTCTTCCTGAGGGACTCTCCCCCCCAAAGACCTGTTCAGTGACCTATTAATTGTCATAACAGCCTCTACCCAAAAGCCATGGGGTAATGCAGCATGAGACAACATTGTACGGATCTTATCTTGTATGGTCCAATTCATGCACTCTACAACTCCATTTTGGGGTGGACTATGAAGGGCAGTGAGCTCCCTCTTTATCCCCTTGCTGTCACAAAATGCCTGAAAGGCATTGGATACATACTCCCCAGCGTTGTTAGAGCGAAGACACTTAAGTGTCTTGTCAATCTGGTTCTCAACCAATGCCATGAATTTTTGAAACTTGTCAAGCACTTTGCTACAAATAGGGTAAACCCATACCTTCCAAGTAGCATCATCGATTTATTTATAGGGATAAAGAAAATGTTAAAGATTGGCATTCCTTGGACACACAGATATAGATCTAAGCAGTTTCCCTGTAGTTTCTCTAGGCAGTCCACATGGCAGTGAGTCCATACAGCAATAAGCGGCAAGGAGCACATGTGCCATGTGGCACAATCGACCAGGTTTGCTATAGTCGAATAGTGTAGGTCAGACAACATCTATCTAGTCGATTGCATTAAATGTAGTTGACATGTATTATTTTTGGCATTTTTTTTAGCGTACCTATTGCCTGTGATTTCAACAATCCCCAACTATTATTTTCACAAATTTCAGGCTGCAGACCATGGAGACTGCTCTTGGGGAGGTTGACGGAGACTGAGATCTTCGAGGTGGAGATATGCATAGATATTCTCTCTGCACCCGTGTATATTTTTGCATCCTTATACATCATTCTTCAATGTATATTTTCTACTTTTAGTGTCTCTTTCTCTCTCTCTCTCTCTCTCTCTCTCTCTCTCTCTCTCTCTCTATTCACCTTTGTCTCAATCATTTGCTTCTTCATTGCTTCACTCGGTCATGGTATTAGAGCATTGAAGGGTTGTTAACCTAGGGTGGGGACCCATCTGAAGATGAGATTTTAGCATGACACAATGTTGTGTTTTCAACATTCAAGTGCGAGCAGCAAGGATATGAATCAAAACAAAGTTGAGGTGAGCATGGGCATGAAAGGAGAAAATTTGTTGAAAGCTGCTATTGGTTTTTGCTATTAGAGAAGGAAGAAGGCTACATTTTGGGCCTTCAAGTGCAAATTTTACATTTTCATCACCTCCAACACGAGTGAAGGAGTGAGGTGAGCAAACAAGAGCCCTAGTAGGCTATATTCTCACAGTCAAAGGGGACTACTTCTTGTGTTTTGTGCAGGCATTATAGGTAAACATGTTTTTTGAGTCCAAGACAGAGTTTCAAGCAATCATGGACTAGAAGGTACCGGCTCTTCCATCAGATCAAAAGCTCAATGGTGAGAATTACTACATGTGGCAGATCATGATGCTTGCCATTCTAGAGTCCTATGATTTAGTGGAGCTTATTATGGAGGCTATTCATCGCCCTTCTTCACAAGATGAGTCCAAAGTCTCTTCTAGTGATAAGGTGGAGTTGGCAAAGGCTCATGCACATTGGGATAAACTCAATGCTCACATTTTCTTGTTTTTATTTCTCTCATATACTATAGATGTTATCTCTCATATTGAGCATTTGACAATGGCCTGGGAGATATGGATGGAAGATGTACAATCAGATGACTATCATGAAGCGAGTTTCTTTGGAAGTACAAATGTAGACCATGAGTATCAACAAGTCATCTTCTATGCGAGAGCATATCAACAAGCTAAGGTAGCTTCAGATGCAAGTTCAAAATTCTAGGAAGGTGATCACTTCTACAAACATGGATATAAATCTTTTTTCACAATTATTGCCTCGTTTCAGTGGTTTTTATTGTGCCTTGATTGCTTTAGGGTAGTTTGAGACTCTTTGGTGGGAAGAGTTGGTTTCTATGGTCTTGGAACAAGAGGAACAATTGAAAGGGACCAATGCTTCTAAATCTGAGGCCTTGGTTGGTTAGTCCTCAGAAGAAGAGGAAGGACCAAAAGAAGGAGGAGAACAAAACTAAGAAGGACAAAGAAAAGGAGTCTACTTGTCACGTTTGTGGAAAAATAGGTCATTGAAAGAAGGATTGCCCCAACAAGGAGAAGAAGGAGAAATTTTCAAAGGATTTTGGATCAGTGGATGGCTGCTCCCTCATTAGCTACTTTCCTCTACTTGGAGGTGGTGGAGGATTCGACCCTAACAGCTTCTAATGTTGCATTGATGGTCCCCTACACTCGGGAGTGGATTGTTGACAATGGTGTCTCCCAGCACATGACTCCTTCTTCAACACGTGTTGCTCAATTGGGGCATTCACATGGCCAGATTCTCATTGGTGACAGTTCATCTATTCCTATATAGGGATGGAGAAACATGCATCTTATTTCAGATGGACATGGTGATGCCCATACATTTAAGGTACTTTATGTGCCGGCCTTAGGATACCATCTACTTTTGGTGCACAAGATTTGTGCCCTCGGCGTCTTGGTCGATTTTGATGTTCTTTTCAAATTCTTGATCAAGGATTGAGACAAGTTCTTTCTTCAGGTTATGAGGAGAATGGAGTCTACAAGTTGCAGTCTTCTTCTACCTTGACTTCTTTTCTTCTTACCTCACAAACTTAGTCTGAGCTTTGGCATGCTTGGTTTGGCCACCTCAATTATGATTACCTTCGGAAGGCATCCAAGGGATAGCTTGTTCAAGGTTTGTTGGATATTGTGGTAAACCAATAGCTTTGTGCATCCTACATCCGTAGAAAGCAAACTCGTGATGCTATTTCTAGCAAGGATTTGAGGGGGTCTTCAGTAGCCTTGGAGCTTGTTTCTACTAATGTTTGTGGACCATGAGGATGGAGTCTCTTCGAGGGACCTTGTATTTCATGCTAATTGTGGATGGTTACAATAGGATGACATGGGATTATTTCTTGAAGCTAAAGAATTGGTTGCTCTTTGAGAAGAACTACTCAGGTTGCTAAAGACCTTACTATTGGATAAGGGCAGAGACTATTTTTCTAATGAACTTGCTCATTTTTGTGCAGATCGTGGTATTCACCAAGAGTTTCCTAATACAAATACCCCTCAAGAGAATGGTATCTTGGAGTGGAATAATCATAGTGTGATCAAGATGGCTCGTACGATGATGAAGCATCATCAGACACCTCAATGTATATGGGTTGAGGCTATGGCTACCATAGCTCACATCCTTAATCATTCTCCTACTTCCATTGTTGTTGGTATGACTACAGCACGAAACCAATCCACCTTCAAAACCACCTGTCAAAATACACAAATCAAAACTTTAGAATTATGTATAGCTTCCAGAAATCTACATGTCATTGTTGCATGAAGAGAGATTTCATTTACCTGCTTGAAGATACAATACGATACTTCCTTCATAAATGCTGACTATGGTTCCCACATAACCAAGTTTACTATCAACAAGATTTGTGTCTCTTGAACTTGCATGTGATAATTGCTTGAAAGAGGCAACAACGCAAGAAACTTGAGTTAGATGTAAGTTGTCAATAGCTTTTATCTAAAGATGTTGTCCATAAGCCCACATGTTGGTATACATTCAAGACTAGACCAATAAATAAATTATTTTTAAAAATGAAAATTTCTTGCTTAGCTCAAAGTTTTCAAAACCCAACAAGTTACCTGTCTTTCAGACTTGATCATAAACTCTCTCTATTCCGTTGAGATTGGCTCATGATCACTAACTGCCCATTGCATACGGGTGTATAACCAATCCATGAAAGTAGGTACGTCCCCGTCGTTATTTACATTGGTTTGATGTCTGGATCTGACAAATGATTTTTGATGCCGAGAAATGCTTAAAAATAGCCAAAAATTCTGAATTTTAGGGGAAAAATAGACTTCGTCAAATTTTGAATTTCAGGGGAAAAATAGACTTCGTCAAAGGCGGCGGTGGCAATCGATACGATTTTAAGTGGCAATGCCCAGAAAAGGCTTAAAAGACCCACTTGACGATAGTTGATGAATTTTCATAATTATTTGGCATGTTAGATAGGACCCTCGGAGATTCCCAACAGTGGAGGACTTCAAGACGGACGCCCAGGATTTTACATACTGAAATTTGGACATCGGACGAGGAAATGGGAGCGCCCACGAGGCCAAGACTAAAGTCAAGTGGAAATGGACTTAAAGGGAGTCAAAAGGCATGACCTTTGGGGGCTCCCTAAAGGGGGCCCCTTTTAAAAAAACGATTTTGAGGAGGGGAGGCACCGTTTTTTTCGCGTGGAGTAGGAAAGGGCACCATCATCTCCAATCATTGAGATGAGATATGGGGGTTGTAAACAACCCCCCCAACTGATCTTGGGCTTGATCTACACTCTATCTATGCTTGCTATCGCCAATCTCCACTCCTCCATTGGCTGCCTGGTTGTGGAGATCAGATTTAAGTCTTTCTCTCTCCTCCCTCTCTCTCCTGCAAGGGGTAGTTCCTGCGTGTGAAGAAGAATGAAGCCCTGTTGATGAATGCTCGCGTGGTACCGGATTGCTTCCAAATTGAAGGTGGCTGAAGATGGCAGTGTGGAGGCGGGTTGAGTATCAAACGAGCCTTGGTTTGCAGACCCGCAACAAGTTTCAAAACCCAAAATAATGAAAAATACACGGGAATGATATTTTAACAAAGAAAATGGCTCTTTTTTCGCATTTGATGAGGTTAGCAATGTTCATATGGGTTGAAAATTGATGGACATGTTGTTTGCTATTGGTTTTAGTCTTTCATAATAAAAAAATCATAAAATATACACTTAAAGTGTGAAAAATAAATGTAGAAACCCCGAAAAGCATGGTTTTTAGAGTAAAAATGGGAAAAGCATGAAACAAAACACCAATAAAACCTACATGGTTGCTGTTTAAGGACTGAAGAGCCACAACTCTGAAATAATGCTAATTTTCTTCCATTTTTAATGATAAAAATAAGAAAAATATGGAAAAATATTTTTTAAAAGGTAAAAAAATAGGGAACAGAAATTATGGATGTGTCTCTGATTGCATAATGAGGATAAAGCATGAGGGTTTGCCTCATATTATCCCCATTTATATGTTTTTGTGAGTATTTACTGCTTATTTTGTATGAAATACACATGAAATTACCCTTTTACCTATCATCGCAAGCAAAACTTTAAACGGTAGGGGAGGAGGGGAGTTTGAGCGCTGAAACATAATATAAAATCTAATGTATTTGCTACATTATTCATATAGGATGATATGGAGTTAAATAAAGGGAAGTACAACATGAGTGTAAGGCTCGGTGTCTTCTCTCATTATAGCAATTATGCGTTAGTGTATGGAAACATGGAAAGAATGGATTTGCATAATGCACGAGGCTATTTTTCAATTGTTTGAGCACTTAATCATATACACATTTGCATCAAGCATCGTTAAATGGTATCAATTACAAGCTCCTGGATGCATAGCACTTGGTTTCTCTAGGACTTGATCCACGTAGAGAGAGTGAGCAACTCGGCTGTAGGTCTAGACGGTGGGTCAAAAGGGGATGGATAAGTGAGGATAAGTGCATTCTTGGAACGTTAAAAAAATATTGGCACTAAGAGGGGAGCTTGTTTTGAATGTGTCTATGTGTTGAAGCAGTGGCGCATCGAGGGGCCAATCCCCAAGATGTAGGAGAGCTACAGTAGGGCTACGACAATCAGCCGGTGGGGTGCCCTTGTGTCTGTGACATGTGGCATTTACTGCCATCGTATGTAGGATCTCCCTCTGAGGAGATGGGGAAAGGAACATCCATTGGATTATAGACTATAAACACGAAGTGATTAGTGTTTAGGACAGTGTATCCCTCGATAGACGCTCCTGGCCTGTGAGGTCGTGAGGTGGGGTTGTCTGTTGAGGGCATGAGGTCCGACTAGTACCTTAGCCAGTGCCAGCCCGTTTTAGGTCCCATCAGTGGTGTGTCCATCGGGAGCCGCCAACAAGTGGTCGTTCTCGAATCTAGGGTTTCTAGGGACCAAATAGTTGGTTTATGTCCTTTGACAAGGATTGTCAAGCCGAAATACAAAAAGCAGAATGTGCTGAGAGAGCTAGATGGTAGTTGGAGATCGTAAGTCGTTATTCTCCTCAAAAGAGCAATCCGTTGCACAATAAGTGGTAGTGGTTCTAGTAACCTAAGTGTTATGAGTAGCTCTTCGAGTGCAAGTGGAAGTTTTAGTACTTCCCTACTTCCAGTTAATCAACCCACAACAAGTGGGGGTGTAGTTATACCTACACAAACTCCTGTTGTCAATCCGATTGTAGCCATGGCACAACCTATCGCAATTCCAACTGGGACACCAGATTTGCTGGCATTAGGAGCATCGTTGCCCATTTGCCATGGGTTAGCAGAAGAAGATGGAGAACTCTACATTAAGGATATTCAAACACTCATGTTCAATTATCGAGTCCAAGACGAAGGACACTTAATGATGTTCTTCAACATGATGTTAAAAGGAAGAGGGGCGGTATGGTACCACGGTCTCGAAGCCAAAACCACAACTAGCAGTGCCCAATTCTTTACGGCTTTTTGTAGAGAGTTTGCCCCTGAGAAGGGTGGAAAATATTGGTTGCGTGTCTTGAATGTAACATGCCAAGAGCCAAATGAGAATGTTCAGGCCTATGCCAAGAAATTAAAGCAAGTTCTTCGTAAAATAAATACTTACATCCCCATTCCAATGGTTGCCTAGTTACAATATTTCCTACATGGATTGGATTTTAATATCCAGGTGCAGCTGAGTAGTGCTGCTTTAGCCAACATTGACACTGCTATTACCCAAGCAGAAGGAGTAGAGTCATGCTTGCAAGCAGCTTATGCAGCAAGGATAAATTGGAATGGTAATAACTTGGCCTTGACCAATGGGAGTCAAGGGGATCCCATGTCAAATGCGAATGAGAGAGGAGGTACCATGCCGAATTTGCTTATGTTACTAGCTTCTCCTAGCATGACTATGCCCATGGCTAGTCAGGCGGCCTCACTAAATAATGAGGGCCAAACAATGAATCCTAATGTTGTCCTGAGTAGTGCTGCTTTAGCCAACATTGACACTGCTATTACCCAAGCAGAAGGAGTAGAGTCATGCTTGCAAGCAGCTTATGCAGCAAGGATAAATTGGAATGGTAATAACTTGGCCTTGACCAATGGGAGTCAAGGGGATCCCATGTCAAACGCGAATGGGAGAGGAGGTACCATGCCGAATTTGCTTATGTTACTAGCTTCTCCTAGCATGACTATGCCCATGGGTAGTCAGGCGGCCTCACTAAATAATGAGGGCCAAACAATGAATCCTAATGTTGTCCTAGTAGGTCAACAGCCAATCCCTAATCAAGTGGTTAGGCCCATGGGACAACAAACTAACGATCACGGCTATGAGTTGAGTGCCTCTAATGTCCTTGGTGAAGTTAAGGACATGATGAAGCACTACATCGATGATCTCTGAACAGTATCAACAAATAGCTGTGGATGTCAATTTCCGTAAGAAGCAACAGAATTTGATAGGGAGTCGACGCCCTGAAGAGGTTAGCCCCTCAAGATTCAGCTATAAGTGGTGTGGTGGCCAACATTTCCCTAGAAATTGCTCGAATGTCAAATGTGATATTTGCGAAAAGTCTGGCCACTTAGTTGCTACCTGTTGGAGTAAGATCAGTTCTCTCCAACAAGGAAGTAAACAACCTGGTCCAGTTAATCATCGCGCATAAGGAAATAATCTCCAGCAAGATGAGGGACCAAGACAAATACTGCAATGAGGAAAGGCTGTTGTAGAGGTGTTGCCTCATGGCAGTGGAGTCAGCCTTATTGAGGCTGTACATGTCAATGATGCTGAAACTTCTAATCTATGAGCCGTAACAAGAGGGCAAAAGATTAAAGAGGGTGATAAAGTAACTGTAAAACCTGTCGAGGGAAACCCTAAGCAGGATGCTAAGGAAAAGTGAGTCTTGAATCCAGATATGGAAGGAGCACCTCTAAGGCCTGTTGGACGGTAAAGTAGACCCCGAGAAGGATAAAGAGGTGCCAAGAAAGAAGACAAAAGTCAAAAAGGAGGCACTAAAGCCGGCGGTCCAACGACCAAAGGAAAGAATGGTTTGGCATGAGAAGAGAACTTTGACTAACTACCATGACTTTGATCTAGCAAGTTCTCTTTGTGAAGTCAAACCAAATGTGAATCTCATGCAATTGATTAAAATTTCTCCAGGAGTACGCAAGGAATTCAAGAAAATCTTGCGTATCAGGTATATAGTAGAACCTTTAGGCATAGCTAGAGTAGGAGAAGATTGGTTCGATCATGCTGAAAAGCATTGCCCTAGGGTTCTAGCATATGTGGATGGAATATTAGTGGAACACGCTATCATGGACATTGGATCCTCTATCAATATCATAAGTTCAGACTTGATGGAATGGCTAGGTCTCAAAATTCAAAAAGACGGCTCCACACTTCTTAGGATGGAGGATGATAGTCTAAGACAATTGGAAGGTTGCATCACTAAAATCCACGTTATTGTTGTAAGCGGAATGCTATCTGGACTTTAGGGTGATAAGGTTTATAGGACATCCTAGCTATCGAGTTTTGCTAGGAAGGCCCTGGATTTTATGAATAGACTACCAAGTTGATATACCCGCTGGTCGAGTGATTCTAGGTCAAGGTTCCCATCGTGTAATAGTAGATGCTTACCCTGAGTCTCCTCATAGTGAGAGAGCTCCTCTATCCTCCACTGAACTAGAAACAATAGATGATCTATCTAATAGTGAGACGTTGATCCAGGTTTTTTACAACCCGGATTATTACCATAAAATTTGGCCAAAGCCCCTATCAAGAGCTTACCATATCACTTTGGGTTTACTCTTCAAGCACTAGGTATGCTACATTGCTTCTCGATTACGATAAATCTAGCAAATGGGGGGAACAAGCTCTTAGAAGGTATGTCAATGTAAAGGGTCAAAGGGATGGTTATCTTAGTGAAGATGAAAATGGATTACACCTAGGAGTTGAGTGAATGCATAGATTTTTCAAAGGACTAGCCTCCAACTACACATGGGCTCCGTCTGCATCACTAAGATTTGGAATCTATCACTATCATTAGAGGACACCTCACCCTAGCACACAGGTCAATATCCACATCATGGTGTCACTTGGATCTTGCACAAAAGCTTACAAGCATGGACCCCTTTTGTCACATGCTTATATGTATTTATATACATATGGGGGACTAAAGTCAAAGCAGCTTTTGAAAGCCATTTTTTATAATCTCAATTACTCCCAAGAAAAAGAAAATTTCAAGAAAATTCTCGCGATGGCCAATCGATTTCGACCTGGTCTACAAAGTTGTAGAAGAAACTTTTTTCAAATTCCTCACGGATTTGAAGTTACAAAGGCGCAGACTGCTGGCTACATGCAATTTTCTTCTCTCTTTCACCACACCAACTTTCCACTCTATCCTTCTTGTAAATATATTATAATAATGTGCTTTGGGTACCCATCTCTTGTAATCTAGCTCTATTTCTCTATTTTTTCTACCACCACCCTTGGCTTCTTGCATGATGACCAAGGTGGGGACTTGTCCCATCCACTACTCTCCATATTTTCAAAGATGCCATACATCATCTAGGATTATGTTAATCAAGATGATTAGATTAATCTAATCTCTCATGGAGGCTATATAAAGAGCCCATGGAGAATGAAGAAGGGGGGGGGGGGGAGGGAAGAGGGACAATGACAAGTCCATGAGAGCACTCTAGAATATCCTCATCTCTTTGAGGTAAGCTATGAGTGAGTTCTTTTATTATGTAGCATAATGGCAAGCTTCCTCTACCTCTTCTCCTATTATCTCCCTCTCTTCTCATCTTCTCATTCCATGTAGCATAATGGCAAGCTTCCTCTACCTCTTCTCCCCTTGTATCCCTCTCCCCTTATCTCTCTCTTATATGTCCAATATGGTGTCTAGTACATATATTCTCTCTTGTAAATTTGTGTCTTGGTTCTCTTGATTCTCTTTGAGAAAAGGGATGTCCTAGCCCATCCTCCCTTTGGCTAGGTGGTGCCCCTCTTTAGTTCTCTTAGTGAGGATTGGAGGTTGGATGGGTAAGAGGCAACCCGTTCATCATTTTAGCCCTCATTTTTGGCGCCCCCGCTGAGGACATTCTCAACCACAATTATCTACCTCCTTATGTGGAATGATACAACACATGGTGGTGCATCCTCTACAACAAGTTCCCCAAGTGGCTCTTTCTCAACGCCTTCACCAACTATTTTTGAAGCTGGTCGAAGTCCACGACTCCCAAAATTGTCTCCTAAAGAAGTTCAAGAAAGAAAGTATGCCTATCGAATGACAGCACGCATGCGGGTAAAAGGTGTTCACTTTAGAAATTTCATTATCTCACAACGGAAAAAATTATGTTGCCATCAATTGCTAGGTTCTCATAATTGTGGTGAGTGTTTTGCAAACAAAGTGAAGGCCCTTCCGAGAGGTCCTCGTCTCCAAATCATCAAATCCCTCTCTCTCTCTGGCCTAATCCACATCAAAGGAGGACAACTATGCATGAACGGTGTGGAGTTTTGTAGAAGTGCAAAGTATGGAGACTACCTTCAACTGTTGTTAGCTCGAAGGTTGGGTGTGGTTGAAAAGGTGGCCATCACACCTTATGAAATGTATGTCGCTGAGGATGGACACACCAAGGCAAGAACAATCACTGGTGAGCAAATTCTCCGTATAGCAAAGTTGATGGGTTCCAAAAAGAAACACTCTGGGAAAAATCCTTCATAATTCAAGAAAGTGCATTCCCTCTACCCCCTCAAGTAGTCTCCACTCATGAATAATAATAATGGCCCGAATTTCTACACCTTCCACTCTGTACAAAACATCCGAGTTAATGTATGCATCAGTAGGAAGATTTTCTTCCAGCAACGTCTTGTCATGTACTTTGGGGCTGAAAGATTAAGGGAGATTCTTGTATCACCAGAACCTATAATCTTCCCAATGCTAGACTACAATGCATCCTTCAATGTACATGTATTTATCCTATTATAATAGTTTCTCATGAATCAGAACGAGTTGTATGGACCTATCCGTCCACTTGCTATGCAAACTATGCATATTGTAGCTAGCACAAAGCTTAGATTCCAAGGCATTATTAGAAGCATACTGGGGCCTAGACGTCTTGCTGAAATCAATGCATCTGTGAACCCATTCATCCTTCCCCTTATAAAATACAACTTAAGTCTAGACGTTTTCATCTTCATACTCCACTAAGGCAACATGGCATTTCCAAAATTTTTTGGGCACAAAGGGGAGAAAGCTCTAGACTTTTTGGATGATTTAGAAATGGCCTTCCTAGTCACAGGCCGGGATGATGAAGCAACCAAAGTACGGGCCTTCTCTTTAGTTCTAAAGGGTGATGCTCGAGTGTGGTATCAAGATCTCCCGGAGGCTACAAGGGGTAATTGGGAGGATCTCAAGACCGCATTCATGCACAAGTACCAAGATACAGAGCCACCTGAAAATATTTGGAGACAGCTCTTAGATCTTCGCCAAACCGTAATAGGGGAATACCAAACCTATGAAGGCATGTTTATAAAATTGTGGGATAAATGGACAGCCTCTTTAGCCGAGGGAGAAAGAGTACCTGATTGCCTTAAGAAAGATTGTTTTCTAGCTGGACTCCATCCTCTACTAAGGGAGAAGGTCAAAGGAAAGTTTCCCACATCCTATGAAGAATCAATCACTTATGCGAGGGAGAAAGATAGAAAATTGAAGTATCAAGCCCAATTGAAGGGGGGAGTTGAGCCCATGCAGGTTTTACCAACCATGCCAAGGCCTAGAGAAATAGTAGAGGCCTCACCTGAATCAGAAATACCACAGCAAGAGCTCCTACAACGCATTACTAATCAACTTGAAAGCCTTTCATTAAATTTGGTGCAAAGAGTGCGGTCCCCTCCCCTCATAAATGAAGGCAATCGAGGTCCAAGGAGACAAGAAAGAGAGTATCTTTGTTATAATTGTGGGGAGATTGGCCATGATATGTACTTTTGCCCTCATCCTAGGCATTTTCTAGGAAATGGGTTCCAACCAAGAAGGAGGGGACAACAAGTGACACCACCTAGGGAAAGGTTTGTTCCACCAAATCCAGGGCCTCCACCACTGGTTCAAGTTCTCCAGCATCCTCGACCACATGCAGAGGTGCCGCCCTTGCTTGTCCAACCGCCAGAGAATCATGATGTTAGCATAATTAGTTTAGATGAGAGTGATGTCAAAGGGAAGGCCAAAGTAGTAGAGGTTGAAGCAATGCCGGTGAAGAAAGCCCGGAGAATTGAGAGAATGGAGCCTACACCACCAAAGGAGGTTGAAAATATGGAAGAGGAGACAGAGTCATCAATGGCTGCAAAGACATGCAACAATAAAAAGAGGAGGGCTCGCTCATGCCGACACATTGAGGCAGATGATTTTTCCTTGGGTAAAGGTACTAAAGCTTATGATTTGCTTGCTGATGTGAAGAATCAAGGGCCAAAAATTTCATGGCCACAATTACTACATCTATCTCCAACAGTGCGACGACAATGGTCCAAGATGGTAAGCATTAGATCCATGAAGAATAGACATGTGAATGCAATCCAGGCTAGAAAGATGAAAGATATTGTGCCTCTAGTGGAAGCCGAAATCAATGGATAGAGAGTGTCAAAGAAAAATGTGGATGGAGGTGCAAAGATTTGTGTCATGACGGAAAAGTTGATGCATCGTTTGGGATTAGAGGTAAATGAAACTACTAAAATTGGGGCCAAAATGGCTAACAATGTAGTAGTAAATTGTTTGGGAGTTATAAAGAAAGTCAAGGTAAAGGTGTGTGGAGTGGAATTGGAGCTTGACATGTATGTGATGCCAGTGAAGGGGGACGGCTATCCGCTCATTCTTGGGCGGCCATGGCTAATGGGAATGAAAGCCAGACAAGATTGGGAGACAGGGGCTTTAGAGCTAAGGCCACAAAAGGGGCTGCATAAAAAATGGAAGAGCACTATCTACAACATGAAGGAGGGCCGACAGGAGGATCTTGTGTTAGAGACCACCGCTGATGAATGCAGTTCCAGCGAGGGTTGGTCATCTATGACAGAGGGAGAGTCTTCTAATGAGGAGGAAGAAAGCTCTCTAGAAGTGATCGGGATTACATTAAAAGGGCCTTCTAGTAGTGAAATTCCGCAGCAGCTTCCAAAGGTCGAGAAGGAGGGGTTAGAAAAAATGTTGGCTAAGGATCTATCAGTTGAGGAGAAGGCAGCCTACATGGAAGTGGTAATAAAACAATCTGCACTTTTTATTTCTGATTATGAACACATCATAGATGTGACAGCAGTACAACATCACATTAATCTAAAAGAGGGAGTACGGCCAATGGTGCAGCAACTACGACGATTGGGAGTAGTTCAACAAAACGCTCTACTCACTAAGGTGCAACGACTTTTAAAGGCAGGCTTCATCTATCCAATAAGGGACTCAGAGTGGGTTTCACCTGTGGTGGTGATACCCAAGAAGAATGGAAAATGGAGGATTTGTGTGGATTATAAGCCACTAAATGCTGCAACTAAGAGAGATCACTTTCCTCTTCCCTTTCAGGATGAAATACTCAACGAGGTGGCTGGGCATGAGAGATACACGGTTTGTGATGGGTATTCACGTTATTTCCAGATCCGAATAGCTGAGGAGGACCACCTTCATTACACCTTGGGGTTGTTTTGCTTACAAAGTAATGCCATTTGGATTAACAAATGCCCCGGCTACCTTCCAACGATTCATGAATTATGTCTTCCAGCCATATTTTGGGAAATCCATCAGGGTCTTTATTGATGATTTTTGTATTTATAGTTCTAAGGCTTTACATCTAGGAAAGGTGGATGAAGCTTTCAACCGACTTGCACAAATGGGGGGGCAATTAAACCATGAGAAGTGTCGCATTGGTAAAAGCAGTGTAACTTTGTTAGGGCATGTCGTAAGTGAGAGGGGCATTGAAGCAGATCCAAACAAAGTTAAGGCCCTATTGGCGGTGCCATCACCATCTTTTGTGAAGCAACTAACCTCTTTCATTCAGAAGGTGCGATATATGGGGCGGTTCATTCATCTCCTCTCCCAATTAATATTTCCACTGCAACAATTAACCCACTCTGAGGAGCTCCTGTGGAGTGACGACAGCGAAAGGTGCTTTCACGAGGTGAATAAGGCTCTTAGCACCCTTCCTATAATTTTACAGCCTTGTTGAGATCAAGAGTTTTTTGTCAACCCGAGTTTTGGGGAAGATGCTCTAGGGGCAGCATTAATACAAAAGGATGCTAAAACTGGCCTAATGAGATCGGTTTACTTTTCTAGCAGAGTAATGACAGCATCAGAACGAGGCTATACGATGGTCGAGGTGATGGTTTCATCTCTAATGTTCGCTGTAAGGAAGTTTCGTCCTTATCTTCTCCCTAGGCCATTCACAGTGATCACGACAGAAGAGCATTTTCCCTATGCCTTACAGCATATGGATGTTTCAACTAGAATCACTAAGTGGGTGATACAACTCCAAGAGTTTGACTACACCTTCAAGATGGAGGATTCTACTCGAGCTTGCCTAGCTGATTTGTTGACCCATAGATGCTATCAAAAGAAGGAAAAGGAGAAGGGAAAGGTAAAAGAGGAGACACCTCCTCTTGAGGAGCCGCCGCGGGTGGAGAATGCCCATGCCCTCTACTTCGATGGGGCCTACAAGCGTATTAAAGACAGAGCGGCAGCAGGAATAGTGGTGTTCAGTCCCGAAGGTGACAAACTTTATGGAGAAGGTATTAGCTTGGAGGATGTCCATTCTAATAATGAGGCAGAATATCAAGCCTTGCTTTTAGGTTTGAGGTGGTGTCTTTCACATGGTGTCACTCGACTTAATGTTTTTGGTGATTCTATGCTCATTGTTAAGCAAATGAAAGGAATCTGGGCTTGTAAAAATGATAACTTAGCAGTGAAAATGAGAGAAGCTAAAACTCTCATGAGAAAGCTACAGAAATCCCAAATCTATTTTGTGCCAAGGTGCACAAATGGTGACGCAGATGCTGCTGAAAAATTGAAAGAGGTAATGGTGGGAATCATTACAGTAAAGCTTCCCTTGTTTTAGGGTAAGTTTCAACTACAAGATGTGCTTTATTTTCTTGAGCAAGGTGAGGCACCTACACATATGAGTAAGAGTGAGAAAAGGTGGCTAGCTACTAAGGCCACTAAATACCGCTTGATAAATGATGTGTTGTATTGCAAAGGAAAGGATGCAGTGCTTAGAAGGGTGCCAATAGCAAAGGAGATTATAGATGTGATTAAGAGCTGCCATGAAGGGGTCTCTTGCGGACATTTTGCTCAAGAAATAACCAGCAGGAAGATTCTCCAAGCCGGTTTTGTGTGGCCTAGTCTACATCGAGATGTGCAACATTGGTGCCGCACTTGTGACAATTGCCAAAAGGCCGGACCAAGGAAGCTAGTGCATGAGGAACAAAATCCCATAACTACATATGGCCCATTTGAGAAATGGGGGATTGATGCAATAAGATCACTCCCACGAACTCAATCTGGCAAGAAATACATCATAATGGGAGTAGACTACATGACGAGGTGGGTAGAGGCTTCAGCAACTAGTAGGATCACAGCCCAAGAAGTGGGAAAATTTGTGTTTGAAAATATTTGTTGCAGGTTTGGCACACCTTTGGAAATTATCTCTGATCGGGGTCCTGGTTTTAGGGCGAACCTAGTAGGGGAGCTAATGGAAAGGCTAAAAATCAAGCACATGCGTTCTACTCCCTACTATCCACAGTGTAATGGTTTGGTCAAAAAAGTGAATGGGCTGATTTGTAAGATAATTACCAAGCAGGTACACATGCACCCCAAGCACTGGGATAAAAAATTGAATGCAGCTCTTTGGGCCTACAGGACTTCATTTAGAACCTCACTTGGCTATACTCCATTTCACCTCGTCTATGGCCAAGAAGCTTTGCTTCCTATAGAGGTGGAACTGGCCAGTTTGTGTGTTTTAGTAGCCAGCCAAGAAAAGAATCAAGATAAGAAGTTAGAGGAAAGGATCTTGGATCTAGAGAGCTAGAGTTAGACAGAGAAGCAACAGTCCAACACTATTCCATGCAGGCTGAAGAGAGGAGGAAGACATTTAATAAGAAGCTGGCTAGCAAACACATAAGGGAAGGGTCACTTGTGCTACGCTATGATAACCGCTTTGATAACAGAAAGGATGGTAAACTTGTGTTCAAGTGGGCAGAGCCATTCATGGTCATAAGGAGATATCCAAATGGAAGCTATAAGCTAGGTGACATGGATTGGAAGGTTCACAAGACAAGGGTAAATGGATGGCGACTGAAGCCTTATTTTCAAAGAAATATGAACACTTTGGAGCAATCATTCAATGAAGAGCCACCAATGAGGGGTGCAGTCCTCCTTGCTCTATTGGACCATCATTATCAAGCTAAAGGCATGAATACCTCTAGCCTAAGGGGAGGGCTAATGATCCGGGTTTTTTACAACTCGGATTATTACCACAAAATTTGGCCAAAGCCCCTATCAAGAGCTTACCATATCACTTTGGGTTTACTCTTCAAGCACTAGGTATGCTACATTGCTTCTCGATTATGATAACTCTAGCAAATGGGGGGAACAAGTTCTTAGAAGGTATGTCAATGTAAAGGGTCAAAGGGATGGTTATCTTAGTGAAGATGAAAATGGATTACACCTAGGAGTTGAGTGAATGCATAGATTTTTCAAAGGACTAGCCTTCAACTACACATGGGCTCTGTCTGTATCACTAAGATTTGGAATCTATCACCATCATTAGAGGACACCTCACCCTAGCACACAAGTCAATATCCACATCATGGTGTCACTTGGATCTTGCACAAAAGCTTACAAGCATGGACCCCTTTTGTCACATGATTATATGTATTTATATACATATGGGGGACTAAAGTCAAAGTAGCTTTTGAAATCCATTTTTTATAATCTCAATTACTCCCAAGAAAAAGAAAATTTCAAGAAAATTCTCGCAATGGCCAATCAATTTCGACCTGGTCTACAAAGTTGCAGAAGAAACTTTTTTCAAATTCCTCACGGATTTGAAGTTACAAAGGCGCAGGCTGCTGGCTACATGCAATTTTCTTCTCTTTCACCACACCAACTTTCCACTCTATCCTTCTTGTAAATATATTATAATAATGTGCTTTGGGTACCCACCTCTTGTAATCTAGCTCCATTTCTCTATTTTGTCTACCACCACCCTTGGCTTCTTGCATGATGACCAAGGTGGGGACTTGTCCCATCCACTACTCTCCATATTTTCAAAGATGCCATACATCATCTAGGATTATGTTAATCAAGAAGATTAGATTAATCGAATCCCTCATGGAGGCTATATAAAGAGCCCATGGAGGATGAAGAAGGGGGGGGGGGGGAAGAGGGACAATGACAAGTCCATGAGAGCACTCTAGAATATCCTCATCTCTTTGAGGTAAGCTATGAGTGAGTTCTTTTATTATGTAGCATAATGGCAAGCTTCCTCTACCTCTTCTCCTATTATCTCCCTCTCTTCTCATCTTCTCATTCCATGTAGCGTAATGGCAAGATTCCTCTACCACTTCTCCCCTTGTATCCCTCTCCCCTTATCTCTCTCTTATCTGTCCAATATGGTGTCTAGTACATATATTCTCTCTTGTAAATTTGTGTCTTGGTTCTCTTGATTCTCTTTGAGAAAAGGGATGTCCCTTTGGCTAGGTGGTGCCCCTCTTTAGTTCTCTTAGTGAGGATTGGAGGTTGGATGGGTAAGAGGCAACCCGTTCATCATTTCAGCCCTCAACGTCATCTAGCGATGGATCTAAGGAAGGGTCCACTACCAGAGGATATTTATAAGATAACCTTGAATGAGCTGATAGAGCCTCATGATCGAATAAGAGATGCAGATGTTATTGAGCTAGACCATGGTATGCCTAATGATTCACGGCCAATCAAATTGGGCTCTATACTCAGTGCGGAAAAGCGAGAGGACTATGTGTCCCTAATTCAGGAGTTCTGCAACATCTTTGCTTGGAGCTATGACAAACTTAAGGGTATTCCTTCTAGTCTAGCTGTGCATACTATTCCTGTAAAGGAAGGTACCCACCCTGTACGTCAGAATGTAAGGCGTATGCCTTTTGAATTAAGGGACAGGCTGTTCGAGGAACTACAGAAGTTGCGAAAAATGGGTTTGATTTTCCCTATTTAGCATACTGAATGGTGCTCACCAGTTGTGATCACGAAGAATAATAATAATCGGATCCGGCTTTGTGTAGATTTTAGACAGTTGAATAAGCAAACTATTAAAGATTACTACCCATTGCCATTTATTGACCAAATTTTGGATCGACTAGTGGGTAGGGAAATCTATTCGTTTATGGACTGCTTTGCACGGTATAATCAAATGGCGATTGCTGAGCAAGACAAGCTAAAAATGACGTTTATTACTGTCTTTGGTACCTTTGCGTACCATGTGATGGCCTTTGGGTTATGTAATGCACCAGGTTCATGGCAGAGAACAACCGACAAGACCTTTGGAGACATTTCCCCCGAGGAGTTGAAAGTATTCATTGATGATCTGGGGGCAGCCACCGTAAGGGATAGATAGTTAATTATCTTACGACAGTGTTTTGAGCATTGCAAAAAATTATACATAGCTCTCAACCCACGGAAGTGTGTCTTTGGAGTCCCTTATGGGCTCTTGTTAGGCCATGTGGTCAGTTCCATAGGGATTGCAGTTGATCCTGAAAAGATCAAGGTTATCGTCGCCATGGGTCCACCACGTACTCCAAAGGAAGTGCATAGCTTTCTGTCATCGGTAGGGTATTATTAGAGGTTTATCAATGCCTTGGGAAAAAGAACATTGCCACTAATGAACCTATTGTCCTTTAATTTTCAGTTTTCATGGAGTGATGCTTGCAAAGTATCTTTTGACTATGTAAAGTAGGAGCTTGCCAAAGCCTCTATTTTAAAAGCACCTAAAAGGGGTGAAAAGTTCTATATATTTTTAGTAGCAACTATGTATAGTATTAGTTGCTGTTTGCCCCAAATTTGGGAGGAAAAGTGGTACCATCTGATAGCTTTTGCTAGTCAGAAGTTGGGCATATAAAAAATTAACTACACCTATATGGAGAAGTTGTGCCTTGTGATGGTATTTGTGACCAAGAAGTTTAGACACTACATTCTTTATGAGAGGGTGGTTTTTTATACGAAGGCGGAAGGGCTTCGATTGTTGTTGAATAAGTTATAGTCGCTTGATCGTTTAGCAAAGTGATTAAACACTTTGCAGGAGTTTGATTACGAGACTAAGAGCAAGCTGCCGAAGCTTCAGGGCATTGTCGAGTGTCTTGTGGATTTCGGAGAGCCAAAAGAGGTTGTGGGGGCTGATAGAAGTGACATGGAAACATTGTTTAAGATTGGTACGACATCTATTCCCTCCTGGTATGCTGCTATAATGTTGCTATAACACACTATCTTTCTACGAGAGAGACTGGAGCTACTCTATCAAAACTCGAGAAGAGGAAGATTAAACAGCAAGCATTCAAATTTTCCTTGATTGCAGGGACATTATATCGTCAAGGTGTTGATGATATCTATCACCGATGTGTGATGCCTGACGAGGTTTCCTTCATTTTTGAAGAGTACCATGACTCCGCTTGTGGAGGGCACTTTGCTGGGTGGTTGACGACACAGAAGGCTTTACGAGCTGGTTATCGGTGGCCGTCCATCTTCTAGAATTCATTTGACTATGCTAAAATTTGTGATACATGTCAAAGACATGACAGTTGAGAGAATAGGAAGTGACCACTTACGCCTATTATGAGTCACATTCCTCAATTTCGATCATGGGGGTGAGATTGACATGCTTATGCTTGAGAGATCATCGATATCGTCTTCTAGTATGGGCTCAACACCTTTTAGGTGCTCTTGGGCTTCTTTCACTCACTCCTTCACTTTCTCAATGGCTTTGAGTTGACGCTTCGGGTTGCACCTTAGCACTTCTCTTTTCGACCGTCTTTGAAGCTGGCGTTTCTGCCTCTACGTCCGTGACTTTCTTTCCAACAGGGCAGTGTTGTGGCACTTTCAGTTTTGAGTGTGACCTTATAGAGTCTAGACTCTTCTTCCTCCATCTCCGACTCTTCTTTCCATTTGAGGTTGCATCAAGATTGCTAGGCCCTAGCAATGATATGTCGGCCTACTTTTTCTATGCGCGGGTCATGACATGCAATGGGATAGGTATGGTCTCCCCATCAAGTGTCTCAACACCGAACAACCACAATGGGACTGATGGCTTGGTGACAAAACTAGAGGATGGCTTCAGTTATGGCTTCGATCTAGGGCAATCGACAAAGAGATGAGTGATTCCACACTAAATGCATCTTAGGTTAGCCTTGTCTCTATTTACTTGCTCCCTCTCAAGGCAGTGCAAAGAAACATGTCATGGGTGACCGCAAGTCCAACATATGATTAGCTCTTGGGTTTGCCCTCCTAGGCCTTTGCCTCTCCCTCTACCTAACGCCATCACCAGTATTGGTCGGTAGTCCATAAGGATTGCATTGCTTTCTTTGTCATACGATATGTAAAGGTGTACATAAGGCTCTTCGCCATTTGGCTCCTCCACATAGTGGACTAGAGTGTCACTCGGTGGATGGGTTATGTAGGGTCCACATGGTCTAGGGATACCCATAAGGTTTATCTCCATCCTAGGGATTCTAGCTTAGTGTCATTTGGTACTGGGAGGGCCAATGGGGCTCCCCTTCCAGATAAGTTTGATGGCCTATTCGCAAGGTAGGGTTGACCGTAAGGTTGCAAGTATGGGAGTCTCCAAGGTAATCAACAATGCATGGCATCGTGGCCGAACCTACTGCAATTAGGACAACATCATGACCTAGGGTCTTGATACTCGGCTGGTAGAGGTGGTTTCCGCGACAATACGTGTGTTAGATGTGTGGGTGCATTGGTCGTCTCATCATCTCTTGCAATTTGGCTATTTCCATCTTCATCTCTACTACTCTTGTCCTGAATCAGTGCCCTTCCCTTTATCCTGAGCAATTGGACCTGATCTCTCACTCGAGCATTGAAGCTCTCTCAAAAGTCCTAGCGCTGGACTCTTCTCAATTAGAGCTCTTGGAGCTTCTTTCCTCGAGCTGGTCATCCACTCTAATAACTTCTTCAAATACCCTTGCCAACCTGTCTTGCTGCAAGCTCGAGTTGCCTACCAAGGCTTTGTAGAGCTCTTCACTTCTATTCCGTTAATGAATACTGTGGACACCACTCTTTCAGTTGGTCTCTTGCCCATAGGGATTCTCTTGAAGAAGCTCCTCATATGGGTCATGTAATCTCAGATTTCCTCTTTCTCTCTCTGCTTGACATTCATGAGTCACACTAGCAGGTTATCGAGTATCCTCGTTCTTTCGGAGAATCTCTTAATGAAGAGATTTTTCAAGCCATTGAAATTGGCTCACTCAACAACATTTAGACTTGTGTACCAGGTCCTACCCTTATCACCTAAGCATAATCTGAAAGCTTGCGAGTGTTGAGTGAGATCAATGAGGCCGTTGGCATCACAGACCTTCTTGAACTGCTCTGTGAAGCTATACCAGGTTCGTCGTTCTTGTCCAACTGCTTCGCTACTATGGGAATTTTTTATCGGCTCTTGGAGCCTTGGCTGACTCCTAACCCTGCCACTAACGATGTTGCTAATGCTCCAGCACTCTACTCTACTGCCATGTTATCTAGCAACCGCTTCGTCACCAGAAGCTCGCTCAGCATGAGGTCTCCTTCTAATGCTCTCTCGTTCTCTATCCAATTTCTGCCTACTAGGGCTAGCACTTTCTAGATCTCTCACATTTCCATGCTTTGGTGTAAGCTCCTAGTCTACTGATCCTAGTTGTAAGCAACTATGCTTTGCAGAGCTTTGAGTCCTAGTTCCCTCTCCTCCTCAAGGTCTACTATGATGTCCTTTGTAGGTCTGTCATGATGTTCTAACCGGGTTTGAGCATCATATTTGCTCACTAATTGCTGGATCACCTTAGGAAAGTCTCCTAGGTCAAGTTATTCGTTGCTTTTATGATCTGAGTTGCCCTCTTCCATGTCTAAGATTTCTTGTTCTACCAAGTTGTCGATCAAGTTGATGAGGTCGGGTAGATCCACTTCCCCGATAGTGTCAGTCCTTGCTGCGTCTGGCTTTTCAATTGTGTTATTCGCTTGGTCCTACACTTGGGGATTTGATCACCCATCTATGTCTTAGGATCTTCTCTTATTGGTGGGTTCTTTCAAGTTTTTATGTCCGAGTGAGTTTCTTGTTAATTACAAACAATCCTCAACTTACCTTTACTCTGTGTGTGTGTGTGTGTGTGTACTATTTTCCATGCACTGTTTGCAATCAGGCTTTTAGCTTTTCTTAAGTGTGTTTTGAGTGCTAGAATGGAAATCAGAGTGAGTGAGAAAACAAAGAGTCTAAGTGACTCTTGCACTCTCATTAATGGGTTTGTCATGATAGGCTTGTATGTTCAGTTTTTTAACATCCTTGCATGTTGGTTTATAGGGTTTTTGCTGCGCCTTCCACTCAGTCAAGATTCATTTGGGGGTTTACAACTCCGTTTGATGCCGCTAATGGGTTGGATCGCTAGATAGTTGCCTAGCATTGCCCCTGTGTCTTGCTGATTCTTCTATTCCTTGTGTGCTAGAAAGGTGTTTCAAGTGTTTGTATGGCCTTCGAAGGTTTGTATGGCCGGTGTCTAGGTGGGTCTAGTCTAGAATTTAAAAATTTTGAGAAAAATCAAATTTGGCCCAACAAGGTCTGAATTACAAGGGCCGAGTGTATAATTTGGACGAGCCGAATGGCCAAGGGTCGAGTGGAACTAGGCCAAATTGGGACATCCAAATGACACATGGCACAAGTGAGCTAAGGCGGAATATGGAGTTCAAATGATCCGAATGGCCGAGGGCCGAATGGACATGGCGGAATGGCCGAGGGCAAAGTGGATCTTATGTTCGAGGGGGCTAAGTGGCCAAATGGCGAGTTGACAATAGGCGGAGGCCGAATCCAGGTGGGCCAAGTGGTTGTGTGTCCGAGTGAGTAAGCTCGAGTCGACCAAGTTGAGTAGGGAAAAGACAAGTGGTTGAGGGCCGATTCAAGGACTCAATCCAGAATCAAGTTGCTTAGATGGGCCGAACGCAGCGTGTTTGTTGCCAAAATGATAAAAAATCCAACAAGCTGATAGATTCACGGCATGGAAATCGTCGAGCACTTCTTCCAGATCGTATCTATGGATTAAGAAGAAGGGTTGGACATACCTATAGCGAGCAGGCCTCTTGGCTATTAGACCCCTTTTTGACAAAGAACTTGCCACTCCTAATCACTCACTTGTTTACCTCAATCTCCTTGAGCACTCTTCTTTCCCCATTTTTCTTGATTTGTGCCTTGTTTAGGCTTGTTTTACAACAGCAAACCACGCTTTTTCAATTCAATTTCTTAATTCTAACCTACTCTAAATGCAACAATAATCGAAAGCAAAGTACTAAAATGATTTCTCCTACTCTCCTAATCATCAAATCACCCAAATAACCTTACTTGTTATGAAGATTAAAAACCCAAAACTTCCTACCTATCTCAAGCTTTGTTGTGGGGATGAAACCCTTACTTCGATGCTTGATTTGAGGTGCGCAAGCGCTCATGCTTGAATCTATGGTCCCCGCAAGAGGGAACCAAAATGTAGAGGGTGCTCACACTCAACCGCCAAGACCCACGGGCCACTTATTTGTTCAAGCATTTCAAGCAAGCACCTATGGCTATCTCTCACCTAGCCGACACACCTTTGATCCTATCGAGATGTAGGGAGCTTACCTTGATGCCCGAATGAGTTACCTCCTCCCTCAAGCATATCGGTAGCTCCACGATTCTTGATGCAAGCTCAAGTATCCTCAAGCCTCCACCTCCAAGCTCCATCCTCCATAGTCGCGTGTGAGACAAGAGAAGGGAAGAGAAGAGAAGAAGAAGAGAGGAGATGGTAGAGAGCTTCATCTCCTTGATCCCTCACCCTCGCACACTCACTCTCTCACACTCCCTCTCTCAAGTACACACAAGCAAGCAAAGAGAAGAGAGGAAGAGAAGAAGAAGAGTCTCTTGTTGCCACACACCAAAGAATGAGCTCTCATTCACTTTTTGAACTTTATATACACGCCATAAAATCCCATGGACACCCATCCCCTTTTTTACATGACTAGCCATTGTGGCAAGGTCCTGTTTTCCATTCCCTTCTACTTGGCCTATTTCTTTAGCCTATGCTTGTCTACCCTTTTATAATTTTCACAGGAGGGAGCCTGGTGCTCTTTTATAAAAGTTTTGGGGCACCTTTCACTTAAAAATGCACTTTTTTCTTTAATTTGATTTTAGAGGCCGCCCTTGCGCCTTTGCTTGTTCTCTGTCCTACTTCTTCCATTTCATTCACATTTCACTTCTTTTGTTTCCGTCTCGAGCTGGGGTTAACACCAGTGATTAGTTCTAAGAGTTATTTTGATCTCATCACCCTCTCGTGCATATGAATGTGATGGTAGCCAAAGCACAGATCAATCTTAATGAAGAAGCATGCTCCATTCAACTCATTCAACAAGTCATCAATCTGTGGAATGGGGCATAGATTCTTAACTATGATTTTGTTCAAGTCCTTGTAGTCAATGTACATGCAGAAAGAGCCATCTTTCTTCTTAACAGGACGAGAGATGCATAAGGGAAAGAACTTGGTTCAATAAAACCCATCTCAAGTAACTCCTTGACTTGCTTTGCAACCTCTTCACATTCACACTTGGAGAGTCAATAAGATGGCTTGTTCACTAGCTTGGAATGGGGCTCCAAATCAAGTGGGTGGTCCACTTGCCTCTTAGGAGGGAAGGGATGTAGGCATCTGAAATAAATTACTATACTCCTCAAGTAAAGCCAAAAAGGTTGAATCCTTAGATACTTTGGAGGGCTGATCTAAATTTTCCTTATTCAAGTGCAAGACAAAGATCTGTGAGCATTTCTTACACTCTTGTTTGAGTTGCTTTGCTATAATTAGCTGAAAATTAGCATTATCATGAACTCCCTCTAAGTGCATGAGTTGTCCATACATCACAAACTCCATAAAGAGCTGAGAGAAATCCATAACAATTTTTCAAATTTGTTTTAGCCAAATCACAATCCATGACAACATCAATGGGGCCCATGTCCAATGTGATTAGGTCAACCAATGCCACATAATTCTTAGCCAAGCATAGGGGGTGTTGGAACATACACGTGTGTTGATTTCTTCCTCACCATTTGCTACTTGAACTTTTAGGGGTATTGTAATTCCATAGGGGTGCATTTCAACCTATCAATGGTTGATTTATTAACAAAACTATGAGTACTATCACTATCCACAAGGACCCATTAATACTTCCTTAAATGCGTAGGGTACTAGGCCTCCTAGAACCAATCCAAGCATCCAAGGAGATGGAACAAAGGGAGGTGGTAGTCCAGGGGGAGGGGGCAAGGAGAGGTGTTAAATCAAGAGCATGGGAGGGGCAACTGCCTGGGTCAAAGGGAAACCCATCCTCTGGGTCATAGAATTGCCCTTGGTCCACATCCTCATCATACTCTTCATTTTTAGCAGGTAATTATTCCTCATCATTGTTCCAATCTTCCATTACATACATGATATGGACTTTGATCTTGGTTGTCTTGTAAGGGAATTTTGAGGCATGGTCGGCTAGTACTTGTCTCCACATCTAAAGCGTAGGCCTTTTTCTTTCTATTCTTCACAAGATCTAGGGGAATGAACCTTTGATCACTTGAACCCATTCAAGAGTGATATAATGTGATGTCTATTTTCAGCATATTTGCTCTCACCATTAGAGCCAAGTGTTGTCCCAAAAGTGTTATATTTTCTTTTAGTATGGAAGGGGGGGTAAGTGGGTATTTTGGGGCTGCTATTAGGTGTGGGATTTCCTCTAAAACTACCCCCATATGGGGCTGATATCAATGGGGTGTGGGATTTTCCATAACCTTACTGAAAACTCTCATTTTTATGGTACTTTCTTGCATATCTTTTAACCAACAACATTGCATCAAATAGTGCAATATGCTTTTTAGCCATGATATCCGCTAATAGGCTTGGTTCCAACCCATAGATGTACTTGTGTGATTTGGCATCATCATTTATGCTCTCCACATACAAGGTTAAGTTTATAAATTGATTTGTATACTCTTGTACATTGAGATTGCATTGGTTAAGAGTGTACCATCATCTTGCCAACCGCTCTTTTTTCACAGGGGATACAACCATATGCATTTTAAAGTCTTAAAACTAATGATTCTCTCAATTGATATAGCACCACCATGTGTGGCCAAATCCTTCCAAGTGGAGAGATGCAAGTATAATTTTTTGATCATCTGTGTGGTGGTAAATATTGTAGGACTCTAATTTGGAGATCCATTCTTCCAAATCTGATGGTGGTGGGGACTGCCCATTGTACTTACTAAGAAGGGTCTTGTCACCAAGATTATTAGGCCCTTGCTACCCATGAAACCTTGTTGTCCATATATACCATGATGGCCATACATACCATGTTGTCCATACATACTATGTTGTGCATTTATCCCATGCTGCCAATTATAGTCATAATGCCCATTATTGCCATGCTACCCATTATTGCCATGTTGGTCAATAATACCATATTGTCCATGATGGGGCTAAGCCATATATAAGTTCCATTGGGATTCCTAAGAAGAGTGGCTGAGCTTCTACCACTGATGGATGAGGGTCTCACTAGAGGGTTGGCTACATGTTGAGATGACAAGCTCAACACATGCGGACATTGATGATGGACCGCCTGGTTAGATGGGTCCACATGTCTACACCTAGCATGTCAGTCGTCATTATGCATCTCACATGGCCACTGACTCATTGCTTATTATATTCAGGTCGTTACACCTATTTACAGCTGGCATGGTTATAGCGCCAGTCGACTAGTGTAGTCGGTTATGCATTGTTTGACTTAGTAGGCCACTTTCCTTTTATGTTGTATCTTATCTATACTTTGTGTATATGGTAAAGAGTGTGGAAGAAGAAGAAGAAATCGGCAAGAAAACGTTTTGGCCTCCATCTCTCTTCTTGTCTCTTGAGTGAGCTTCTCCTTGTGCATTCTGTGTGTGTTCGGTGCAACATCTTGAGCAACCCCCTCCACCACGCGATTCTTGACATGGTATCAGAGCCGCACCACTGAGAGAGGCTGATTTCGAAGGTTGAAGCAAAGGAGAAGAAGCAAGGTTCGAGCAAGCAAGCCACGGGTAAGAAGCTCTCCCATCCTTCCACTCTTTCTCTTGGATAGTGCCTGTGGAGGCACCGGAAGCAGGGCAGAGCAAAAATCTCAGATTGCAGTGAGATTTGGTGTGCGCAAAGAGCATTGTATATTCTGTAGATTAGCCCTTTAGGGCTGTCCCGCAGTTATTTTGGGCATTTGAGGCCGTTTCAGGGCCCGTTTTAGAGCTGCAAGGTTGCGGACAGCAGTTTCAGGGTATGCTGTGACTTCGGTTGTATCGACCGAAAGTGGGTGCGCAGGTTACAGATTTCAGATCTGTAAGATCAAAGGTGTTTACCAGTGAGTAAACACAAGGTTTATCTGCAAACTGGTTGCAGATTGCATGTATTGTTGAGCAGACAGTGAAAAAGGCTATCTGGTGTATTGCTATGCACTACAGGTCGAGGGGTGCAGAAGATTTGCTTGCTGTTTGGTATTATTCTTGTGATAATGGTAGAGAATAGTAGAAGCCCCATCATTGAGAAGCTCGACAAGAACAACTACCCTTCATGGAAGTTCCGTGTCACGAACTTTCTTATTGGAAAAGGCCTCTAGGAGTTCGTTTCAGGTGAAGAAAAGGAGCCGGAGGTGAGTGATCCTCCAACTGCAGAAGAGACAAAGGTACGAAAGGAATGGAATGCAAATGACAAGAAGGTCATGTATTGGTTGTCTGCAGTAATTGACAATAATATGTTGGGACACATTAGAAATGCAGAGAATGCATATGCAGCTTGGACCATACTTGAAAGTATGTTTTCTGTAAATACAAAGGCACGAAAGATTCAACTCAAGCAAGAGTTGAATACATTGAAGAAAGGGAAGATGTCTATCAATGAGTATGCATTGAAGGTAAGGAGCATTGTAGATGCCTTGGCAGCAATTGATGCAATGCCCGATGATGATGATTTGGTGTCGTCTACCTTGGGTGGACTTAATAATGAAAAGGCTTGGAAGTCTTTTGTAACTTCCGTATATGTTAGAAAGCCATTTCCAGATTTCGATGAGTTGGTCTCCCTTATGATCACTAAAGAGATCAACATGCAGAGTGAGACATCTGAAAGAAGTGGTGAACAGGTCCAAGCTTTCTACTCCAGTTCAGGAAGGGGACATGGCACGTTCTCTTCAAGAGGCTGTGGTACAGGACGTGGTAGTGACAACCAGCAAAATAGATTGAATCAGCAATTTGGCGATATGCAGGTTTCAGGAGGTCGTGGTAACTTTAGAGGCAGGGGGAGCTTTAGAGGAAGAGGTGGATGGCAGAACAGAGGTTCTAACAACTCTGGTATTGTGTGCCACTACTGTGGCAAAACAGGTCATATTGCAGCCCAATGTTATGCTAAGAGAGATTATATCCGCAGTGGTAAGTTGCAGCAAGGAAACTATGCATCGTCTTCACGATAGAATGAAGACAAAAATGAACATCTGTTTGTTATGCAGCATATGCTGAATGCTGTTACAGGAAAGGGAGCACATGATGATGTTTGGTATGTTGATTCAGGTGCATCCAATCATATGACCAGCCATGCAGAATGGTTTGGAGAGATGCAGAATTTGCAGAACGCAGGTTATGTGCAGACAGGTGATGACTCATGCCACCCAATTTCACACATTGGAAAAGTTCCCTTGTCCTTGCATGATGGTAAGACAAAGAGTCTTTCAGATGTATTACATGTGCAATCTATTACAAAGAACTTGGTGTCAGTCGGTCAAATGGTAGAGCAAGGGCTGCAAGTCAAATTTAATGCAAAGGGCTTCTTTGTAGAAGATTTCAATGACAAGTGCAGGTTGGTAGCAAAGGGAAGTAGAGTTGGACGTATGTTTACTCTGGACGCTGGAATTTCTACTATGAATGCTGCTATGTATGCCAAAGGAAAAGGTGTTGCTGCAGACATTGAAATTTGGCACAAACGCATTGGACATGCAAATGTACAAAGGCTAAAATTAATGCAGTCCAAAGGGTTGGTTACAGGTTTGCCTACATTTAGAGTTGCAGAATTTCAGAAGGTATGTGAAGCATGTCAGTTTGGTAAGCAGGCAAGACAACCTTTTTCACATGATAGAGATGTAAGCAGAAATATCCTTGATGTTGTGCATACAGACATTTGGGGGCCTACACAAAATGTATCTCTTGGAGGCAGTTCATACTTTGTCACATTCATTGATGATTGTTCTAGAAAGCTGTGGGTATATTTTATGAAGGAAAAGAGTGAAGCATTTGAGCACTTTAGAACTTTCAAGGCTACAGTTGAAAGAGAAACAGGCTTGAAAGTAAAGTGCTTGAGGTCAGATGGAGGGGGAGAGTTCCTCTCAAATGAGTTTAGTGATTTTCTGAGGTCTCATGGGATAAAGAGACAGTTCACATGCAGGTATACCCCACAACAAAATGGGGTTGCAGAAAGGAAAAACAGGCATATTGCAGAAGTTGCATGCGCCTTGATGGCTGAAAAGAATATGCCTAAGCATTTTTTGTTTGAGGCTGTTCATACTGCTGTTTATATTATGAACAAAACTCCCACAGCTGCAATTCATGGTATGACCCCCGAAGAATGTTTTACAGGTAAGAAGCCTGATGTTTCACACTTGAAAGTGTTTGGCTGCATTGCGTATGTTCATGTGCCAGATGAGTTGCGGAGAAAATTGGATCCAAAGGCTGAAAAGTGTATCTTTATTGGATACTCTTTAGAGCAGAAAGGGTATCGTTGTTACAACCCTGTCACATGTAAGTTCAAAGTGAGCAGGGATGTCATCTTTGATGAAATGAGCAGTTGGTATGCATCTAGTGGTGATGCATTGGGTGTTGATGATGATCATGATACTCATGTGCAGGCTGAAAAGCAAGAATCACAGACTCTTAGTGGACCAGAGACATCATCTAGTAGTCCTTGGTCTGGGAGACTAAGGAGTACCTCTACATCTTCAGGTGCATCTAGTAGCACTACAGGTAAAGACAAAGGAAAGAATAAAGTGTCAGAAGGCATTGATGCAGTTCTTGATGGAGACTCTAGTGGCTCAGAGAGCTTAGATGATGAGGTTGGCATTCCTTCAGTGAGGACTCCAGGTGTGCAGAGAGCACGCGTTAATGCAAAGACTTCATTGAGTGATCCAGTGGTACGCAGGTCTAGCAGGGTGAGATACCCTGTTAAAAGATTTGGTTTTGAAGGTTATGCAGCTCACCATTATGCTTATATGGTGAAACTAGTTGAGGATGTTGAGCCCACATGTTTTGAGGAGGCTGTTGGTCATGCTCATTGGGATGCAGCAATGGATGAGGAGATGGCTGCATTAGAGGCCAATAAGAATTGGGATCTAGTATCATTGCCGAAGGGAAAGAAAGCTATTGGATGTAAGTGGGTTTATAAGATTAAGCACAATGCAGATGGTTCTATTAGCAGGTACAAAGCTAGGCTGGTTGCAAAAGGCTATGCCCAGACATATGGCATAGATTATGATGAAACCTTCAGTCCAGTTGCTAGGATGGCAACTGTCAGATGTGTGATTGCTTTGGCAGCAGCCAAAGGTTGGAGGTTGCAGCAAATGGATGTAAAGAATGCCTTCTTGCATGGTGATTTGCAGGAAGAAGTGTATATGGATCAGCCAGCAGGTTATGAAGATTTAGAGCATCCCATGTATGTGTGCAGGTTGAAGAAGGCACTCTATGGGCTCAAGCAAGCACCTAGAGCATGGTCTGACAAGATCAGAGAGTATCTTGTCAATATTGGCTTTTATGTTTTTGATGTTGATCACTCACTTTATGTGAGAAGGGGAGAAGCAAGTTTGGTCATCATAGTCATCTATGTGGATGACTTGATTATTACAGGTGATAGTGATAGTGGGATTGCTGAAGTCAAGGGCTATTTGAAGACGAAGTTTGAGATGAAGGATTTAGGTGAGCTAAGGTGCTTCCTTGGCATTGAGGTGATCAGAAGTGATGATGGTATATGGCTATCCCAAAGACAGTATGGCTTGGATATGTTGTCCAAGTATGGTATGACTGCATGCAAACAACTTTCAGTCCCGTTGGAGCAGAATGTAAAGTTGAGTGCTGATGTTGGGGATGAGATAGAAGACCCTACTATGTTCAAGAGGATAGTGGGGATTTTGATCTACATGACCATTACAAGGCCAGAATTGAGCTACGTTGTTGGTCTTGTGAGTCAGTTTATGCAAGTACCTAGAAAGCCACATTTGGATGCAGTCAGACGCATATTGAGATATGTGAAGTCCGCATTACATTACGGACTTTTCTATGAGGCAGGTACAGATGTACATGTGTTTGGATATACAGATGCAGATTGGACTGGTAGTATGTCTGATAGAAGATCTACCAGCGGATACATGTTCTCTCTTGGTAGTGCAGCAGTTGCATGGAGCAGCAAAAAGCAATCTACAGTTGCTTTGTCGAGTACAGAGGCTGAGTATAGAGGTGCTGCTGTTGCAGCATGTGAGGTAGTATGGCTGCAAAAGCTATTGGCTGATTTGGATGTGCAAGTGGAAGGTCCAGTTGTCATTTATTGTGACAATATGAGCAGTATACAGTTGGCTAGGAACCCTGTGTTCCATGCTAGGACAAAACATATTGAGGTACACTACCACTTTGTGAGAGAGAAGGTACTAGCAAGTGAGATTGACTTGGTGTATGTCAGCACACAGGATCAGATAGCTGACATCTTCACGAAGGGATTGGGTACAGAGAAGCTTCAAAAGTTTCAAAGCTTACTTGGAGTTGCAGAGATTTAGTTGAGCTTGAGGGGGAGTGTTGAGATGACAAGCTCAACACATGCGGACATTGATGATGGACCGCCTGGTTAGATGGGTCCACATGTCTACACCTAGCATGTCAGTGGTCATTATGCATCTCACATGGCCACTGACTCATTACTTATTATATTCAAGTCGTTACACCTATTTACATCTGGCATGGTTATAGCGCCAGTCGACTAGTGTAGTCGGTTATGCATTGTTTGACTTAGTAGGCCACCTTCCTTTTATGTTGTATCTTATCTATACTTTGTGTACATGGTAAAGAGTGTGGAAGAAGAAGAAGAAATCAGCAAAAAAACGTTTTGGCCTCCATCTCTCTTCTTGTCTCTTGAGTGAGCTTCTCCTTGTGCATTCTGTGTGTGTTCGGTGCAACATCTTGAGCAACCCCCTCCACCACGCGATTCTTGACACTACATGTATGATGGGGGATCTCAAAAGAGGCTCATCATTAGCATGAGAGGATTCATTCACTTCATAGGTGGAAGGGGTAATACCCTTGGATCCAAGCATGCTCTATGGATCATGTAGTGGCTCCAGTGGTTGAGACCATCAAGACTCATGCTTAGACTCATTCACCTTTTCTTGGGCAAAGTGGTAGCTAACTGAGCTACAAGAGTGGTGAGTTGCTCTAGGATTCATTGAGTCTAAGAGTTTGAGAGGGCCATTTTCTCAATTACTACATCAATTTTAGACCACATCTAGTGATGGTTGGCAACCATTTCATTATGCCTCTCTATGTGATGAAGCTCATGTGCCAACATAAAGGACAAATGAGCAAGCTATAGGAATCCATATCAAGCACTTTCTCGTGCATATCACCATGATAATCTTATGTCAATATAGGTTATCATTAATTGAGTTCCTAATTTCCTGATCTCCCTTTGGACCTCTTCATGGACCTTACTTTTGCCTTTCTGACTAGCCATTTAGATGCAATCCATAGGATCCACTATTAGTTAATTGGGCATAACTTTTAGTAGGAAAATTTGAACGATAAATTTTTTTATTCAAAAAAAAGGGGAGGAATCCCTCTTTGAGATGAGATATTAAACTTACTAATATAAAATTATCAGAGAAATTTGTAATTGGATTTATGTGCATGCACATTTGCACCCTATCCAAAGTGACCTCAGTGGTGGTGCTGCACAAAAATGGCCATAACTTTTAGACCATATCTCCAATTGGGGAGATTTTTTATTCAAATTTGAGAGGAAAAAGCCCTCTTTGAGATCTCAATAGGGTTCACTCCCAAGTGTAATATAGAATTTTTTGTAGTTGGATCTTTGTGCCTATCTTTGAGTGACTATGACTGACTGTCCCATTTTCCAATTGCACTATATGAATGGCTCATGGGTTGAGGGGCCTGAGCATCATCAAAAGCAACATCATGGGTATACTGATCACAATCCCAAGTACATTCACATATCCATTTGCTCTATCATTTTTGTATAAGTGGATCTTAGTGCCATACATCTCCTTTGATTGCATACATGTTAAGTGTCATACATGGGTACAATGATCACTGAAGGTGTGTCCAAATGGGGGTATTTCATCGGGAATGGGGTGATCATGGAGTGTACTTGCACTTACATACAAGTATCAAGCTCTAATCACCAGGAGGTGGGCAAATTTCCCCCCAAGTTGGGTTGTGTATCCCTTTAGGGTCTTAAGTGGTAAGGGAGCTTGGCATCGGCCTTTTTTCTCAACTAGAGCATACATGGAAAACATTTTTAATTAAATCAACTAGCATGAGGGGGATTGGAAAATAAGCATTGGGTATTTTCATGAGATGCAAGGATTAAATAGGAGCTTGGGTAGGGCTTAATATCCACTTACCTTTTTTACAATGGCTGAATATCCACTTGGGATTAATCCAAGGCATACACGATTAGGTAAGAGTTAATATCAACAAAACCAAATGATGGAGAGTTAATCATGATGCATTGAAAGGAAAATGGGTCACTAATTTCAAGTGGCTAACATCATGCATACAATGGAAGATTCAACTAAGAGAGCATATGCAATCATAATCTCTCCAACAAAAGGAATTGAGCTCACTAAGTGGATTAAATGAGAGATTAAGAGGGGATTGACATACCTCTTCAATGTTTGGGGGAGATAGATGAAGCATGATCCATCATGGTGCCAAGTTCTCCATCAAGCAAGCCTGGTTGATTAGAGCACTCTAATGGATGAAGCCTTCAAGGATTTGATAATGGTAGAGGCTCCCGTACTTGTGCTCGAGCTTAATCTTCAGTAAATGGAAAGCTTCAAAGAGTGCTTTCATGGCTACCCATAAGAAATCCTTGCATGCTACGCTTCAAGTCTTCAATCCAAGTAAGAGAGGTCAAGAATGGATAAAGGAGATCCTAGGGGCTAAGATTTTAGTGGTGGGAAGACTTGACCTTAGCTTTAATGGGGCTGAGATAGCTCTAGATGAAGAATCCATGGCTACCCACCCAATTGTCCATATTCTAGGGTTTTCTCTAGGGGAAAAAGTGCCAAAAGGGGGAGAAGGAGAGTGCTGAAAGAGTACTTGGGGTCGGCCAAAAGCTTAGGTGAGCAATAGGAGAGCTGAAGGGAGTAGGAGTAGCTAGCACAAATTGCACTACAATTTGTGAGGGCTATTCTACATGCCACAAGGGCAGCTTACTGACCAATACATTGCTTGATCTCAAGCCCAAGGTGCAAGGAGTGAAGTTCTAGTGCTTGTTGATGGCTTAGAGCAGGTTGGAGCAAGATCTCGGAGCTTCTTGGGGATGGCAGCCATGGCAGCTTACAAGAGAAGATAGAGAAGGCGGGCTAGAACAAAAAGTAATTGGGATTTTTGCCCTCTTCTAACTCCTAAATCTCCAACTTTGGTCTTGGAACCCCTAAAAGTTACATGTAAAGAAGTGATAACATGCTAAGTTAACCATTTTACCTCCAGATAAGTCAGGAGTTCTAGCCATATCTCTTACTTGCTCCAAGAAAATTGCAACTAACTATAGTCCTACTTACTATACTTGTATATGTGACCTGAGTAATTAGGGTTTCATATTTGAAAAGGGAACTAGATGGAGAAAGAGGAAAGGAGAACAGGACCAAAGCCTAATGCTTTTGATACCACTTGTAATGAATAAAGTTGAGAGGAGAGAGGAGAATGGTCTAAAGAGAGAGAAAGAGAGAAGGAAGAAGAAGAAGAAAGACTAGAAGAGGAGAGAGAAAGACAAGAAAGAGGGAAGAAAGAAGAAGGAAGCCATGGAAGTTGGAGATGAAGGTGAAGAGTGTGTTCTTGATAATATCGGCATGCCCTAAATTGGGTCTCTTACACCTTATACACCTCTGTTTATGTGACTAGGTATCTAACCCCTAGTTCCCATGTATCCCGCTTGTTACAATGGGTGCATGTGCAACTAAATGCATCAAACTAGAAGTCCTATATGTGATGGAGCTCAACAAGGGCAAGTGGAGAGAGCTCTTGTAAAGAGACCTTGCATGGAATGGGTGAGTGTTTTTCTTGTTGACTTTCAAGCATACTTCCTAGCATGTGCAACTAACACGATCATGGCTCACCTACATAGACATCCTAGAGACTCCATGAATGGTGCAATGACTTGCAAGATCTAGAGGGCTAAGGTCACTTCCTTGGCTTATTTCTATTGATCCATCAGTCCCTTGGCCTATCATCTCATTTGTCTATTAGAATGCTAGTTACTTGGCATGTGAGGTAAGCCCTAAGGCAATGTGTAAGAGTATGGAGCCTACCCTAAGAATGTAGGGTATTTTAGCATGGGTTTATGAGGAGTGAACTCCTAGCTCACGTGTCGATAGATCCATCCCTAGGAAACAACTAATGTAGATTTATTTACCTAGGTTATGTGTAGGTTCAATATCTAGGGTAAGTGATCCTAAGGATTAGTTAACCCTTGCACAAGGTGACCTAAATGGATGCCATGTATACATTGGTCTTTAACCCAGTTATTGAGTGATTTAGCTACTTTTTTGACAAAAAAAGCCAAAATTTGCAACACATTAAGTAGTTTTGGAGGCAATGCATACCTGGTTCCAAGATATCATTGAAAAGATAGTCTGGGTAGGTCAACATGAGGCATATGTACAGTGGCATTGACTACAAGGCTAATTTTTACTATCTAAAATGTTTAACATGGGGTTCTTAAGTATGGTTTAGAGGTAGTACGAAGTTTCTTTTGGTGAGCAGGTCCCTAAACATATTGGGGCTAGGGAAAAACTCAAAACAATGGCTTGATACAAAAGCATTGCTTCAATTATACTAAGCACTCATAAATCATAATCATGAATCACAATCATATGAATGGATTCTCCGGTGTTACTTGTCCTATCATGTATGCTTTGGATAATTATTGAGATGTATGCTTTGGACAATTGTGCTTTAAAACATGTATGAAAAGTCAAGAAGGATTATTGATCATCTTCACATTATTGATATTGGAGCTTGGGCATCCTATAGTAGCAATAGACTCTTGCTTAATCAAAATGGTCAATTATTGGAATATGAACATAGAGCTTTTTATTGTCTTAGTATCAATCAAATGTCAATTGTTGAGCTTAGTCTTCTACAAGGATGTGGATTTGGAAAAGACGATGATATTTTTTAAAAAATATTTGTAGTTTTGCAAGGGTTTCAGTTGTTCAATGCCTCCACAAAGAAGTGCCACTTGTTGACTATGTATATTTCTTTTTTGAGTATGATTATCAATACATAATTTAAGCCATCCTTCATGCACTTGGGTCTTGGTTTTTTGGAGTTCCACTATATCTCCATAGAGATGAGGGGGCAAAAATAGAAGGGGTGGGAGGACCTCCCTTGATACGATAGTGGAGGATGCATATGAGACTAATGTGATGGTCAAGCAAGTGATCTTGATGAGGAGCATGTACACCCAAATCCTATTGTTGATGTCTTCGAGTCACAACTTCAAATGAAGATAACATGAGAAACAAAGATGGTATGAGACTAGGGAGAGGACATAGTGAAGAAGACATTGGTGGTGGGTAGTTGTTATGATTGCCTTCCTATACCCTTGTGTAGACTTCTTCCATATGCCAAGGTATGTAGTCTAAGGGATGATAGTTCAGGACTAAAGATAGCCTTTGGGAAGGAGGGTTATGTCCCTGAGAAGGGGGTGTTCATTATCTCTATTTTCACCCATGCTAGCAAGGTGACATTGATGTGACTGATGAGATTATAACAAGATGGGATCCTATTTGGGAGGAAGTGAATGGGGAGTTTGAGCAAGAGCTTTTGAGATACCCTCGCTTGAATTGGATGTATGGTCACATTTTTTATGTATGGGAAGGCAATCACTACACTATAGACATGGGCCATCTTTGAGCAATTCCTTTTGTGAAGAGAAAAACATGTACAAGTGCTCTCCACATTGATCAACAATCCATGTATTGTTACTGAGATCGCCATTCTTTCATGCTTTCAAAGGATAAACTTGTAAGTGCTTTGTTTGTGTTGAAAGTCCTATGCTTAATTTGGTGTATCTTCCTCTTTCTTATAAAACATCATTTCATATTTTGATTGTGTAGCCTCAACACACACACGCTTGTCACCACATCATTAATGGATGAACTCATGAATACCTACAACATTTGCACATCTTAAGGAGCTATTATTGGAGGATGTTGCTATGATTGGTAAGATATGGATGAGGCACACAAAAGGTATTGATCCTTATTTAGGTCCCCTTGATAAGGAAGTACTTGCCAACTAGTTTACAATGTAGGTTTCTTTGTTGTAGGTTTTGATATTTTTTTGACTTTTTCTGGCATGTGTGGTGAAGGCATAATCTGCATTTGCTCTACATGTCCAAATGAAGAGTGATCTTCAAAGGAAGTTGGACCCCTTGCATTCCTCTATGGCGCCCACTGTATTTCAAAAAGTGCAGGTAAAAGAGGCAAAATACTTGTCTCAAAAAGATAGTAACAGAATTGGGAAGGTGAGACCATGCATTGTCCTTCGTGGTCCACTGCTCTTTATTTTCACGTGAGTGTTTGGTGCAATAAATCTGCACTTGGATCAGCTTCTAAAAGTAGCTTTCTTGTCCTTTCTTTCCATGTTGATATTTGAATATTGTTAGTTCTATAATGAAGATCCTAAATATTGTGGGCTCGAGCCTTGGAGATGATTGGTGGCAAAAAGTTATATTAATTGAGATAGAATAATGTTGAGAGCTTTGCCATGCTGAAGAAGATGAACCTAATTGCTATTTGCCACCAAGTACCTATGGAAATGGAGATTTTGTGGTTGTGATGGGGTTGGAGGCAAACAAGGCAACAAGAGTAGTGTATGGAGTACCACAAGAGGACCATACAGATTTTTGGGATATAATAAGGTACAAGCTCACTCAAATGATAGACCAAATATTGCTTTCATCCACTGAGTGCCATTTGGGCTAACTAACACACCTACAGCATCCAAAGGCTCGTGTACATGACCCAACATATTACAAGACAACATTCCTGCATGCCATTATTGAGTCTCATGCATTGACTCCACCAACATTCCTCCATGCCATTATTGAGTCTCATGCATTGACTCCACCAACAAGATGCTCCACTATCTGCTCATTGATATTACAAGACAACATTCATCCACGCCATTATTGAGTCTCATGCATTGACTCCACCAACAAGATGCTCCACTATCCGCTCATTGATAAGTTATTGACCAAGGAAGAGCTCCATGTCACAAGATATTTTAATGGACCATCACTCTTGGACCACCTTACATCATACCTTTGTGAGCTACTTGTCAAGCCTACTAGTAGACTTGGACTATATGGGCGACCTAGAGTATAGTCTGGACCTATGACTAGTGGATTCTAGACCCTTCTCATATTGTACATAAATAAAATCTCACATTCTATTGTATATAACAATAACATTGTAATAATTAAAAACATTTAAAATATTGCCACACACACTTGACCACCTCTCCCAAGCTGGGAAGCTTGCCTCACTTTTGTAGGGGGGAGGGATGCCAATGACCATACCAATGACAATGTCAACAAATGACCAACACCAACCAACCAAAGCCACCAAGCAAGTATAGATTATTGTAATAAGGTGATAAGAGGTGGGTAAGTTGTGACTTTTTAATTGCGTAATGCTCTACATGTATAGAGTATTGACGTAGTATTAATTGGCATATAATTATGAAGGCATGACTTGGGATTTTATGAAGTAACTCACGAATGCTTTTGTGGCCTTTTAGAAATTCGCATAACCCAAAATCAGGAACACGCCCCTCCTTGTCAAAGATTGTCTCAATGAAGACAAAAACATATTCTTGGTCCTACAACAGACCTACTTTGGCATCAAAATGAGCATGTATGAAGTGGGATACATCTGATTCCAAAGTACTAGTCTAGACAATCTAATTGCACATCACCAGTCACTTTGCGAGCTGATAGTCAATCATGAATTGGGCACCTATGTCACAACCTCATGCAATCCCATCCATTTCACAACTTGCAAAAATACTACTATCACCTAGAAAGGAAAGCCTTCAAGATGAAATTCAACATAAAGGAAGGGAGATGACTAGGAGACCCAGGAGTTCATCATTGAACTCATCCCACAAATGGTAGAAAAAACACTCAACATAAAGAGGAAATTAGGAAAATATGTGAAAGCATAGAAGCTTGTAGCAATACCCCAGCAATGGAAGGATCAAGTTGTAACCCAAAAGAGGATGCTCTTGCCTAGTGTACAAGATGAGGAGTTGAAAGTCATAGCACAAGTGCTCCACCACCTCTTCACTTACAACAAGCCCGTGACTAGGCCCGTGACCAGGCCAACTCAAGATCCCCAAGTGGTTTATGGAAGACATCATGACAAAAAGTATTGTAAGTGAATGCACTATGGTTGGAATACATCAAGAAGTCTCTTGCCAAGGCCCACAAGGTCTATGAGCGAGATGCAACTTCTAAATTGAATCGCATGGAGATAGCACACCATCATAAATTATGGTAGTGCCTTGTCTCATCTCATATCAATTCATCTTGGTGTCACAATAGGAGCCAACATAATACCTCATGCACCACCTAGCCTAGAAGAATAGGATAGGGAATCACAATATTTATTAGAGAGATGAGAATGCCACACGAGTGGAGAGGAGGAAGATAAAGATAGGAGATTAGTGGAGCAAATATCCAAGTTATTTAAGATGGAACTTAACAGATGGAAATTTGAAAAGGAACAACTCTCAAGATAGGAAAAGAAAGACTATGTAAGGATTGTTGTCAAGGAATCCATAGAATCCTTGATGCATTAGCAATTCTATCTTGGATGAAAGATGGGAAAGTAACTCCAAAAAAGGTAAGGTAAAAGTAGAAGAAGCACGTATTACTCTAAATCTCCTCCTTGACAACAAAAACATATGTAGAAAATGCAAGCTCAAAAGAAGCAAATGGAGTAGCTATAGGGTAAAGTTTTTGAGCTTGCAAAGCACCAAAGTTCACAAGAAACTACCACTGAGTAGCAAAAAGAAAAACAATAGCAAGTTGAGTCCACCAAGAGCACACACTACCATCTAGAGTAGCATAACAAAGTGGATGGACTAGATGCCTTGGAGAAGATGTGTGAGGAATTAAAAAGAGGCAAAGTTGAGGCACTCAAAGAAAAGCATGAGTAGCAGGAAAAGATAGAAGAGACTTGGGATGAGTATAAAAATTTCATCATTCAAGGAGAGAAGCAAGCTCTAGAGTTCCAAATAAATATGGAAGAAAAGGAGATTGCACTTAAGGAAAAGTTTGAAGAACTTGATAAGAAGGAAGCAGTACTACAAGAAGAGTCTTAGAAGACAATGCAAGATAAGAAGTACTCTCTACAAGTAGAATTCCAAAGAGCGTTACAGGAAAAAGATCATTTGATAGGTACCACACCATCACACAATCCAAAATATGACATTAAATATTTGTATATTGACCTATCATATTATCAATTTTATTAATGAATAATAACATTCAATTGAGATAGACACTCGAATGCCAATTGACTAGCATAGTTTCATTAAATAGAAAATAGAGTAATGTAAGACATGACAACTAAAATACCAAACAAAGCAAAACAAATGAAACCACTATTTAAAAGGCATATGCTCTTGCATATGTACTTTTTTCAATGTTTTCCTTATTATTTCTTGCAACAAGATTAGTAGATGTATTATCCTTCTTTGTAGAATGGAAAGAGTTGGTCCCACAATTAGTAATCCCGTATATCTTACCAAGATTCTTCAAATAGCAACCTTTAACTTGTTATTGGCCTTCTTGGAATATTTAGAAGGTTTTAATTTCTCGTATTTGATTGCAAAAACTATATATCCATATGATGTACCCATCGGAGTCCTTTCTTTTTCTCTTCCTTTATTTTTTTAAGAGAGGATTAATAACATTGTTAAGACTTGAAACAAATCCTTTTTCTTGAGCATCTTAAAAATTGACATGCATTTTAATATCAAAGTTACAATATCTACATCTTTTATTGGTTCATTAACATTTGCTAATTGGGTTTTTAACTTTTCAATCTATATTACAACTACTGCTAGACTTTCTATACATTCCATTTGAAGTCCATAAAGATCAATCTTCAAACTTTTCAATCTATATTACAACTAATGCTAGACTTTCTGTACATTCCATTTTAAGTCCATAAAGATCAATCTTCAAACTTGTAACGTAGTTCTCATATGTTATTCAAAATGTAGTCTCTTGGGTTTCCCATACTTGAAATGCATTATTTTCTCCATCTGTATAGTGCACAATTCCATATGTAAGGCTACTTATAATGATTCCTAGTATTTGTTTATCCTTCTCTATTTGGTTTGGAATTTGATGTTGTCTTGCTTAACCTTCAGTTGCTAATCATATGTTGACTCAAGATGGACTAATTCTTAATGCTTATTGTATTTGAGCTTGTGTCAAGGAGATGACACTCTGCAAATTTTTATTCATGAGATAACTTTTTAACTTGGCTTGTTAGGTGTGTAATCCATTCCCAAAAAAACGCTCTAACCTTGGATTTCATTGTTCTAATGCTTCAAGGCATGTGACAGAAAAGGATTACTAAGAAACTAGCATGAGGGAGGTGCTAAATAAATTCAAAGATCAAGTACGTAATGTAACCAATCTTCATGCAATAAAATACTCCTACTTTTTTTGCTAATATATCCAATTGTATCTCCATAATGAGGATTAAAGTCACTATTTATATGCCTTGAAATAGATCACTCTTGGCATCATCAAGGATGTAAGCCACAAATGGTAAATGAAAAACCCCACTCTCTCAAGAATTATATAAGAAGGGGTAGGGGATGCTCTAAAAACTTACATCATGCCCATTTTTATTAAAATTTTCCCTTGCTCGACTTCCCATCCCCTCAACCCCTCTCTTCAAGGAGTCCTACTACTCAAGTGCTTTGGAACCATGGCCCTAGAAAGATTTGCTCTAGCTATTATCCATACCCTAAAAACCACAAGTGCAACACCACTTGCTCCAACCCAACCACTCACACATATTGTGACTCTTGTAGCACCCCAACCCTTGGTGGAGAGCATGAGTCCTTCACACCCATTACCTCTTGCACCGCCGATACACCAAGTGCATCGTGGCCACTCTATAGACTCTCAAACTACTCAAGCCATAAGGAAATTCCTTCTCATCATAAATTAGACATTTACGATTGCACTCTTAAGTTTTTTTTTCATATTGTTCTTGCATCACTTTCTTGAAGTTGGTTGCTTCTTGCTAATGTTCATAAATCAAGGAGTTATTAACTAAATTATGTAGGGTTTTAAATTTTAAAGTAAGTAAATCCCAATATCCAATTGAATAGATTAGAAAAGGTTCATGAATCTTTGTGTTAGACAAAACAATTGTGCCAAGGTGAATCTATAGTTACTACAATGTTTTTAAAGGATTGTTTGCATTAGCTTAGCCATTGTTTACTACATTGTGAATTCCTACATACAACTATTGATGGTAATTTTCATACAAACTGTTTGAGTTGTTGTGAGGATGGACATCCCCAAGCCATCCCATTGGATTTCCTCTCTAGAAACTAGTTTCTAGCAAGGGTGCTAGGATTGCGCCTACTACTCAAAGGTCTCTCTATAGGAGTGTCCACTTCGTTGAGGGTTTCACAATGACCAATGAGGCTTTTCTTAGTGAATACATAATGCCAAAAAAGGAGGTGTCATCTTACAAGCCTAGTAAATTTCAAAAGGCCCTCACACTAGTTAGAGGATAGTTTGGTGGGCTATCGGTATGGGACAATAGAGTTACTATTCCATCCAAAATGGGTAGGTTTTTGCGGTCATGGGCCGAATGTTTTATACCTCTTAGGTTAGAATAAAGATTATTTATTTGAAAAAGTTTTTTTTGTAACGTTTTTGTGTCAGTGCTTAAGTTACGTCAAGAAATTGGTGCAATGTGCCTATCTAATGAACTCCCTTGGAATAACCTAGAACTACTCAAACTAGCTTCGTAAGGGAAGCTCCACCTTAACCTCACAAGGATCAATGTGGAGTGGGGTCTAAACTATTACTACAATCTACTAATAGCATTGTCTAACATCAACTTAAGGTGACTTATTTACTATCATCCCTCAAATTGAAGCAAACCATTGCCACACTTGGTTCAAAGAAAGTGAGAAATGAGGGGGAGTGATATGCGTCAACCCCTCTACCCATAAGGTATATAGTCTTGACATGAGCCCCTAAAACAACATTAGTTGAGATCTAGGAAAATTCACTAGGACAAGTAGCATTCAACTCTTCCTACCTTGTTCTAATCTAGCATTTTGAATTTTCTATAAAAATTGAGATCACCATACCATAGGAAAGATCCATTGGGGATCTAACCACCCGCTTCTCAATTTTTGTTTTAGTTTTCTAGTTAACCTAGCATAATATAGTTTGACATATAAAAACTAACTTCATTAATTAACCCATTAAATAATATTCCTTCACATAAATTTAAGCAAATATATGAATACAAGGGAAAATCATTCATTTTAGAAAATAAAATATTTATTCAATTTTATTATATTTATTCTTATTACAAAAATTGTCTACTCAAAGGCCAAAAACATCCGCCAAATCTATCCTTAGCTAGCATCGGGTCTTTTTGAAAGATTTGTATAAGGCTTGTAGGGGTTAAGCTAGTGCTAGTACACCCAAGAAATTGTAGCCAAAGTCCCCCTTGGCTCCTTGACACCTTTTAGCTAAATGAAGAGTTCCATGGAGAGTTCCCTTGGGTAAGGTGATGATCCTAGTACTTAGAGTTGTAATCCAACTCCTTGTTGAAGAGCTACTAGAACTAACCGTGGGGGAGATCTAGTGCACACATCCAAAAATTTAGATGTATTGGATAAGTATTTTCTTTGAATCCCCAATTAGTTCAAACATCCCTTTCAATGAGACAAGCATTATGATAAGTATACTTTTACATCATTGTTCTTCTAATCCTTGAGCTTCAAGCATAAGTTCCACTTGATCTAAGTTGTTCTTTTTCATATTGGATCTTAGGATTTTCCAATGAGATGCCTTTTTTGGTCTATTTTATTCCCAATCTAAGTATCCAGAATGAGATGACACTTCTAGTTTAAGCATAGAAGGGCTTCCTCTTCGCAAAAGTATAAATAAGCTGTCTTTTTGTTTCAAGGCCTTAAATAAAAAATTATTTTCTATTCAATAATGAATTTCTTATCAAGATATTTTGCTAGACAATTTTTCTAGCAAAGGTTTGGTATTATTCTAAACCTTGCCAGCTCAATAGATCAATCTCTCTTTACTAGTTAATGTTATGAGGTAATTAGAAATAGTACCTAACCATCATTTCTTCATTACAATATAAACATCCAATTGTCCAGAAGTTCTAAGTTTGGACTGGTACCATCATACGAGGGGTTATTCTTATTGGAATTTCCTTCTAAGCACCTATACTTTTTCATGCATTTACTCGACTCTCAAGGCATCCACAAGGTTCCCAGAACTTAGGTAGTTGTGATCTTATGATTGTTTCAACAAATATATCATATTATTTTTGTATCAAAAATAATTTTGCCAATTACAAGGGAAGCACTTGGACTTGAGTTGCATGACGTGAACACTGCTGATATGTAATACTTCTCGTCTAGCTTTGACATTTCTTTGTTTTGGGCCCATCTTGAGCAGACTATTTCTCTTAGCACATTCCTTGTTTCCCTTCTCCTTTAAGCCTTTGATAGTCTTCCAAGGCTTGCACGTCCTCAAGTCAAGGCCAATCGAGGTAGAAGGATAATGTCGAAGGAAATATAGGTTTCAGTTGAGTAAGAAGAAGTCTCAGCTTATGAGGAGTGAGATTTAGCAATAAAATAAAAGAGCACGTACAAGGGATTGGAGGTTTTTGAGGTATTCTTGGTTAAATTTAGGATGGAGAGTAGGAGATGCATCAAAGGTAAAAGTGGTAGTTTGGGAAAAATAGTGATAGGGAATGTGGCGGGGGGGGGGGGGAGTCTCGGGGGGTTCACTATATATATATTCTCTATATAACGTGTGTTCATGGCCTATTTATAAATATCCTAATCTATGAATTTTTCTTGAATAAAGCGCAACCCTTATCTATTCAATCTATAAGTAACCCCTTTATATGACACCCTTCTGTATATAAAAAATGTATAAAAATGGTGTTTTAAAAACCCCTTATTTTGAACTCAGGTTATATATACATATATTCATGAGTGATCCCCCCGAGGGGGGAGTTAGTGTTGATAGTTTGAAAACCACTAGGTTAGTTCTTGGGGTATATAAATGGAGTGAGAAGAAATATTTGTAGGGGCAAGATGATTTGAAGGAGGGGGATGAGATGAAGCAACTTGACTCTTCAAGTCCTTGGCAGATCCCTCTTCACTTCTTCAATATCTTACTCTCCCTCTCAATCTCCCCCTCCCTCCTCTCTCTCTACCTTCACACACACACACACACACACACACACACACAATCTCTCTCTCTCTCTCTCTCATGGTCCAACACTCTAGGAATTTATGAATAGCCTATAGGCCTTTATAGGCTAAGGCTAAGGCTTATATAGCCTTTGAGGATCTCTCATTCTCTCATGTTTTTAGTAGCCAGAGCATGTCTTTGCTCCCTCTCTGCTAGTCGAGCTTCTTTTTCATGATCGCGAGTAGATTTGGAGATTGCAATTGAGAAGGGAGTGAATCTTCAATTGTGTCAAGATTTTCTTTTATTTTTAATTATTTAGACAAGGTTATTACAACAAGTGCTAACAAGCATAATTAGGGAAGCTGGTTTTATATGTCTCACTTAGGTATGCTTAGGTAATTAGAAAACTAAAGAATGTATTCTATAGAGTGACGCAGGAGAGTATTCTCCTAAATAACGAGAACATCCTATGGCATGGCGGACCTAATAAGTTGGGTGGTTTCCCACAACTTAAACATGATAGAGCCTAATATGATTTCTTAGGGTTCAATTTTGTAGAACCAAGTGCAGTGCTTACCCCACTTTGAGACTCAAATGTATGCACAAGTTTACTCTCTCGCTTAATGGTAGAATGTTGTTAGGAGACCTATGGTGTCCTTAGGCACCATAGTCATTCCTCCTCTGGGCTAGGCCAAGTACTCCACTTTCGAGGTAGACTTGGAGCATCAAACCACCTAATCTCAAGAGTTTAATGAATTCTAGGAGGTGGTGTGCACGAAGTGCCCTCTAGGATGACGATCTAATATGTTGCCTGCTTTGTGTTGGAGTGTCGGGGTGGCTATGTATCAAAGTAGTTGGGTAAGGTGATTAAGTTGGAGCTTAGTGAAGAAATGGCTATGGCTACCAAGATTTTCTTTAGACAAGGTACCAAAAAATGGATGGTCCACATAACAAGGGAAGAATATTGACAAACCCTCTTAGCCAAAGGCGTATGAATATGCCATGTCCAAAGTCCTAACCTAAATCTTAAGATTATTGAGGGTAGAGAGAGCTTACGCTCTGCACTAACTAACATGAAATGAAATCCTATTTTCATCAAACAACTATCGCACCTTCTTTGGTGCAAATGCAAAAACTCAGTTAGGGGGTGTGATTATGCTAGAGGTAGAGAGGGAGAGGGTACATGAAGAAGATAGTGGCCTTTAAATGCAAATTTGACCCTATCTTAAGGTTCCTATTGGATGAGTAGAGTAGAGTTCTTGTGAGATGAGAAAAGTCAAGTGGCTTAAGAACCATATACTCTAATGCAAACATAGTCATGGTGCTCTTGGTGTGATAATGTGCTAGGACTCAAGAGCAAGTGCAAGATAAAGAGCTCAAAGTTGAGAAAGTAGAGTAAAAAGAACCATGTTACATTGATAATAGAGGAGCCTCTTATATAGGCTATTACAAGAGGGAGGATATTCTAGGCCCATATCATTGCATACTCTTGGTATGATATCAGTAATGATGTCACATCCATGTGCTTAGGCTTAATGCATTCCCATCCATTGAAAAGGGGGATATTCATATGTCTAAGCTACCCAGGGTTGAGGCATAGTGTTTCTTCAAAAGGTGAAGAGATGATGTTCAGCTGTGTCTCAAATGTACCCCCTAAATTTGCATTGATTTTTATGTTGGTTGCTACTATTGTAGACATTTTTCCTTTGAATCATAAGAATAGTCAATGTCTTGGCTATAATGGGCTAGATTCATGGATGAGAATGAGGAAATGGAAGACAATTGTTTCACTCTTTCCCTAAACCGTAAAGGAAGTGCAAAATGAAGCTTATAATATGAGGAATTGTGTGGTTATGTCTATTAGAGAGGAACAATCCATGATAGCATGGCTAATGAGCTCATAAAGGAAGAAACATTCTCCAAGAATTCCTCTATTTTTCATTATTGCCATGCAAATCCCTAAAAAGATAGGACTTGCATGCAAAGTTGTAAATATGATCCCCATAAATAAGATGTTAAATTCATTACTTTGACCAATAATGATTTAAGTGGCAATGTAGAGGGATTTTTACCTAGGTGTGCCCCCATTAAATACCATAGTGAAAACTAGAGGACAAAGATCCAAGCTCTATTACCAATTGTAATAAACTACAACCTCAACTAATTAAAGTTCAATTAAGTGATACATTGGTGTGGCCCCATTAAATACCATAATGAAAGGTAGTGGGCAAAGATCCAAGCTCTAATACTAATTGTAATAAAATAAAACCCTAACTAGCTAGACTTTGACTTTTTTGGTAGTGATAAAATGGGAACATATTGATTTCAAGTGAAACTTAAAATGTATGTGCGATGAATGGATGTAAAGACATTTAGGGATCTCACGAACCAAGAATAGTAGCCCAAAGTGTTGAAATCCCCATTGAAGTGAATCTCCAATATTAGCCAATTAAGTGAGCACAAAAAGAGTTCTCAACCTAGCCATGGTCCCATATAGATCAAAAGTAGCATGGTATACTTAGATCCCACTCTATTATGGGTCATTGACCATTCAATAATACGGCTCCCCTAAACTTGACCTACCTAGCCTAGATCACTAATCTAGTGTATGTCCCATTAACCAAGTTAAACCAACTGCTTGCATAGGCTATCATGCCTAGCATACAGTCATGTGTGGACACATGTCATCCATGTACACCTTCTTATGTGTATCATGTGCATACACATGTCATCCACGTACATCCCATTGTATCACACTTCTCTACTTAAATACTATTCACATATTTGAAAACAAAGGATGCCTTTATTGAATCATGCTCACATGCTCTCATGTAGGACTACCCTCAAGTTGATCTTTCTACTTAAATAAACACTCTTCATAGAATGTCTAGTCCTTTGCTCACCATAGATTTTGGTTTATGAGGCAGTAAAGAATAAAAAATAATTCAATGAGGTTTTCATCACCAACCAAATTGGCATCATGTTGCAAATTTCACTTAAGCTTACTCACGTAAATTTGGGTGAATCTTGCTTCGATCCAGAACTACTAAAGCTACTAATATAGTGAGCTAGACCTTTAGGCTTAATGCCTTCTTAAGGGATTAGAACAATGGCTAAGGACAAATCAGGGATTGCCACTATATAAAGGAGCCTAGGGAACCTAGGTTCAATAACTTAGACCACCAATATGTTTACATGTTTGGTTGCTCTTAGAAAGCTCGAGTAGCTTTAGCTAAATACCTTAGTGCTTTGAGACGATGTGGGAGCCGGCCTATCCTTTTTAGATTGGTGTAAATGTGTCACTTAGTAATTCAAAACTAAAAGAGGATCACAAGCATAAAACATCATGTCACATCAATCTTCGTTGCATAAGTTGTTTGCTACCCTTTATATCTCAACAGGACAGTATGGAATTGTCTACTGCCTTATATATCTCAATAGGATTGCATGAAATTGGCTAACTAATCAACATTATATCAAATAATTGTAATTTAATATGAGATAGTGGAGAGCCCTTGCATTAGGAGGCCCCCACTTTAAATGATCGAAAAAGAATAATAATATGAGAGAGAGAGAGAGAGAGAGAGAGAGAGAGAGAGAGAGAGAGAGAGAGAGAGAGAGAGAGAGAGAGAGCTATATATATAAAAAAGAAGAGTCTTTGGTTTCGTATTCATTTTTTAATCATGATGAAGTGTTTTGTTTCTATGCATGTCTTGGCAAATGAACAACTTCTTAGATTGGTCTCCCTACTTTCCTCAATGTCCTTTTCAAGGCTCCATCATAATGATTTATAGAAATCATTCTAGATTTTCTTTTGCATTTATGAAAAGAAAAGACCCTCAATCACATGCTTCCGGGCACCACATCTATTCATCCTTGTCTTGCGTGCCATATGTACATATTTTTAAAGGCTTTCTTTATAGAATGCAAAATGAGTGGTTTAGTCTAATATGTAAGTTATGTTCATTTCAAAATATGCTCCAATGGATTCTTGCTTTTTCTCTAAAGGTATTTTGTATCGGCCTATGCAAGCTCACACACCTCAACAACATTAGTAAGTGTGGCAAGTCCAACTTAAAAGGAGATAGATGTGCACAATGTGCAAGCAATCTTCAATGCATATACATCAAAGTGGCACATAGAACTATTAAACATGAGGACATCTAAATTATATACTTTTTGCATTTAACTCATATATGAATTAAGCACAAACTTTGAAGCTCAAAAGATAATCCCAAGTGGATGTTGCCTATAGCTATCGACACATTGTGAGAAAATGCTAGTTGTACGATGAGCCATTAATTGAGCATGGGAAGAGTAGGCATCCTTTGTGTGGACAATTCTATGTTCTCAATTCGACTCCCATGAGAACTCCTTAATGAAGAGCTAACTGATGGCTATCTGTCTATAACATCCTTCTACACAAGTATTAAAAGAATGATTTGTATGTGCTTGAAAAATTCATTTTGGTAGGAGACACACATATGCAATCATAGGTGGTGAAGAGTTTAAGTGCATAATGGTTGAAGTTGCCGTATAAAGTAAGTAGAGAGGAGCATCGAAAGTAGAGATGAAGGAACACCTCTTACAAAGTGTAGCAAACTTATATTTTGCTTTGTGTTGAATAAGAGTTCGTTGAGGGCATCTCTTGTAGCCCCACAAGAAGTCCTGTCACAACTAACATCCTCTAAGTTGTCAATATGTTATGTGCTGTAAAAAAAATGGAGAGTCGATAACATATGGCACGATGGAGTGAAACAAAAGCTCTTTTAAGCAATATGGTACACCGACCTAGAACATCTTAAAAACACGAAATTCGAAATTTCAACACATTCATGAACACTAGGAACGCATTCATAGTTCGCTTATGTGAGCATAGATATTATTTCAAAAGCACAAAATCCGCATTTTAAGTGAGGCCATAGGTATAAGCAGTGTTTAGGAAAAACCAAGGTTTAGTGTGAGTTGAGTTGCACGACCTTTAAAGTAAATCCCTGAAGATTATTAGTTATGAAAGTCGGTAAATACATGTGATTTAGTCCAAGTGTTCCTCTCACTTTCTAAAGCCTTTTTGTATTTGTTACTAAAAATACATATTTTTGGTGCATATGGGGTAGGCTAGTGATGGCACCATGAGTGAGGTGGGATGGATCTCCCAAAGCATGTTTGGTCAAACTGGGCGACTGGGCCTTGTGCATTCCATTCAAAGGTGTGAAGAGGCCCTTAAAGGTGAAGAATTGAAAAATCTTTATAAGGAAGGGGATAAGATAAGAGTGCATTTCAATGATAGAGGGGGAGGGGGAGGGGGGGCAAGCCATAAAAGTGGATAAAGGGGATTAGGGAGTGGATTACTTAAAATAGAGAAAATATAAGCTTGGGTTTAGGGGATAATTAAGCCCACAAGAGGTCAATTCAGATCCCTCTCTCTCTCGCTTTTCTGTTGGTTTGGGAAGGGCACAGATCAATTGCTTGAGCGCGGAAGGAAGGAAGGAAGGAGAAATCATCATATCAAGCAGCATATGCCATAGCCAGATACTGCAACCACCGCGTCTCTGTCTCTGCTGATCACGAACGGCAGCCATGTCCAGGAGGTGCTCTCACTGTGGGAATAACGGACACAATTCCAGGACTTGCATGGGGGGAGCAGGAGCAGCAGGTGGGTTCAAGCTCTTCGGGGTCCGCGTTGCCGCTGACTCTCCCCCCTCTGCGTGCTCCGTTGCATCCATGAGAAAGAGCTTCAGCATGGGCAACCTCTCCACATATGGCTCCCCTGACGCCGAGGCCTCGCCCCCGCCTGCCTCGCCCCCCGAGCAGCCCGACTCGGGCGGCGCTGTTGACGCTGGCAGTGCCGGCTATGCCTCTGATGATCTCGTCCACACCAGCAGCAGCACACGTGAACGGAAGAAGGGTATGTTGCTCTGCTTTTGAGTCTCTGCGTGTGCTTTTCTTCTTTGACAGGAACAGAGGATCTGTGCAGAGAGATCTGTATGAATTTTCTTCTTTGATTGGTTTTTCTTGGAAGAAAGATCTTATCTAGCATTCTAGTTTGTTGCAAATTTCTCAGCTTTCTGCATTTTCCACTGGGTTCTGTGCAATTAGCATAATCCTGTAGCTTTTAGTGAGATTGCATCCTGCTTCTGTGAAGAGCTTCCAGCCCTTATCATCTTTTTAGGTTGTTGCAATTATTAGATACTGTGTTAAACGGCTTTTATATGTCACTTAATGCAGTACGCATAGCGAGATCTTGCATTAGATTGCTTTGTTTCCGGCTTGACAAGTGTTTGCAATGTGCATCTCACTTCGGAGAAACTGGCTTCAACCTGGATGACGCAGGTGTGCCTTGGACTGAAGAGGAGCACAGATCATTTTTACTCGGTCTTCAAAAACTTGGAAAAGGGGATTGGAGAGGCATATCTCGGAACTTTGTGAAGACAAGAACACCAACCCAGGTTGCCAGCCACGCTCAGAAGTACTTTTTGCGGAGGAGTAACCTCAACAAAAGGAGGCGCAGATCCAGCCTATTCGATATTACACCAGACACAGTAAGTGGCAGCTGAAATTTCAGTCAGCAGAAAACAGGGTTTTACTTTGAGCAGGAGTACGTGTTACTCTTGTACATGATGCTGTATAATGCAGAGTTTACGAGATGTCAAATGATCTATAACTTGGTGCCCATAAATATGGCTGCTTGAGCTTCACCTTACTCTACGAAAGGGACCTTCCTGACATTTGTGTTTGTGTGCCAGGGTTTGAGCTTGCTGGAAGAGTCTGTGCTGGAGGAGCCAGAGAGTGAACAAGTAGATGCCTGTCCTGAGTTAACCTTAGGACAGAGCATCCCACATGCAAGTGATAAGGGGATAGAGGCAGCTCTACTGTTAAGGCGAGCATACTCTGTTGAAGATTTCACTGCACCAACTCTCCCTCGCTCTTGCGTGCCCATGGAAGTCCCCAGAGTCTCCCAGGAGGCATGCAAAACTGAAGATGCTGATGTTTGTGCAATGGATTCAGTGTCAGAGAATGTTTTCATACCTCCGGTTATTAGTCCTGTCATGAATTATCTTCAAAATCCCAATTGTGATACAGCAGGGGGATTGGTTCATCCAGGCTTGCCATTTCCTTTTTTGGCAGTCTGGCAGGCACCATGGCAATTTGGTGCAGATAAGCCAGCACCATGGTCATCTGGAACAAAGATTGTGAAACCTACTCCTATCCTCCCAACCCCTCCTTTGAAGGTTGATGACACTGTGAAATTGTCAGAGCTAAGCCTCAATCTGACACGCCCTGTGATGGAGCCCACACCCTTGTCATACCAGCTAATGGAAGAAGGTTCCAGGAATTCAGCATTCCATTCTATGCCCAATACCAGTACTGGTGAGCTAGATACCAATGGAAATCTGAGCAATGCAATAAGTGTAACTTGATCTGGGAGCTAGTTCAATCTTGGAGAAGGTTGTAAGAATGACCATGGCTCAGAAAAGCTATTGATTGGGGCAATTACCTGATGCAAGGCATGATGTACACATGCAATGGGTTTTGATTTTATTCCTTGAAGGATCACTTGTACATATGGACTTATTTGCACATTCATGTAGAACTCTGCATGAGACATGTCTGCCAATTTAGAATACCATGTCTTTTGAAGGACTCTGCGCATTGGGGAGTGTTCATACAAATGAAAACTTACCATCACTGAATTATGTGATGTTACGATGATTGGAGGCCTCTGTTGTGGTGAGGTGGTCCCATTCAATATTTACTTACTGTATGCTTCTCTGCTGAAGGAGCGGTGAAGCTGAAGAAATCAGAATTTCTATTAGATCTCTTCTCATGATTCATTTGCAAGAGTTAAGGCTGTAAACATTGGACATGGTTTTAGGGCTCTAGCTGCTGTTGGTCCTTTGGTTGTCTTCTGTAATTACAGTGTTGTAGGTAATTTTTGAACTAAATATGGATGTGGTTCCATACGAAGTATATGTGATGATGATATACACACAGGTTGCATGTTATCCTTCAAAATATCAAGGGTCATAATCTGCTACTGGTTGTACCATACTGAGATGGGATGTTGTGGAGTGTTTTTTTTAATAGAAAAGTTTGGAATATTTGTTTCTTCAGCAAAGCTCGACTTTTCTCCTACACGGATGTTTTGCCAGTAGGCCAGGAACTAAAGAAAATGACAGCAGTTGTAGCATCAGGCCCTCTTATAGAACACCGCTGCTTGTCAGCCATCTAAATGTGCAGAAGTTCTGCCAGTAGGTTGGGTGTTTCAGAGAATGCTCACTTCAAGCAAAAACAAAGCAGCTCTTGAAGATTTCTCTTTATACCGCTGTATTAATGCTATGTTATATGGTGAACATTCGCAATTAACAAGAAACAGGGGCGTACAAAGGTTTCTATGCCTCTATACATCGCTTGTTCACTTGAGCTTCATGGATGGAGCAATCAGGTTGTGGGCATGTAGGATAAGAAAGGAAAACTGCCTTGAATATGAGCTAGAACTCATTCTGTATAAAGATTGAAGGGCAGCTGGTACTTTGAGTAGAATTGGAATCCTCTCGTTGTTTCCTTGGTGAGGGATTGGGACGTCTAGCTAAATGTTCCCTTGGAGCGTCATCTCCATTTTGCCTCTGCGTTTCGACAATTGCCATGTGCCTTTGCTTGATATCTAGTGAAAGTTCTAGAAATATGCAACAAAGAATTTTATGCCTCTTACAAGACTGTCATGTGCCATACTTACCTCTCCATAGTTCATCATGATGTCTTGCTTGAGGGTGGTTGTCTGGCGCTCTTCCTATATTCTTTTGGTGACGTTGGGCACTTTGAATGTGTGTGGAGCGTTGCTCATTTAAGCTCTCTTGTGCTTGTAGAATAGTTTCTTGTTTGTACATCTAATGCAAGGTTCCATTAAGATGGCCAAAATCTAATTTTTGCATTATATAAGTTGGCAATGAAAGCTTAGTGTTGGTTTCTATGGTGTGCTTTAATTATTTGTTAGTGTTTGGTTCAATGTGTGGGAGTATTGTTGAGGTCTATGATGCTATCTTCTTGTTTGATATCTTTTACTTGGACATTGTACAAATTGCTTTCCTAAAAGTGCGTTCCACTTGTTTTGAGGATATGGGAAAGCCTTGCCATCCTTTATGGGTCCAATTTGGTACAAGTTTCCTAGGCACACCAAAAACGATGATTTATGTTTTGTTCATTTTGGCTGTGGGTTGTGTTTTGATTTCCTATTTTTCCTCCAGTGCAATGGTGTTTTTGGTATTTGTCATTGATTGTTAGATTCAAAAAATATTATTGATTGATTATTTGAAGAGCTTAGTGTGGAGTAATGATCTTTTGCACTTGTCAACTTCAAGATGTTTTGAATATTATAGTGGTTTGGGCTAGGTGTGAATATATTTGGATGGACAAGATTTCAAGATGCTTGTGGGTGGATCGTTTTTCACAAGTGTCTAGATGATTATAGCAAATGCCATGGGTTGTGAATGTGATTGAGCTTGATTTGATGGAATGTTCACTCTGAAAATATGAAGTAGCATATACCAAAACCTTTAAACTCAAAATTTATGGAGGAATCTCTTTGCCATGTTTGCCATAATGTTTTGTAAAGTTAAAAAGGTATTGGACCTCTTACATTAAAAATTGAAGTTCTTTTTTGGGATTTTACAAATCATATTACATCAAACCTCAGATATTTGTGAACATTGAAATTTAAGTAGAGAGGGCATCCATAATTCATGTTTTCTAGTCCATTGTAGGTGCGGTGGACAAGTTTTGCTTCAAGAGTTGGTGCTTTGTATTTATTTGATACCCTTAGAGTGCCTTATAGGGTAAAGGGGCCAATAAAATGGCACGCCCAAAAGACACGTCTCACCCTGATTAAGTTACAATTTTACAAAAATGATGTAGCTTTTTTAACCACCTAAAGTTAAGATACAAATTTTCATATTACATATAAGCTTATTGTGAGTAAACAATTGAGCTATGTAAAATTTTTATATTTTGAATTTTGTAAAACCTTAAAACAATGCATCCTTTGAGCATCACTCTATTGGGTCCTTATTGTCGGGGAGGTGTATTATGCCCATGCACACCTCATTTAGGGAGGTGTAGCAAGCCTTATTATCTAACTTCTCTCTCTCTCTCTCTCTCCTTGTATGGTTCATCTTTATAGTAGTATCTTGGCATAGTGTCTCAATTCATCTCTCCAGTACAGTCGATAGATAGTCATATTCAATTTGGGATACGTTCACCAAACAAAATCTATTGCATAGTTGCTCTCAACTTGTTTTACTCTCTCTCTCTCTCTCTCTCTCTCTCTCTCTCTCTCTCTCTCCAAATGACAATGTGAAGCCTATGGGATCAACCTCACAATAGAAGCATGGAAGTACAATGGAGCCTTAAGATTGAATGTGGGTGAAATTGAGGAGACATTTAGAGGGATAGACATTGTATTTTTCTTGGAGACACATTAGGGGCCACATACTACACTCCCATGAGTGACATGCTATAGATGAGAGTCCATATATAAGGAGACGTGCACATGCCATAGTAGCCGGGGTTCAAGAGGAGTGGGAGTGCTATTCAAAGAGGAGCTATAGGAGATGATCCAGGTAGTTCATAGGGATGAGCAAGCTAGGTACATGTGGATGAGAGTGCAAGGTGAGTTCTTACCTAAGTTAGGTACATGTGGATGAGAGTGCAAGGTGAGTTCTTACCTGGCTAGATACCCTTCACATGTTACTCCCCTTGGCATGGCACCAACATGATATGTTATGTGTTTGCTCCATTGATGCTTATATCCCATATTCAAGACCTCTCATTCTCACCCGGTCTTCTTGAAGTTGCAATGGATGATGTCTATCTATCTTTCACTATAGATCTCCAAATTTATTGATGTGCTGATCCATTAGGCAACCCACCAATGCCTAATGTACTTCTTGTCCAAAGAGACAGAGGATATCTAATGAGTTGGAGATTCTAATTGTTACATGATGCAGATGCCAATATTCCACTATGGAAGCTCACCTAGCAGTTTAGTGAGGCTCTACACATAGTAGCAGGTGCATTGTCAAGATTGTGGGAGAGAAGGAAGGAGTCTCACTTGTAGCTTTCTTGCTTGCACAATGGGGGAATACACACAAAGGTGGAGGCTGAAAACAGTTTTCCTCTTCTTAGTTGTGTAAGCCAAAAAGAAGTCCTATACAAAGAAATAGAAGAACCCTATATATGGGTCTCAAACCAAAGACAACTAACTAAGGTGGCATACTAATTGAGCCACGAACTAGAGTAGATAAGGATAGCTGTCATCTAGCTATTATTCATGGGTGGTGTACCAACCGCATCTACTACTGACAAGTCGGTGACATAAATGCACAACGGTCACCCTTTTGCATATCACGAGTGGAGCTCGATATCTCAACATGCATCCTATCCACATTCACGATTTATACACAGAGCCTCCATTGAGGTGATACCTTAGAACAGTTGGTATGATGACAAGCAATGTGAGGCTAGAGCTTGCCCCTATAGAGAGAGGTAGCATTGGGGTCTATGGCTCATAAACAAGCACAAATACTCACTAGGCATCTCATGCAGTGGAAGAAGAGAGCATTCCCTGCCCAATTGGAGAGTGACATGTATCATCTATTCCTAAGTGAGGATTTTAGAGAGGCCTAGAGACTTTTCAGAGAGCATCGTCTAGCCACACTGATTACATCTCTCAATACATGAGAGTAGCATGCAACTAGTCTCTACACAGTAGTAGGCCAACCTCACCTACTCGATCCACTAGAGTGCTCCCCACAAATCACCACTTTCTTCATAGAGAGTAGGGTTCGTGATGCTACAAATGTACTCAACAATGGCAAGGCATAGGATCATGATGGATTAGTAGCACTTGATTCATGCCATGGACTTCATGGTAGTGTTCCTAGTTTACAAGTTTAATAGAGCCATGTGCAAAGGCCTCCCTGAGAGCTAGAATGCAAACATTATTGTGCCTATCCTCAAGTCGGGGTATCCTACTTTAATTATCAGACTATTATGATGGCTAAGATATATGCTTCCATTCTTGAGTAGGATTTGAGTATGTGGGTGGAGATGTGGGGGATCCTAGAGCATAGGAGAGGCTAGCTTTAGGAGAAGCTTCTCTGCATTGGATCACATCCTCACACTCAGAGTGATCATTGAGGAGTGTAGAGCTCATGGCCAGATGCAAGCTAATACACAAACTACATGCTATGGGAGTGCCTAAGGAGTTCATTTGGGGATTGTAGTAATGTATGAGAGGGTTAGCAGAGTGGGGACACTTGAGGGCCTTTTAGCACTTGTTTGGCTCTACCATTGGGGTGAAGCAATGATGCCCAATCTTTTTGATGCTATTTGGCCTATACATTGATGGGATTGTTTATTAGATATCTCAAGGAAGAGATATTGGAGAGTATGTGGATTCCTATAAATATTTGGGAGTCTTATTTATAGCCCTTACTTTCTCTATGCTAGAGGTAGCAAACACTAGACTTACCTAAGGTAACACATCATTAGGTAGTTTGGAGAGGATATGCTCACAAGTACAGTTTCAAAAACCTTGCATTGAGATGCTACTCTTTAATACATTGGCTATGTCCACATTACTTTGTGGATTATAGATATGGGGGCCCAACATCCAATCATGTCATACTTATGATGGATGGGGGTCAATGGAGAGGCCACGTGTATTCATGATCTCCAGGATAATTAGAGTTGAGTTAGTAGTGAAGTTGATTATAGTAGAGGTCCTCACTTGATTAGTTACATATGTACATAGCTTGCTACATGGTCTACCTCAACATAGATATGCACAACTAGCTCTTGAGTCCTCTCAATAGCTTGCCATCAAGGGTGACGCTTGGTGTTGGCATGCACATATGTTAGTTTGGTTTGAGTTACATAGCTTTAGCATGGATAATTTACCATGCCCCCCCTCCCGATGTAGAGATCATAGTATCCATGCTATAGATGATGGATTTATTTCCCACCTGAGATACATGGACACCCATCTATAACATGGGATCAAGCATGCTATTGGTAAGCTTTGTACCTCCTCACACCAGTTAGAGATTGAGACTAGCATATATAGATCCATAGTACCAGAGGAGCACATGTGCCAAGTATGTAAACTAGAGCCAAAGATAGAGGAGCACTATATTTGTTGCAATATAATGTTGCTTCTTGGAATAGTACGAGATCCAAGGCCATTTCCATTGTCTATTTAGATATGGGTTTGGACAACTACCTAAAGTCATGGATTTCACTGATCAATGGTGTCTTGGCCTCTTCCTCCTTGAGATGTGATAACTTCAGGATACATTCCTCAAGAATACAATAACTCCAAGACATCGAGTGCATATTGAGATTTGCAATTACATCCATGTTGCCTCTTTGTAAGAGTAGATGGGCTGAGGACATGTAGGCTGTAGGAATCCCATAGGCATAGAGGGAAAGACTCTATCACCTAATCAACTCTATTTAACATTGTACTTGCTTGTCATTTTCATATGAGATGAATGCAATGTCATTGTCAGTTTGTACTTCAATATAGTGCACTTGCTGCTTGTTCTATGTTCTTGAGTCAAGTCTCTTGGTCTTTGTCATATTAATGTCTACATGAATCTAGTCTATGTCTATGAGCCACCATAGCTGCAATGCTCTAAATCCTGTGTTTTTCACATGCTATCAGAGCGCAACTGAGAATGTCTTAGCATGCGTTAGCTCCATTTCACTCTTAGCTCAGCTCTGTTTGAGTGCTAAACCCCATCTCCAACTTCATTTGCATTCCTACCTTCAATGAAGCTTCGACAGCCATAGCCAGCAGCACCCTGTTAGCTTGAAACTTTCATATCTCTCTCCATAGGCCAAATCTCTTTGAACTTCCTTCTGGAGAAGTGTTTTTCTGCTTCTAGAGGTCCTCCCTAGCACCTCAATCATTGAATTTGGGCAAGTATAGCTTCATCAGTTGCCTCTTTTTAGAGTTGCTGCCATACTTGTGTCTGTGGAAAACAACCCCTACCTAACTTGGAAGAGCTAGATCTTTGCATACAAAGCATATCTCTCTTGCTGAGAAATGTGCAATCACATCCACTATATCCTCTGTGTAAGGAACAAACAAGGCAAAGAAACACATTGCAAATAAAGCCTTAGATTAGGGCATGTATGCATGGTTTATTAAAACCACAGTTGGTGAATACCATGATCACTTTCCACCTTTCTCCACCTACTAATACCACCTATTGTAAGCCTATAAAAGGCACTCATCCCCACACTCATTTCATTAGTCATTATCGTTCAGTTGTACTTGCATTATGCTTGAATAATATTAGTTGTTCTTCTTTGCCAATGCTTATGCCTCATTATGATTGTCTATTTGCTCATAAATGATCCTCCATAGCATGCATTCTCAATATTTTAACATGGTATCAGAGCGAGTTTCAAGGTAATGAGTCATTAGGCCACTGATTGGGTCACTTCAATTTGAAATTTTGGCTCCCTCCACTTTCCCATGAAATTCTCACCTACCTCCATAGCTACCCACCTTCAATGGAGGACATGAATCTCTCTTCCCAGGCCATTTTAGCTTGTGCTTCCTTCTAGGAAAATCTTCCTTGAATCGAGGCGCTCCTCCCTGTCACTTCAAAACCCAACATTGTTGACTCTATGCTCTAGCATTGCGCTGTTTCTCAATCGTTGGGCCTAGATCTACGTTGTTTCTGTTTGTACTGCTTAATCCACCTCCAGACGCGATGTTGACAACCACCATGGGGCTTTCAAAGCCCATGAGATAGGCTCTCTATCCATATAAAAAGTTTTGAAAATGATCAAGTCTATGTGCTGCAATCAGCAAAAAATCAGATGCATGTTGTAACCCTAATAGAGAAGCCATAACTCCTTCAACATCAAGCTTCTATTTCCCTTCATTTTCTCATTTTTTTCAGTCAATTGGAGTTTTTGCCACTTGGGTTAGAGTTATTACTCAATTTCCAGTAACATTTGAAGCATCAAACTAGCAAGAAGGGGAAATTTTGGAAGATTCAAGTTCAATCCAAGAAGATACAAGAACAGTGTCCATTGACACTCACGATGAGGCTTCTTGAAGGGGTAGGGCTTGAAATTTGATGAGGTATTCCTTGATGGATCAAGATCTTAAGTGTTTATCTCATTGCCCAATGCTAGCCTCAGGGATGTACTGAATCATACCTTCTTCATCTATGGGGGGGAAGCTCTTCCACATAGTTCACTAAGGTGCCAATGAAGGGCTTCAACTAGCTGTCATGAAACACATTGTGAATCTTGGTGGTGGGGGGAAGCTGTAATTAGTAGGACAAGTCACCAACTCTCCTAAGGATCTATGGAGTAACTGAACTTAGGCAATTTCAAGAGGACCAACTCCCCCTCTTGGAGTTCCAAAATCATTCTTTTCTAATTAGCATAGAGCTTCATGTGGGTTTGTGTCTTTTGAAGATTGAATTTACATTGTTGAAGTAGGGCTTGCATGTGATCCAACTTGGCTTTACTCTAAGGGTTGATCTTATCAGTGAATAAGACTGTAGGAAGGGAGACCTTATACTCATATAATGCCTCAAAAGGAAAAATCCCAATGCTAGAGTGGGTGGAGCTATTATATGTAAATTCTACCAAGTGGGGCCATGTATCCCAACTATGTTGTACATCATGACAAAAGTGCCGTAGGAGGTCTCAAGCCATTTATTTACCCTTTCAGTCTGGCCATCTATCTGTGAGTGGTATGTAGTGGATGGAGCAAGCTTGGTGCCCATAGACGTGGAAATTTCCTGCAAAAAGTTGTTCATAAACTTGGCACCCCGATCTTGCACTATGACTTGCGGCAATCCATGCAACTTGAAGATATACTCCATAAACTGAGTGGCCATCTGAGAGGCAATGTATTGGGTCTTAGTGGGGATAAAGTGGGTAGCCTTGGTGAGGTGATAAACAACCATGTATATAATATTCCATCCTTTCTTTGTAACGGGGAGGCTCGTGATGAAGTCCATGGTTATATGTGTCCATTTCCCTTCTTCAGGAATAAGCAGGGGCTACAAGAGGCCAGCGGGTCTAAGTGTGATGTCCTTGTTTTACTGGCATGGAATACATTTGGTCACAAAATCCTTGACATCCCTCCATAAGGCTTTTTAGTGAAAGCTCTTGGCAATCCTATCATATGTTTTGAAAACTCTTAACCCTCAGACGAAAAAGATGAAAAATCTGGAAAAGCTAAAGCAGAAGACAAAGGCCAAGGCAAAGTGAAATGGAAGACAAAGACACACAAGGAGAAGAGTCCTAAACAAGGGAGAAAGGCGCACAAGGAAAAACACAAGCACTACTTTTGTAAAAGAGTGTAAGCGCATCATGATTTAATTTAAGGAGCGTCGGCCATGTAAAAAAGGGGATAAGGGGATGACCGCCCAAAAGAGATTTAGGGTTTTGTATATAAAGTTGAAAAGTGAATGAGAAGCTCATTCTTGTGTGTGGCCAAAAGTGGCTCTCCTCCTCTTCTTCTTCTTCTTCTTGTTCTTGCTTGCTTGAGCTTGTGCTTGAGAGAGGAAGTGTGAGAGTGTGAGGGAGTGAGTGTGTGAGGGTGAGGGATCGGGGAGGAGAAGCTCTCAATCTTCTCCTCTCTTCTTCTCTTCTATTCTCTTCTCTTGTCTTGCTCGCGGCAATGGAGCTTGGAGTGTGGAGCTTGAGGATAGAGCTTGCTTGAAGCTTGCACTTGGATCGTGGAGCTACTGGAGTGCACAGGAGAGGAGGTAACTCAAATGGCATGGAGGTAAGCTCACTACACTCGTAGATATGGATGGCGCGTTGGCTATGTGAGAGGCAGCCATTAGTGCTTGGCTTGGAATGCTTGAAACAATAAGCGGTCCGTGGGTCTTAGCAGTTGACAACGGATTCAAGCCTTGAGCGCTTGCGCGCTTCGAATCGAGCATTGAAGTAGGGTTTTCCGCGAACCAGTGCTTGAGGTAGATAGGTAGGAAGCGAGGGAGTTTGAAGAGGTATTCGATCTCCTTAGCAAGTAGGTTTTTGATTTGTTGTTGAATATTAGAGTAGGACCATCCATCTCCATCTCTGGTTTTGATTCTTGTTGCATTAGGTTAAGGTTAGGATATGAAAAAAGAAGGAAAACAGTAGGGTTTTCTGTTGCTGTATAACAGGTTGAAACAGGGAAATAGGGGCACAGATTCAGATTTCTGGCTGGAAGAGTACGAGGGACTAATCTCTGAGGTCACAGCAGGCTGGGATGGGGCATTAAGAGGCCCAGGGAACTAGGAAAGGTCACATTTGACATCCTGCCCTCTGAGAAGAGAGTGTGCTTGAGAGCCACATAGAGAGAGAGAGAGAGAGAGAGAGAGAGAGAGAGAGAGAGAGAGAGAGAGAGAGAGAGAGAGAGAGAGAGAGAGAGAGAGAGAGAGAGAGAGAGAGAGAGAGAGAGAGAGAGAGAGAGAGAGAGTTGCGGGGAGATCGTCAACACGATGATCGATTCAAGCGCCACCCCATTTTCAGGTATGCCAGGAGTTTCCCTTTGTTGCTTTGCATCTAATTAGATGGCACGGCACGATTCGGTGAAGTAGACGTTAGCCTAGAGGCATCGCGTGCAACTCGCGGGCCGTCGACCGCGTAGTCGGAGCTGTTCGTTCGAGTCCCAGAATAGGGTTGCCCTATCTCTGGAATCGGACTGTCTGACTCAGAAAAGCGGACCTCTCCCCCAACTCTGAAAATCGGACCACCCTTTCGATCCGATTCCCAGAATCGGACCAGTCCCAAAATCGAACCAATCCCAGAATCGGACCAGTCCCAGAATTGGACTACCTTGGTCTGTCAGATCGGACACTCAACCGTCCGATTTTGAAAATCAGACACTCAGACCTTGGAAATTAGACACAAGGAATCGGACCACTCAGAATCGGACGCCTGTCAAAATTGGACATCCGATTCCAGAAATTGGACGTGACCAAAATCGAACCATTGGACCGATCGGACCAACCCAAAATCAGATGTCTGATTCTGATAATCAAACTCTTGAAAATCGAACAGAAAAATGTCAAAATCGGACGCATTTAAACCCCAAAATTGACCTCAAAGGCTACGTAGAGCTAAAGGCACATCACAGATCCATCACTGGGCTGAAACTTAGAGCAAGTAGTTCAAAATTTGGCTATAAATGGTCCTCCAAATTGCACATGGTGTTTACCGTAACGGCCCTGTGGGCCAGGGGGGAATGCCCCCTTGGACCCTCGCAGAGGGGGCTTTGCCTCCTCCACACCTCCCCCAAGTAGGTTGGAGAGAAAATGTGCGGCGTGATAGGTCCTCCAAATTAGACCCTAGCATAGTAATGGTTCTACATGAGCATGGATCCTCACTTGTAAAAGAGCAACCAAAAGCCCATACCCGAACAGAGAGAAACAGAGACCCTAGAACATCAATGGGCCAAACTAGCCATCAAGGGAAAAAAGGCCACACCATGAGAACATAAAGACATTATGTTCACTAGTCAGAGCAAAATGCAACATCAGCAAGATACAAATGCAAAGATGACTAGACATGACACTCTTGACGAGAGATGTACCTTGAGTAGCACTGCACGGACGACCTAAGACATCGGTGGAGAATCCACATCTAGTCATGTAGTTGGGGACTCAAGGGCATTTGTCAGAAGGCAAGACCTGGAAGACGAAGATATAATACCACCTGCTTATCTTAGGGTCAAACTCACTACGAAAAGAGAGCATACTATCGATGCTCTGATTGATGAAGGAGTAGATTTTAATATCTTGACCTATGAGGCATGGACCCTACTAGGCCAACTAGAGCTCACACCACGACTGATGCAACTGTTAGCCCTTACGGGGGACACCCACAAGCACTCATAGGGAAGTGCAAAATCCTTGCAAAAATTGAAACTGAAAGCTTGCCTATCCTATTTCATGTTCCTCCAAATAGTGCTAATTACGGGAAGGAAAACCGCCTAGGAAGACCCTTCAAAAGGGCAACCAAGTGCGAGGCTGACTATGTAGCATAGAGGATACACTTGACACTACCGGGTGTGAGGATAGTCACAACCTTTAGCAAGGGTGACCTCATCGAACCTCGAGGGAAAGGCAAGGAAGGTGCTTACATAATAGTCAAGCCTACTAACGAGAGCAAGGACTTGTTGGAAGAGCTGATACAAGCACAGGTCGAACAACGAGAACCAGTGAGTGAGGCCATGCCTGAAATAAGAAGGTCAAGGGACAATGCCAAGGATGGGCTTTGGACTTACAAATATCGTAGAAGACCCCAAAAGAAGCCCAAGCCTTATAGACGAAGGCATCGATGGAGGGTTAGCACAACGCTGTGATGGATATCCAAAGCATTGCTACATGCTCAAGGTTATTACGTAGGAAACCGATGGATTTGGGTACCATAACCCCCTGCTAAACAACCTCTATCAGCTGAAGGATAGATTGCATCAAAAGCAACAAAGCACAAGAGGAAATCTAAGAGAAACTCTAGGTCTCGAGGCAAGAAACCAAACATGAGTGTTCGAAAGAAAGAGCCTCAACCTATCATGCTTAATAAGTAGATGTCATATGTAACCATTGAGTGTGCACAAAAGCGATTAGTGCCCAAAAAGCCTTTAATTTCCTGAGAGGATAACAGGCATCATAGGCACAACATTGGTCATGGCAAGGCTGATCGCTCAACAAAGCAAATGGCACAATTGTCTAATAGCCTCGAGCAAATCATTCAGCCAGTGCCAAGTCCACCTAAGAGTCCTAGATCTCCTACACCCTCTTTTTCCAAACGGACATAGGAAGCACATCAGTGGTCGTCAAGGGCGGCTGCTCACTCCCAATCTCTATCTCCATCTAAGCTTCCAAATCGCCCTAGGGACCTGACACTGCAATCCACCAAGAGTAGCTAGCCCACTGGACTAGCCACTACTACTTCCAATCAGGGATCACAACAGTCACATCCCTTGGCCATGACAATGCCCCTTGCGCAACGTATCCTAGGTAGTTTACCTGTGGAGGAGGTGTTGCAACCAACTTCCTTGACAACTCCAGCACTTCCAAAGTGCCTAAAGCCTAGGCTGGAGGAGTTAAACACAATGGAATTGGCTGAAGAGCTAGACTCTCTGAAAAGGGAGGTAGCTGCACCCTCACAACCTGGCAAGGCTATTCAGCAGGCCATGGCTATGTCCCATAAGGAGACACTAGAGAAAGAGAATGCTGAGGCCCAACCAAGCACATCAATGGTTGACCTGGTCTAGGGTCCTGAGTCGTTGAGAGATACACCTTCACTGACCAAGAAAAAGAGGAGAAAACAATGAAACAATAGCAGTTGCAGGTGGTTGTGGACCCCAAGAACATTGAGACAAAGAGCGCTAGAGAACTGAGGAATAAAGCATTGAGTCCATCCACCACTGAACCAATTGATGCCTCTCCTAATAGCGGTGAAACCTCGGACACATCTGTGTGCTTTGAAAAATCAAAGCAGTCGTTACCATCAATGGCTGCTTGCAACACTCAATCCATCGACAATAGAAGTCGCATTGACCAATCAAGAGTGGACACAATGCTATCACAATAGGGTGAAAAATCTATACCAGTCACATCCAAGGAGAACCATGACGCAATAACGAAGCTTTAGGAGAAACATGGAAACCCCGAGAGAATAAGAAATCCTAGCGTTGGCCAAACCTACTCATCTAGGCCTGAGCCCCCGGCTATGCTAAAGCCCATGCAAACTCCTAGAACCTTGCATGAGATAGCAACCAAGCAAGCCCTAATTGAACATAGAAGTATCACAGAATGCTTAACCAAGTTGGATGCTAAGCTCAAAGTGTTCGCACGTGTCTACATCATGGCAGACATGGGCGTGTTCCCTAAAGAGTAGCTTGAAGAATACTTGCCATTTCCCTTATCTTGGGAAGAGCAAGAACATCTTGACGAGCACTATAACAGGCTCCTATATGAACGCATGCGACTCATCTCTAACGAGGAAGTCGACGAACTACGCTTAACTATAACATTCAATGATGTGGTCTACCAACCAAATCTCTTAGAGATAGAGTAACTAAAGCGACTATCAGAGGGTCGAAGTCAATTTGAACAACGTTGGTGTGAAAACCGTGTTGCAATGCCGAACTAGGAGCCCAGATCATGACAGTCTCAGAGGAGCGATTGGCCAAATGGCGGTCTCAAAGAGACCCAACCTATGTGGCACCAACTTCCCTTTGAGTGCTAACTGCCATTCGGGGTATAGGCTTAGCTGAAACTAGCCGAGTGAACTCTCTGTTTGATAAGGTTCTCACTGAGGAGGAGTTACCTGTGCCAGTAGACTTGGACAAGGTTCCATGCTACTCGATGTTGCCAAATATCTATCGGTATTGAGTAAGCTGCCACGAGTACTAGATGTATGTGCCACGCTCTAGTACAATCCGGAGTTCTACAATTGGCTTTTACCCTCATGATGTGACAAGGATTTGTAAATATGTACATAAATAAACAATGAATTTTGTGACCCTATATAGACAATATCAACACACACACAAGCAATGATAGTCAAGCGCATGGAGAAGAGTTGGGTTCAACAGGCTAAGCTCCTCAGGTTCTCCTCTCACTACACATTTAGAAGTTGTGTGACCGTTCCCGCTGCCAGATGGAGGGCAATGCAACCCTCATTACCACCATAGGAAGCCCTGACCAACATCTCTGAGGGTGTAGACAGGGCACTGCCCCTTTCTATACACCTTTCCCCCTTTCCAGTCTATCCTTCCGAGGATAAGCCCTATCCCACTCCATGACAACTAGTCCATGCAACTTAGCATAAGCCAAGATCTGCTAATGGCTGGAGGCAAAATGAACATCATCATGGGGGGCCATCCCTCTACAACAAACACTACATGCCTCATCTCTCTCCTCCTCATCATATGCGCTTGATGACCCACACTATAATCCCCCCCATGCGAATGGTTTTATCCTGTATCAAGGCCTAATCCTTGGTTTGCATTTTGTAGGTCCCCTTATATGGAAGACATGGAGCACCTAGGGCAGCTGGATTGCAAATACGCTCTCCGCTGTCAAAGGGAATATGCAGCATAAGCTCCTCCGCTGGTGCACTATGTGCCTACCCTCAAAAGGTATGCAAAGAAACGAGGTCCCAAGGGACACTGCCCCGGACGTAGGCCAAAGAATCCCCAGGCCAGGGGAGTAAAAGCTAAAAGAAGCACACAAGGTGTGGCAACACTGGCTGTGCAAGCCCCCAACAGACACTCGGGGACCAGGTGCTCAAAGGTAGAAAGGGCAACTCGAGACAAGGAAGAATTCGATGCATTGTTCAAAAGTGTTTTGGAAATGGTTGCGACCAGAGACTACACCATTCAGGTCCTGGCCGACATCTTCCCTGCCCAACCTCACAAGAGCCCCTCACCAGTAGAGCCTTAGTCGCCTGACCACCAAAACTCACCCCGCCTCGTGCAAATCGAGTAGTCCCTATGATATACAAGCAACTTAACAAGCCATCCTGCCATAACTTTTTATCTTTTGATGATTAAAGGGACAGGCTCCCCACTTGTACACGCTTCCCTTACCTATCGCTAATATATGCCACGTCTTTAACAAGCACTGGAATAGGCATCACAATTAGCATCATAGGATTTTGAAAAAATTATATCTTGACATGATTGCATTTGTTCGTTCAACTTGACGCATGCGACTTGCATATACCCTCATGAAATGACAAGTGGATGCAGGATGACACAGGTCTTCGTGCAAATGTGTTCAATGCCCAAGTCACCGCAAGACCACCGACCTCACAAAGAACCGCGACAAAGCCATGCTGCCGAATGCGAAAAATCACCTTGCTTCATCCACACATCATTATGAGAAACTAGCACACGGTCTTCTAACTACGTAATATCTAAGTATGCACGAGCACTCACATAATATCTGCACCAAAATATATACACAGTTTGGGTCCTCAAGTGTAGGACAATACTCTCAGCTTACTTAGAGTTTGACCTGTCTCCCAACTAATTAAACTATGTCTTGTGCACGATAGAGAGGACTAGCACTACCCATAGGGAGAGACCACTTAGGAGAGGTTTTCAATTGCAGGTATTGAAGACTCCAACGAAAGTGTCGTTCACTCTTCATCGACACTCAGCTCTGAATTCCTATCCTTTATCATCCTGTAAGTCCGCCAAGAATCGTCATGTATAGAATCCCCAACAAACTACCACTTGTACTCCATCAGTGCAATCCCCACAAAGAACAGCCCTACCACCAACTCCAATAGCCCTACCACCAACTCCAAAAGCGCAAGTCACTACTTTTGTAAAAGAGCACAAGCGCATCATGATTTAATTTAAGGAGTGCCGGGCTCTCACCCGTGCAATTTGTAAATGAAGATAGGCGGTGGAAAGGAAGCTAGGAAGATAAAAGGATAATGGGAAAAAGGGCCTAGGCCACGGCCGGCCATGTAAAAAAGGGGGATGACTGCCCAAAAGGGATTTAGGGTTTTGTATATAAAGTTGAAAAGTGAATGAGAAGCTCATTCTTGTGTGTGGCCAAAAGTGGCTCTCCTCTTCTTCTTCTTCTTCTTATTCTTGCTTGCTTGAGCTTGTGCTTGAGAGAGGGAGTGTGAGAGTGTGAGGGAGTGAGTGTGTGAGGGTGAGGGACCGGGGAGAAGTGTTCAGATTCAAAGAGGCAGATAGATGACAGACAGAGTGAAGCAACTCGCTTCCTCTCTCACACTCTATTATTTATACCACACTCAATAGTGAAAGATACAACCTACGGTCATAAGACCATTCACACCAAAGGCACCGACTTATTTAATGTATCTAACTACTATGGCTAGACTAGCTGTGTCTAGCTCATGTCGGTCAACACACACTAAATGAGCTTGATATTCTAACACTCCCCCTCAAGCTCAAGACAGCATATGTACTCCAAGTAGCTGTCTAAAACCACAGAACTTATCTTTACCCAGAGACTTGGTAAAGATATCTGCTACCTGCTCATCAGTCCTCACATGCATAAGATCAACCTTTCCTACAAGAACCATCTCACAAATAAAGTGGTAGTGTACCTCTATGTGTTTTGTCCTAGCATGGTAAACTGGATTCATGGCCAGGAGTACACTACTCAGATTATCACATAACAGTTTCACTGGAGCATCAACCTGAATATCCAAGTCAGCCATAAGCTTGAGCAGCCAAGCAATCTCACATGCTGCCAATGCAGCCCCCCTGTACTCTGCCTCAGTACTAGATAAAGCAACCGTAGGCTGCTTCTTGCTGCTCCAACTGATCATGCCGCTACCAAAGCCAAAGGCATAGCCACTCGTAGATCGTCTGTCAGTTGAGCATCCTGCCCAATCTGCATCTGTGTATCCAATCAGTATCAAGGGCTTATCTCTGACATAGAACAGCCCATAGTCTATAGTGGACTTAACATTCCTCATGATGCGTCTAACTGCATCCAAGTGCGGCTTTCTCGGCTTTTGCATAAACTGGCTTATTAGCCCTACTGCATAGCTCAAGTCAGGCCTAGTGATGGTCAAGTAAATCAGACTGCCGACCATCTGCCTGTACATAGTCACATCTTCTACTTCAGCCCCAGTGTTCATGTCTAGCTTTACATTTTGGTCCAGAGGTGTATCCAGTGGTTTGCATTCAGCCATGCCATACTTCTTAAGCATTTCCATGGCATAGTGCTTCTGCATCAGCCATAAGCCATTTTCAGCTGGTACGACCTCAATACCCAAGAAATACTTCAGATCTCCCAGATCTTTCATGTCAAATTCAGATTTCAACATCTTCATAGCATGCTGAATTCCCATGTCATCATTTCCAGTGATTATCAAGTCATCAACATATATGACCAGCACTACCAAGCCACTGTCAGTCTTCTTTGTAAACAGGCTGTGATCAGCCCTGCCAACAACAAATCCAAGACTCTGCAAGTAACTGCTGATCCTAGCATGCCAGGCTCTCGGAGCCTGCTTCAGCCCATACAGTGCCTTTTTCAGCCTACACACATAATGCTGAAAATCAGGGTGCTCATACCCTTCCGGCTGAACCATGTATACATCCTCTGTTAAATCACCATTGAGGAATGCATTCTTAACATCCATCTGCTGCAATTTCCAGCCTTTTGCAGCAGCCAAGGCAATAACAGTTCGTATGGTTGCCATTTTTGCAACCGGGCTGAATGTTTCATCATAATCCAAGCCATACTGCTGAGCATATCCTTTAGCGGCCAGTCTTGCTTTGTACCTTTCTACACTGCCATCAGACTTACATTTGATTTTATACACCCATTTGCAGCCAACAGGGTTTTTCCCTTCAGGCAGTGGTACCAAATCCCAAGTCTGATTTTCAGCCAAGGCTTTCATCTCTTCGTCCATAGCCATGCACCAGTTTTCATCCTTTGCAGCTTCAGCATAAGTACCTGGTTCTTTGATCTCCATCACTTTTGTCATGTATGCATAATGCTTTGCAGAATAACCAGAGTACGTCAACCTGTCAACAGGGTATCTGACCCTCTGCGATCGTCTAGGCTGTGGTGCACTACTCGATTCACCTCTCTCATGAGGCGGAATGTACCTGTTCTGCCTCGTGCCAGGCGTATAGACAGTCGGAATACCAAGTTCGCTGTCTAAAGTATCACTAGACTCATAGCCCGAAGTCATTCTGCCAGGTGTCATCATACCATCCTCACTAACTTTCTCTTTTCCTTTGCTGTCCAAGACATCATGTCTCCCCCTCATTGACATACCCGTGTCAGTGGACGGTGAGCTCCTCAATCTCCCTGTCCATGGGGATACTGTCTGACTGATAGGGCCTATCATAGCAGTGCTCTGCTGCATATCAACTGTAGAGACATGAGTGGAAGACAGATCGGATAGCACTGCAACTGGTGAGACATACCAAGAGCCCAGCTCATCAAAGATGACATCCCTGCTTACCAAAGTCTCCCTGGTAGAGGGATCATAACATTTGTATGCCTTCTTCTCCTGCGAGTATCCAATGAACACACTCTTATGCGCTTTGGGATCCAGCTTTTTCCTCTTCTCATCTGGAATGTGCACATAAGCAAGACATCCAAAGACCTTCATGTGTCTTACATCCGGCTTATAGCCATAGAGCCTCTCAAACGGTGTCATGTCATGAATGCCTGCAGTGGGAGTCCTGTTCACAATATATGCGGCTGTCACAACAGCCTCTGCCCAATAGTAAAGCGGCATATGCTTCTCATTCATCATGGCCCTGGCAGCTTCCATTAGAACCCTGTTCTTCCTTTCAGCTACTCCGTTTTGCTACGGAGTGTAGCTGCAGGTTAGCTGCCTACGAATGCCATTTTCAGCCAAAAAATCAGTAAATTCATTGGAGACATACTCCCCACCGCTATCAGATCTCAAGCAAGAGATGTAACACTCAAATTCCTTCTCAACCTGTGCCTTAAATTTCTGAAAAACAGCAAAGACCTCATCTTTTGTTTTCAATATGTAAAGCCAGGTATATCGATTGTAGTCATCAATGAAGGATACATAGTATCTGGAACCCCCCATAGATGCATTATGAGCTGGTCCCCAAACATCAGAGTGCACTAACTGCAGTGGTCGTGTACTCTGTCTTACATGCCTGACAAACGGCAATCGTGACTGCTTACCAAACTGGCAAGCCTCGCAGACATGACCAATATCTGAATATTGGAATCTAGGTAGCCCTGTTACCAGCTGCTTCTTCTGCATGGTCTGCAGCCTCTGCAAATTGACATGCCCCACTCTCTTGTGCCAAATCTCTAAGTCCCTGATAGTGCCAGAACCCTGAGCAAATATAGCGGAATTCAGCTCTGGCAGTGTAGCATCAAGAGTGAACATTCTTCCATTTCTGTGGCCTTTCGCGATCAACTTGCATCCATTGCCAAACTCTTCAATAAAGCAGCCATGCTTATTGAAGCGAACATGCAAGTTCTGCTCTGTCATTTGACCCACAGACAATAGGTTCTTCGTAATCGAAGGAACATGCAAAACATCATGAAGATTCTTCTTCCTGCCATCATGTACAACCAGAGGCACTTTGCCTTTATGCTCAATGCTATGCTGCGTGTCATCACCTGTGCATACATAGCCATGCTTTTCAGCCACCATATCCGTGAACCAATCACCATGAGGGGTCATGTGATTCGACGCCCCCGAGTCAATGTACCACACTGCATCATCAGATGATTTTTCAGCAGCCTTATCTTTGACATATTGCATGGCAAACAGTCTATCACCAGAGTCATCTGTCTGACTGGACGTAGCATAATGTCCATGCTGCTTGCCCTTCTGATTTCCCTGCTTCTTCCAGCAATCCTTTGCAATATGCCCATACTTTCCACAGTAGTGACAATCCTTATCTTTATTTGGATTGTCTGACTGACGCTGCTGCTGCCATGAGCCTCTGCCATGGGAGTTAGATCTCCCCCTTCCTCGAAAGTTGCCACTACCTCTTGCATGTGATGACTGCTGATTGCTATTACTATAGGATGCATTCTGCTGGCCTCCTCTGCCAGATCCATAGCCTCTACCACGGCCACCATGACCACACTGATTCGAATAAAAAACTGCATCCTTATTCTTTGAGCTGCTTGACCCTGTAACTAAGCCAAGCTTCACCTCTTCATGAATCAACAACGCAACCAGCTCATTAAAATCAGGCATCTCAGCCCGCACAGATACTGAAGTGTCAAAAGACTTGTACTTCGGACCCAAGCCATTTAAGGTCACTGCAACCATATCCTCATCTTCTACTTGTGAGCCAACAGATGCGAGCTGATCTGCTAAGGTTTTAATCTCCGTGACATAGTCCTGTATGGATCTGTTCTTCCTCTCTATGTTGTTGAATTTTTGCTTCAGTTGTATCTTCCTGGCACTTGTAGTTGTGCCATAGTACCTGACCAATATGTTCCATGCATCTGCTGGGGATTTACAGTTCATGATCTACATCACCATAGCATCCGATATACATAATGACAGCCAATGTAAAACTTTGCGAGCTCTTTCCGTCCAAGCTCGATGTGCTCGTCTTTGATCAGCTGTAGGATTCCTATCTGGAACTTCAGGTTCAGCCTCAACACCTGTCACTAAGTCCCAGTATCCTTTGCCTATCAGAAAGTTCTCCATGCGGAACTTCCATATTGCATAGTTGTTGCTATCAAGCTTTTCTCCCACAATCTGGGTTACATTATCAGTTCTATCAGCATTTGCCATGTTGCAGACCTTGCCTGACTACCTACAAACCAAGATTTTCTTAACAGTTCAACTTCAGCCCGGAACTGTTTATGACAGTTTTCTGCAATTAATTGCAGTAAAAAAACCAGAGTATTTCAGCCCACTGACACCCCAAAACAACCCACAAACAAGTGGTCTCAACTGTAGATATAACTGTCAATACATAAGCTATGTGTTTGCTTCAGCTTAAGCTTATGTAACCTCACTACCAGGGTACATACATGCAGTCTGAAAACTGTAAACTGTGAGTAACCAGCAGCAATTTCAAGTCCAAAACTGAGTGTGTCAACAAATTCAGTTTCAGGTTGCAGTCAACTAGAATTCAGCATACCAAGCTCCAAGCAGCTCCAAAATTGTAATTAGCCAGGACAGTGTAACTGCATTTACTTCAGCTTCAAAATTCAGTTTTCAATGATGCTCATTGCTTGCTTCAATTCTCCATGCATTAGCATGTATAGGCCAGTTCATATAGATGATGGAACCCCCAAGATGACCTGTATTGCTTCAGTAATGCACAGTACTTGTCATTGACTGTGTATGACAGTTTTCAGCTTGTCATTGATTTTCAGATCTGAGTATTCTGTCATTGACTGTGTATGACAGTTTTCAGCCTATCATTGATTTTCAGATCTGAGTATTCTGTCATTGACTGTGTATGACAGTTTTCAAATTTTCAGATCTGAGTATTCTGTCATTGACTGTGTATGACAGTTTTCAGATTTTCAGATCTGAGTATTCTGTCATTGACTGTGTATGACAGTTTTCAGATTTTCAGATCTGAGTATTTTGTCATTGACTGTGTATGACAGTTTTCAGATTTTTAGATCTGAGTATTCTGAGCAAGAGATCTCAGCTCCAAGACATTTGATCCAATGTATACATGCTTTGACACATTCTTGTGCTCCAAAGATGCTTTCTGAGTGTAGTACAAGGCTCCTGTGTGTCAGTAATGACTGAATGCATGCTGTCCATTCATGTTTATAGCAGTTCAGAAATGATTACAGGTCTGTGTCTGTCACTCCAGCTCATAACAGAGCTCCCACACAAGCATTTACTCCTTGCACACTTCAAATACATTCAATAGTGAGCATACATGCTCTATGAACCTTGTCCAGGTGCCCCACTGAAGATTGACAGGTTGCTATTCACTCAGATCAGCAAGCGCAGATTTTCAGATACAGGTTGCTATCCATTCAGATCAGCAGGCGCAGATTTTTAGATACAGGTTGCTGTCCATTCAAGAGGCAGTCCACGATTTTCAGACACAGGTTGCAATCCATGATTTCAGGACACAGATTTCAGGAGACAGTCCACGATTTTCAAACACAGGTTTCAGGAGGCAGTCCACGATTTTTTCTGATTCCTTACTTCCATCTCCTTTGCACTGCAAGTTGTCATGCCCATTCTCCCACAGCCTCATGGATGAAGCTCTGATACCATGTTCAGATTCAAAGAGGCAGATAGATGACAGACAGAGTGAAGCAACTCGCTTCCTCTCTCACACTCTATTATTTATACCACACTCAATAGTGAAAGATACAACCTACGGTCATAAGACCATTCACACCAAAGGCACCGACTTATTTAATGTATCTAACTACTATGGCTAGACTAGCTGTGTCCAGCTCATGTCGGTCAACAGACACTAAATGAGCTTGATATTCTAACAAGAAGAAGCTCTCCATCTTCTCCTCTCTTCTTCTCTTCTCTTCTCTTCTCTTGTATTGCTTGCAGCAATGGAGCTTGGAGCACGGAGCTTGAGGATGGAGCTTGCTTGAAGCTTGCACTTGGATCGTGGAGCTACCAGAGTGCGCAGGAGAGGAGGTAACTCGAACGGTATGGAGGTAAGCTCACTACACTCGTAGATATGGATGGCACGTCGGATATGTGAGAGGTAGCCATTAGTGCTTAGCTTGGAATGGTTGAAATAATAAGCGGTCCGTGGGTCTTGGCGGTTGAGCGAAAGCTCCCATAAAAACACCCAAATGAACATAAGTGGAAGGCCATGTTTGAGTTGATATTGGGAATTTTCAGCCATTACCCCATGTTGTAATTTTTGAATATGTGTTTGAAGTCCTTATTTAACAAATAAGCTTCTTGAAGGCCCTTAGTAAAAATCATATGCAACTTTGAAATGGAGGATACTTTGCATGGCCACATTTGAGACAGTGAATTCGCTACAATGTTATCTTTGCCCTGAGCATGAGAGATATCAAAATCATAGTTTTGCAAGATTTCCATCCATCTCCTTTTCTTAGGAGTCAAGGTAGACTGAGTCACGAAATACTGGAGGACTTTATGGTCGCTTTTTACTCTAAAACGTCTACTATATAAGTAGTGGTGCCATTTCTTAATAGCATGGAGGATGGCCAACATCTCCTAGTCATACACATTCATTTGCATCTCCTTGCAATCAAGTTTATAGATTTCAAAAGCAATCACACTATGCTCTTGCAAGAATATAGTGCCAATACCTCTATCACACTGGCATAACATTAAATGGTAAACTCCTTGGAGAAATGAGGGCATGTGGATGGGGAATGAAGTAAGCATTTCCCTCAATTTCTTAAAGTTGGGATCAACAGTAGGATCCCAAAATAACGATTTTCTTAAAAATTAATCAGTCAAAGATACTGCAATGGTGGCACAATGCTTAATGAAGCGTCTATAAAATGAAGAGAGGCTAAGGAAATCACATAATTAAGTAGTGGTGGATGGACTAGGCTAGCCCTTAACACATAAAAATCAATCAGTCAAAGGTACTGAATGGTGGCACAATGCTTAATGAAGAGTCTATAAAATAAAGAGAGGCTAAGGAAATCACATAATTAAGTAGTGGTGGATGGACTGGGCTAGTCCTTAACACATTGCACCTTCTTAGGGTTAGCATGTATGGCATTTTTGCTAACAATGTGTCCCAAGTACTCTATTGATGTATGTATGAAGATACACTTGCTTTCCTTAGCAAGAGTTGATGCTCTCTCAAGATAACAAATACCCTTTTGACATGTGCCAAGTTCTTCTCTTGTGACTTGCTATAAATGAGAATGCCATCAAAGAAAACAAGCACAAATTTGAATAAGAAGGGGTGGGGAATTTATTCATGAGGCTCAGAAATGTGGCGGGGGTGTTAATCAATCCAAAAGGCATCACTAGAAAATGATAAATCCCATGATCAATCCCACCCTCATACGGATCTGATGGTAGCCAAAGCGCATATCAACCTTAGTGAGGAAGCGTGCCTCTTTTAACTCATCTAACAAGACATCAATTTGTGGGATGGGATACCAATTCTTCACAGTGATTTTGTTCAAGTCTCTATAGTCAATGCACATGCAGAAATATCCATCTTTCTTCTTGACTAATAGGACAAAAGATGCATAATGGGAAGAACTTGGTTCAATGAAACCCATCTCCAGTAACTTCGTGACTTACTTTGCAACCTCTTCACATTCACACTTGGAGAGTCTGTCTATAAGGGGGCTTGTACACACTGGCTTAGAATGGGGCTCTAAATCAAGTGGGTGGTCCACTTTCCTCTTAGGGGAAGGGATGTAGGCATTTGAAATAAATCATTGTATTCCTCAAGTAAAGCATGCAAGGGCGAATCCTCAGATGCTTTGGACTGCTGATTTGAATTTTCCTTATTCAAGTGCAATACAAAGAATAGTGAGCATTTCTTAAACTCTTGTTTGAGTTGGTTTGTTGTATTTAGTTGAAAATAAATATTATCATGAACTCTCTCTAAGTGGATGAGTTTTCCATGCATCATAAACTCCATGTAGAGCTGAGAGAAGTCCATAACACAATTTCCCAATAGTTTTGGTCAATCACAACCTAAGACAACATCAATGTTTGATGCGATTAGGTCAACCAATGCCACATAATTCTTAGCCCAGCATAGGGGGACTTTAGAACATACATGTGTGCTAATTTCTTCCTCACCATTTGCTACTTGAACTTTCAAGGGGTGTTGTAATTCTATGGGGGTGCATTTCAATCAGTCAATGGCTAATTTATTGACAAAACTGTGACTACCACTATCCACAAGGATAAATACATGCTTCCCATTCATATTACCTTGAATGAGTAGGGTGATGGGGCTTCTAAAACTAGTCTAAGCATCTAGGGAGATGGAGCAAAGGAGGTGATAGTCAGGTGGGATATCAAATCAAGAGCATGGGATGGTCTGCCTAGATCGAAGGGAAACCCATCCTTCGGGTCATAGAGCTACTCATGGTCCACATCCTCAACATGCTCTTCATTTTCAATGGGTAATTCATCCTCATCATTGTGCCAATCTTCTATTACTTACATACTATGAACTTTAACATTGGTTGTCTTGTAAGGGCACTTAAAGGCATGGTCAATAGAGTACTTGTTCCCACATTTAAAACATAGGCCTTTTTCTTTTTGTTCCTTCATGACATCTAAGGAGATGAATCTTTGACCACTTGAACCATTTGAGGGTGATGCAATGTAGTGTCTATTTTCAACATATTTACTCTCGCCATTAGAACCAAGTGCTGGCCCAAAACTGCCCTAATTTCTTTCAATATGGAAGGGGGTAAGTGGGTATTTTGGGGCTACTATTAAGTGTGGGATTGCCTCTAAGACCACCCCCATATGGGGCTGACCTCAATAGGGTGAGAGGCTGTCCATAACCTTGTTGAAAAATTTCATTCTTATAGTACTTTCTTGCATATCTTTCAACCAATTCAATTGGATCAAATAGTATAGTAGGCTTTTGAGCCATGACATTTGTCGATAGGCTTGGTTTCAACCCATAGATGTACTTGTGAAATTTGGCATCATCACTAATGCTCTCCACATACATATGGTCAAGTTCATAAATTGATTTGCGTACTCTTGTACAGTGAGATTATGTTGGTCACGAGTGTACCATCATCTTGTTAACTGCTCTTTTTCCATGGGAGATACAAATACTTGAATCATATGCATTTTAAAGTCTTTCCAATCAATGAGTTGATAATTCCCTCGATTGATATAGCGCCACCATGTGCGGGTAGATCTTTCCAAGTGGAGAGAAGAAGAGACAATCTTTCAATAACCCATGCAAGGGTAAAAATTAAAGTAGGACTCTAATTTGGACACATTGTGACCGTTGGAGTTCCTATTTCTTGTCTCTCTCTTTCTTGCTCTTGCTCTCCCACCATAGCTCGCATGCAAGCTATCCATTCTTCCAAGTTAGATGGTGATGTGGGGATTGCCCATTGTACTTAGTGAGGAAGGATCTTGTCACGGAGATCATGAGGGCCTTGTTGCCCATGGAAACCTTACTATCTATACATACCATGATGTCCACACATACCTTGTTGTCCATACATATCATGTTGTGCATTCATCCCATGTTTCCCATTATAGCCATGTTGTCCATTATTGCCATGCTGGCCATTAATACCATACTATCCATAATGGAGCTAGGCCATATAAGTTCCATTGGGGATCTAAGGAAGGGTAGAGGAGCTTCTACCAATGGTGGGTGAGGGTCTCACTTGAGGGTTGGCTGCATGGATGATGAGGAAGCTCAACAGAGGCTCATCATTAGCATGGGAGGATTCACCAACTTCATGGGTAGAAGGGGGAATACCCTTGGATCCAAGATTTCCCCGTGGGCCATGTAGTGGCTCCAATGGTGGATACTCTCAAGACTCGTGCTTGGATCCATTTGCCTTTTCTTGGGCTAAAGTAGTAGCTAACTGAGCTATGAGAGTGGTGAGTTGCTCCTTGTTGAGTCCTAGATTTTGAGAGGGCCATTTGCTCAATTGCTACATCAATTTCTGACATCATTTGGTGATGGTTGGCAACCATGCCATTATGCCTTTCCAAGTGATGAAGCTTATGCTGACATAGATTGTGATTGAGAAAGTTGTAGGGATCTATATTTGTTGGGATAAAGGGTAGTGCCTGTGTCCGCTCATAAGGGGCCAAGTTGTACATAGTGCATATACCTATCTAAAATCATTAATTGAGGTACTCTCTTCAGTACCAAAAATCTTGTGTCTCTATCTTTTCTCTCTCTCAACCTGCATCTCTACATAGAAGCTCCATTGCAGCTAACTCAACAAAGTTGTATTAGAGCTTAGTTCAGGCAATCAGGAGCTTGGCATTTCTTCAGGTGTATGAGCTTGAAGTTGAAGAAGAGTTCATTGTGAAGAGTTTGCAGGAAAGGCAGCAATGTTTGAAGCTTCTTCTTGAAGCTTGATGCTTCCCTCTTCATTTGAGATTGTTGGCAGCCATCATGTGGCAAACTTTGCATCTAATGCTTAGCATTAGAAGAGAGCAAATGAAAGCGTTGATGAATTGGCTGTAGCCATGATTGAATCACTTTGTGTCACTAAAAGACTGTGTTATGATGCCTCAAGAACCAAAGAAAACCATGCCAAGTGGCTAGAAACAAGGCTTCAAGAAGGCAGTAAATGGGTTTGAAAAGAGCTAAGATAGAAAGATGAATAATGTATTCAGTGTGAACACAATTCATTATTTAAGAGAGAAAGAGAGTGTGTATGTGTTTATGCAAATGAGTCTTAAAGTTTAAGCACTATTTAAGAGGGTTTCACTTTCTATCTTATTCATTGAGATTTCAAATCTCTTACTATGTAGGAAAGATGGCTAGGTCTAAGGCAGCCGTGAGGAAGCTTCTTCTCACATGCCAATATCATATTCAACTTCATGGAGTATCTACTAGCTCAGATACAATCTTGGACAATATCACTTCATGGCCTATGAATGGACCATCCCCTTCTCAACCTAACCTAGCTTCCTCAAGCCACCTTAAGAGGGGTCCTCCTCACCATCCCCATTAAAAACACAAATGAAAGCCAAGTATAGTGTCCCTGAGAGAAATTAAGAAGTATCAGTGCTCTTTTGTTCTCATCATTCTCTGAAGGCGAGTTTCTCAAGATCTACCACACAAAAAGTAAGGGGTGGTTTTTGGCACAAGGTCAAGATAGACCCGTCGATCACTTTAGAAAAGAATGTCTTTATACTTTGTAATATGCTACAAAGGCCTTTTTGGTAGACTTCATGATTGATGGTGGTCGGTGTTGTTCAATACATGCAAAGTGTATCACTGTAACTCGCAAGGACTTCTAACTTGTAAAAAATCTTCAAGCATGGAGGCTACGTTCATTCCAATGGAATAAATATAGTTTGTAATGTTATATTTTTTTGGAATAGTATTCTCCTTGTGCACTGGACACATGACTATGTACCAATGTAAAATTATTATACTTACCTAAAAATATGATTAAGTTTTTATCCTCGTCCTTCACTCTCAACTTGAATGTACATCTTCACTATAGCTTTTTCGAGTACTATCAATTTCAATGGGAAAAACATGTGAAATTTTTTCATTTCTCATTGTAGAGTTTATTGTTGATACCTTTATATAGTTTGTGTGGTACAAAGTTTCTAAGGGCTTGTAATTGCAACAATCGTTTTTCAATTATCAATCCATCCATAATTTCTATGCAAGTTAATTTAAAAATATCAAACTATATCAAAATGTAACAAAAATTTGTACACACACCTATTAGGTGGCCAAGAGCCCTTTTTTTAAACCAAAAAAAGACAGGAAATCCCTTGTCCGAAGTCAAGCGTCCGGAGTCACTTTTAACCAATTTAAACCCAAAAATTGGGCTAATGCAGTTTTATACATATGGTCCATCATATGATCGTGAATCCATAACTTTTATCAAAATGCAATGAAAATTTACACATGCATCCATCAAGTGGCTAAGAACCCAATATACTTTTTTGCCCAAAAAATACCAAGAAACCCCTTGTCCAAAGTCTGGCATCTGGAGTCACTTTTCTACATAAAAAGTGGCTCCAGATTGCCAAGCTTCAAATAAGAGGTTTCTTGGTATGTTTTAGCAAAAAAAAAGACTCTTGGACACCTAACGAGTGCATCTATGAAGTTTGTTCACATTCCGATAAAAGCTTATGGGTTCATGATCACATAATGGACCATGTGTATCAAGCTACATTAACCCATTTTTCAGGTTTAAATGGGTTTCACGTTCATTTTTTTTCTCTTTTTCACAGCTTTTTTTCTTTACTTCCTCTATTCTCACATCCCAAACCTCTATCTCTCCTCCATCCCACTGTCCTTGAGTAAGCTACTTGTCATTTGCCCTGGCAAAGACTGGATGCCATAGCTTGCATGGAGCATGAGGCAGATCCTCCTTCTCATCCCAAAAAGTTCATTTTCTAGAAGCTCATTCAAGAAATATTGTAGAACATGCAGCAAAAAGAACTAGGAAGATTTTGAGTGGGAACAGCTCATGGCCCATTGCCATGCAAGTGGATTGCTATGTCCATAGAGGCCCTGCAAACAACTGAAGTTGATCCCCATCTTAGGCGCATCTGCTCTCTTCGAGCAATCATATTAGCTACTTCAGTGACATCACTCCAAGCACATAGCCAAATAACTATATGACAGTAAATGACAGCTAATGCCAAGCAATGGAAGCTCCAAAATCCACTCAATAGTATGTTAGGAATATCCCCAAGTATGTAGCAATAAGAACATACATCAGTTCATTGCCCAAGATGCCTCAAAATCATTCAATGACAGTAAAAATACCAATTTCCTAACAAAAACAAAGTGCAGTCGTGAAATTCCTGACAATACATGTGGATGTCCTGTGATTCATGAGTGCAGTCCTTACATTCAGGAAAAAACTGTCCTGAAAATTGAGAACTGAAATAACCTCTTAGACTCTAACTAAGATTGAGCTCCAAAGATCATGCAAAGCTACTCAAAACATCACCATAATGTTGAGCTTCATCCGGTACTATGATCCTGTACCACCAAGATAAAAATTGGATCATTGTATTGCAATCATTCATCCCTCCACCATGATCGATTTTTCTTTGATATTCACCATGTGCTATTCAATATTAATTTTTCATCCCTGCATTGACACTTTCTTTTTTTTGCAAACTATGGTCCATGTGCCTTAAGGATATACTACAAAGACATATATCATAGATAAGTAAAAATATACTCAATAATTTATAAAATTCATATACTTTTATAATATTGACATAATATGTACTATGTAATGTCTAATAGAACTTTTATTCATGCTTTCACCATGTTTTTGTAGAAGCTATGCATAGCATTGACAAACTCTTGCTTATCTCCATTATGAAACACCATCTTTCAAAGTAAGGGAGATAATATATTGAGACTAATTTGGCTCACCTGGCTTTGGCTCTGGTCAACCTTGATTTACCTCCATTACTTCGATTAGAAACTAGAGTATGCAACTTTCTTCACCCATCATAATCTTGTGGCCTACAAATTGTGACATTTACTTCCTCACTGATGGGTATTGAGAAAAACTTCCTAGCCTTCTCTCATCCAAACTAAGGCTTTTTTGGAAATTTACCATTTTTTCCTAATCTCTTCTCATATTTTTCAATAATTACTTGATGCTTGTGTACCCCAATTTTTGATAGCAGTTGCTATACATTCCTAAACATTGCAATGGCTTCTTTTTTTGGTTGCATTTTGTGGGAATTTTGTAAGCAAAGAAAATATACTCATACACAATTTTCTCCATGATTTCTGACAAAACCATGCAATGAACAAATATAAATATGATCGAATGGAATATTGAAGATGGACTTCCAATTGGAATCTTCTTTATCATACGTTGATACAACACTTGTCACTCATCGCCAATTCTTCTCTCCATCCCTTCCTTCCATCCTCTTTGTCAAGCAATATAGCATGGATGCTTTGCATTTGCACCATTGGAGATTCCACATATGCATTTTAAAGTTTTCAAGTCTCTTGCAAGATGCCATTCCACCCAATATGGACCATACCCTTCAATTGAGAGCATCTTGCCATGTTCTTGACAATGGACAATGTTTGGAATACTTCTGTGCACAAATAATAGTTGTAATATCTCAAATGTTTCCTAGGAATCTCAAATGCAATGAGCCACCACACATGACACTTTGATTGAACACTAAAGCTCCATGGGTTGCTCTTGTTGAATATTAAAGCTCTGTTTATCAAAGTTACACTAATTCTTTCAAGCTTTACTTCTTTGATAATCTCACTTTCATCTAATTTTATGACAAATTATAGTTTAACATTATTTTCCTCAACCGACATATTGTAGTACATTACCATTGCCATCTAGACCTTATATATATCTAGATAATAATTGTTGAGTTCGGTAAACTTCACCTCATATGCATTTTTGGTCCCAACCTTTAGTGTTTCCATACCTTGAGCATGCATGGGATCTCTTATTAGCTTAAAACCTTTGCATTGAGTTGTCATCGAGTCTCTATTAACATTGAAGGTGTAGAAAGAAGCGTGATTTTATTTCTCTTTAGCACATGACTAAAGCTAGCCTTCACACCTTTGAATATTTTTAAGTAAGTTGCTGTACTAATACCAACCCTATCAAAAATGGATTTTATTTTAGCACATGACTAAAGCTAGCCTTCACACCTTTGAATATTTTTGAGTAAGTTGCTGTACTAATACCAACCCTATCAAAAATGGATTGTGCATCCGCAATTGAGAACTTGTTTGATACATCTTTCAATGTGGACTCAATCACCTTCTCCTTCACAACCTTGAACTTTAGACTACCTTGCATGCTTTAATATAACACTTTTAGTGGCCATTATTCACAATTAACTCATTGATTGGCTTCTTCTTTTGCTTGCACTCCTCGTTAGCTTGCTATTGATCTTTCCAAGATTACCCAATTGTGCCTTTGCCTCCTCATATGAGATACCAATTTCATGGATAATGTCTTGCATTGTGACAATATAATTATTTTGTTGAATTAAAAGGAAAAACTTACAAAGTCCTCCAAATATATCCTGTGGCCACCACTCCCAAGATGATGGACCACTCCGGCCTCGAGTCGTGCCCTCGTCGCCTCGCGCTGCTGATTGCAACGTCCTGGAGAATCTGTAGCCTCCTCCCTCAGTCGACGCCAGTCTTCTACATCTAACCACTCGGGCTTTGCAGCCCCACTCTTGATTGCCTTGCGTGCGTCGGATCATCTATGTGACATGTATGCACGCATGCAATCCATCATCCAGGCCGTAGAGAATCTATCTACTGCGCGGCTGGCACCGGAAACTCCTCGTGCAAGGATGCTATTATGTAGTCCTTGCTCCCTCGGGTATGTTCTTCCAATGATCCAAGATGTTGTGCCGAAAAACTTGTTGGCACAATTCTCTCATGCGAGCCATCACCCTCCTCTCCTCATCATTCATGATGATGGCTCATGATCTACTATCGACTAGATATTCAATTACACCACTTGTCATATGAGGTGTTATATATGAAGTTGATGTTGTATAATTATTTTGTTGAATTAATACTCTCATTCAATTACACCACTTGTCATATGAGGTATTGTTTATGAAGTTGATGTGCAACAATTATATCATGATAATTTTTTATGGTTGCTTAGTAAGTTGTAAATACTTTGAATGCTTGATCATTGAGCCGCCTAGTGTAATTGAGTGACCCATTATTACCCTCACACACATACTTCGGAAAATTTATAATTCTTGAGAAAGTTGGAGGTTGATTGGTTAGGGGATGAATTGGGTAGATTCCCATATCAACCCATAAGTTAATGTGCTTCAATCCCATTTGCCTATAACTCTGTAGAACTTGAGGGTTGTCGCTACTACGCCGGGTCCTTTTAAATAATGGGACATTTTCAAACTCTACTACAAGATGCATCTCCTTCTTTCTTGTATGCAGTTTACTTATTGCTTATGTACCAGTTTGCTGATATTTGAATTGATTACACAAAGATGATAATGAGAATATGAGGTTTAGTATTTAGAGAGTTAGCCTAGAGAGAAGCCACATGACACACATATGCTAATAGGAATAGGGCTATTAAGCTTACAGTGATAAACTAGAGAGACACATGTAAAGCCATTGAGATAGACACATAAAGACATTAATCAAAATAGTTGGTTTGGTATCTATATGGACATAGATTGGAGGTGATGCCTAGAGATATTAATAGAGATGGAAAGCCAGGTTTGGTTGTCTTAGGAGATAGAATAGAGAGGCATACAAAGGTATCAAGGGGAAGGAGGTAGCTTGGTGTAGTGAGAAAGGATAGATAGATAGATATAGATAGATTACATAAAGTGGTTATGGATGAGTGATTGTGAGCAAGATAGGTGTAAGTAGTTCTTTCTGTTAATGAAGGTTGCAAAATCACAAAGAAGAGGTCACAATACAGCCATGAGAGAGTAAAGAAATGGGGAAAAATGGCTCAAAGAGTAGGGGTATCCAAGAGTTCTTGTATTTAAAAAAAAATAAATTTACCTCAAAAAACATCTCCAAAAAAGGGAGAATTCAACCAACATGTTTATTTTTCGACCAAAATCTATGATATAAAAAAGTTTCAAAATACCTTAAAAGGAAATTTTGAAAAAATTAATTTTCTTATTTTCAATTAAAACATCAATTGCTTCGTATCTACTAATCATTTGGCATTGAAAACCAAGCATCACACTCTTGTAGTAAACTCCTTTTTGAATATAAAATTTAGTTGAAAAAGGGTTTTTGAATGAGAAGAGAGAAGGAATCTAAGAAAATCCTTTGTGGATAATAGAGAAAAGGAAAAATAAGGTTATAAAAGTGAGAGAAAAGAGGATTATTTTACTATTCTTCTCTTCTCTTTTTCTTATTTTAAGGAGAAGAGAGGGAGGGCTAAATGGCCCAATTTTGAGTTCTTTTTTTTTCCTAATGCAAGAGGTATGCTTGATATGAAGAGACACCAAAGACACTATGGTGACCTTTCAAGGCTTATTACTATCGCTATCAAGTCAATCTTTACTTTAAACCTTCATCAGCTACATCTTCACTTCTTCAAACTCTTTTGAGCTTATATTATTCCCCTTCTAAGATTAGGAAAATTCCCTAAACTAAACATTCATGCCATAGAATACTCATAGAAACATACAAAAGGCAAACATAACATATCATACCATATTGGAGAATTTGGGAATCTCCCAAGTTTCACTTTCAAATAAGGAGTAAAGATTTGACCAAGCGGCTAAATCTTAATCCCATATTTGAGTTTGGGACTTGGGGGGATTGCTTATATAGTATCTAGGGAAAATTTCACCTTCAAGTAAGGGTTTTAAAAAAAAAAGTGATAAAAAATTTCAAATTTCTAATATGTGGTTATATATATAAGCTCAACAAACTATCAACATAACACCAATAGAAAGTATGTAAATTATATAGCTCAAACCAAAACCAATCCAAACTATCAAAAGCCATTCAACATATACTCAACCACACTCAAAGCCAAAAATTTACAATCTTAAACTCTCAAACAAAATGAAAAAAACCAAAATAGATGCAAAACAAACCTATCAGAACCAAACAATGATTAGATAAAATACGTAAGCATATCATCAATAATTCAAAAACCATCATGAGCTAATCAAATATATTCAACCCATCCCAACACACTTCACAATACCTCAAATACTATTTGAACCTATCAATTCTATCACAAAATCAATCATTCAGTACCTACTCAAAAAATAACAAAAAATCAAATTATTATCACAAAATCAATCATTCAGTACCTACTCAAAAAATAACAAAAAATCAAATTATTTAATATATCCCCACACTTAATCAAAAAGTGTTCTTATCACAACCTTTGAAAAAAGAATAATAAAGCTCTAAATAACCAATCACTCTAAACATCATCCTCAATTCATCAGCTCCAACTCCATCCAATCCACACAATAACCCGAGTTTGAACAAATATATGAAAGGAAAAGCATAAACCAATATTAATCGATCCTTAAAAAAAGATAAGCAAACAAATTATTAAAGGATATAATAGATTTTCTTTCTCATTTGCACAAAATCCATAGCTTCATCTTCAACCATCATCCAACTTTGATTTTCTCCAACTTCAACTTTGTCTCCTTGTGATTGATAAGGATAACTCACTCACAGATACACATCTCATAAGACATCCACAGAACATTGAGTTCACATTCACAAGACAATGCGGCCCAAATGGCACAATTCCCCAAAAATTTGGAGAGCAAAAGGAAAGTTTAAAACTCAAGATATATAAAAAAGCTAATATACTTTCTTGTTAGGATGAATATATTTCTTTTTGGATTGCTTATTGAGCTTTAATCTCTTTAACAATATGCTCTTATCCACAAAATAGATAGGAACAAACCTAATAGGAAAAGCATGAGCAAAATAGTATATCACGTCCATCTGAACTCCTGATACATCCTCATTATAGGATTGATAAGAAGAGGAGTTATAGGCTTCCTTGTATTTATGCGCGATTGCTGATATATAAAAGCTAAATACCAACAAAAGTGAGTAGTCAACCTCATAGAAATATCTTCTAATTGAAAATATGTCCAAGCAGACTCAAGTTTGGAATGTAAATATGTGAAGGAAGCCTCCCACGATCTTGAAATAACAAACCAATTAAAAATTGGTCATGTCAAAAAAATCCTATAAAGTCCATTGCTGATAACGAGACGAAGTATATTGCTGTCAAACCCATTGGTATCCATGATTAATGGTGGAGGAAGGTTTATATAATTAGAAAGTTGAGGTCATGGAATCACGGTCGAATAATAGAGAGGGGGTAGGATAAATCATAAAAAGTGGATATTTTAAGCAATAGGGATGCTAAAAAAGAAGGGAAAAAAAAAGAAAATCTAAAGAGATTCTACAAGAAAAGTGGATGGAACAAGTTGAACAAGAGGAGGATCATGAGAAATAGGCATCATAGTAGGTTCAATGATAAATGGGCAAGGGATACATACATGGACATGAGGAGATAATGCAAGGTGAAAAGTAAGCATAGGAATGGAACTAGCATCAAATCCTACTATAAAGATAGTAGAAAAGGGAAAACACAGAGATAATATTGGGTGAAAAGTAAGTATAGGAATGGAATTAGCATCAAATCCTAATGTAAAAATAATAGAAAAGGGAAAACACAAAGAGGAAGAAAGAGAGTGTGTGAGTGAATGTGACAGAGAAAGCAATGAGCACCTATCCAAACTTGCCTAAATTGATATTTGCAAAAAGACAATAGCAAGAGCTAGTATTTGCATGAAGGTATATTGAAAAAACAATAGAAAAGAGAAACTCAGAGAGAGAGAGAGAGAGAGAGAGAGAGAGAGAGAGAGAGAGAGAGAGAGAGAGAGAGAGAGAGAGAGAGAGAGAGAGAGAGAGAGAGAGAGAGAGAGAGAGAGAGAGAACATACATCTATTGCCCAAAATAACCTCTAAAACAAAACAACAATAATAGTAGTAAGAAATGATATCAACCCCTATTAAAAAAAAAAAAAAAAAGAGAAAGTGCAAAGAGAGATGTGCACTTGTGTTTTGCCTAAATTCTAGAGCTGCAAGGAGAAGAAAGTGGAAAAGTAAGCAAAATGCTCAAAACCTTAATCACTCTCACTAGAGAGCTTTGATGGAGACGAAAATTTACTAGAATGAAAAACAGAGGGACAATAGTCTACTACTGATCAAACTAATTTTGTGAGATGAAAAAATGTAAATTTGAAAATTTTTCAAAAAGGGAAAGAATACGAGGTGAGAGAAACTCAAGTTTTGTGTACTACTCATTCACCCCTTTTCAAAGTTTAAATCAAAACCCAAGATTTGAAGGGAGAAAATTCATCGTCTATGGATGTTAATATCTAGCCTTCCTATTGGACAATCAAAATTGCCCATATATTAAACTATATTATTTTTAAGGGCCCACTTTCAAGTCTAATTATTTTTGAATGAGAGGTGTATTTATGACTAAGAGAGGATTATTATGTATTATTCTATTGTATTCGATAAGGACAATGATGTATGAGTAATTGAGAGAGAGAGAGAGAGAGAGAGAGAGAGAGAGAGAGAGAGAGAGAGAGAGAGAGAGAGAGAGAGAGAGAGAGAGAGAGAGAGAGAGAGAGAGAGAGAGAGAGAGAGAGAGAGAGAGAGAGAGAGAGAGAGAGAGAGAGAGAGAGAGAGAGAGAGTTTATTAGGACTAAAAGAAAAAAGTTCATTTTCAATAGGTTTGAGAATGGCAAACCTGACAGCTACATAGCGCATCTTTGTCAAGATGTATTAGCTATAGTGGGTGTCATGAACATGAGTCTTAAGGCTTGAGCCTCATTGCATTTATTAGATATTGTAACCTATTTACTCACTTTTCATAATACAAATACTATATTACAGAAAAGTTACATTAAGGGAACATATAAGTGTAAGGCTATTTAGAGGCCCATTAGAGAGAAGATAAAAAAGACAAGCTTATAAAAGTGAGAGTAAAAATCTCCAATTATTATAATATGTATTTTTGTATGCATGATCAATAAGTTAAAAAAGTAATAATCTCAAGGGGAACTTGATAATATCAAGGGAGATGAACTTTGTAGATAGCCATATGCTAAGAGTGGAGGATAGAATGCATGAGAGAGAGAGAGAGAGAGAGAGAGAGAGAGAGAGAGAGAGAGAGAGAGAGAGAGAGAGAGAGAGAGAGAGAGAGAGAGAGAGAGAGAAGATGGTTATTTTTCTATAGAGAACATTATATTTATGAGAGATTGTGAGAAAAGACTGAAAGGAAGAAGACTATGGCTAATGAATAATAAAGTTTACGTGATCAATTCCATTCAAGATGGAGTAACTTTTTGTATTTTTTGGTCATGGATGCACAATAATAAAGATATGTTGCAGATTTATTGTGATAAATCCATGGGAGATTCATTCTATGATGATGCATAGAGAATTCATATTCTCGATGGTTCTTTTTCTTCTTGTGGTTTATTGAAAGTATGAAAAACTAGCTTGTTAGTGCAACAATATAGATTTTCTTATGGTATTTGCCCTATTTCTTTGGTGTTCTCTTGAGAGCTCCAAGGCTCAATGAAAGTGAGGCCAACTAGATGAATGTTATACTGCAACAAGTGAAATAGGACTATCCCTCGTCCTTGGTAAACTCACAAGATACCATTCTAAAGGATTTGATTAGCCCTAACGGGCAAGAAAATGTGGCACTGTAGGTTAGCTTGCGATATCAAAGCATCTTCTCTTGCAATTTTGACTCTCTATTATACCCCTTCTATGGGTTGGCTAGTGAGATAGAAAAGCAATTATTTTGGGAGCATCTACACACAATCTTGGTATGAAAGGCAATTAAGAGATTTTTGAATGATACCAATCTTAATAAAGACTTTGGGATACCAACAACCCTCTTCACTGACCATGCTAGGGTGGAAGATAGCACATGGTAGCTAGTAGTCCTTATTAGTGGTTTGGCACTTAAATTTATTAGGACTAAAAGAAAAAAGTCCATTTTCAATAGGTTTGAGAATGGCAAACCTGACAGCTACATAGCGCAACTTTGTCAAGATATATTAGCTATAGTGGGTGTCATGAACATGAGTCTTAAGGCCTCATTGCATTTATTAGATATCATAACCTATTTACTCACTTTTCATAATACAAATACTGTATTACAAAAAAGTTAATTTAAGGGAACATATAAGTGTAAGGCTATTTAGAGGCCCATTAGAGAGAAGATACAAAAGACAAGCTTATAAAAGTGAGAGTAAAAATCTCCAATTATTATAATATGTATTTTTGTATGCATGATCAATAAGTTAAAAAAGTAATAATCTCAAGGGGAACTTTATCAAGGGAGATGAACTTTGTAGATAGCCCTATGCTAAGAGTGGAGGATAGAATGCATGTGTGATTGATGTGTGTGTGTGTGTGTGTGTGTGTGTGTGTGTGTGTGTGTGTGTGTGTGTGTGTGTGTGTGTGTGTGTGTGTGTGTGTGCATCCCTATAAATATATATAACCATCAATAAGAAAATGAAGGACAAGTAGTGAATGTGTATATGTGTGCATGTATTTGTATGAGCATGTATATGTGTGTAAGTGTGTTGTGCATGTGTATGTACATGTTAAGTTTTCTGTAAGCCATAAAGGAAAAGGCTAATCCAAAAGGTTATATGTGTGTGATACAGAAAGCAAAGTAGAAATGTGTGTGTGTGTGTGTGCATGGTTCGCCCTTACCAACTGGTAGTATACATGTAATATTATTGAGTATTTAGAAAAATCATCATACTAAAACAACATCTTAGTAGTAATAGTGGCAGAATTTACTAGATAGGAATATGCCATACACTTCTATAATAGAGATAAGTAGCAGTCAATTGGCCAATTTCATATCAATAGTTTGCGTGTTCTGTGTGTATAGGCAAGCTTATGTTTTATAGCAACACAAGTGTGCTTAAAACATGGCATCAAGTAGAAATGTATGTGTTTTTACTTATGAGTGTGAAATACAATTAGTACTTTATAAGGATGTGTGTGTGTGTGTGTGTGTGTAGCATACAAGGTGGCATTTACATGAGGAATTCACTATATGTATACCCTCTATATCACGTGCGTTCAAGGCCTATTTATAAATATCCTTACCTGTGAATTTTTCTTTAATAAAACATAACCCTTTCTATTCAATCTATAAGTAAACCCTTTATATGGGACTCTTCTATATGTAAAAAATGTGTAAAAATGGTATTTTAAGAATCCCTTATATTGAACCCATGTGGTACATACATATATTTATGATTGACCTTCCTGGGGGCATTTAATAGGTAAAACACTCAATGGATTTTGAACCAAATACACAATAACATGTGATCTTATACGACATTCTTCTAATTTACAATATCTCACTTTTCAAGTGTAGCTATAAAATCGTGGTTGAAAGTATAGCTACAAAATGGGAGTTTAGATCCATGACATGAGAGAGAGAGAGAGAGAGAGAGAGAGAGAGAGAGAGAGAGAGAGAGAGAGAGAGAGAGAGAGAGAGAGAGAGAGAGAGAGAGAGAGAGAGAGAGAGAGAGAGAGAGAGAGAGAGAGAGAGAGAATTAGAATGTTAGAATAATGGGATGTCCTCATATATACATGTACCTATAGAATATCCAGGAAGACAATATCTAGATATTTAGGTGAATTAGATAACATAGACCTACAACATGTGAAGGATACTTAAGTAAGAGAATCTACCATATCCACAACTTTCTTGTATATTTGCATGTGCTCCTAGCTATTGCAATACAAGTATGTGATTATTTCTCCATCTCATTGTCTCATTCTCTCTCCCTCTTTGGCTCACCACCACTTTCACTACATGGTATTAGAGCACAAAGCTCTTGGGCGTGCACTTTTTTTAACTCAAGCACTACACAGTATAAAAGCACAAAGCTCTTGGACATGTGCACTTTTTCTAACTCAAGCACTTCATTTATCTCATTAAATTAGGAATTAATCATGGCTTAAACTTGTCTACATCTTCTTGGATATGTGCAGTTTTTCTAACTCAAGCACTCCATTTATCTCATTAAATCAGGCATTAACCATGGTTTAAACTTGCGCCTTCCTAATAACTCTTATTAGTTGTTATGTCATCTTATCTTATCTCATCTTCCTTCTCTTCATTTACCACTAGTGGATGCCACATGCTCGTTTCTAAATACCTATTGCCATATAATCAATAAGCTATTTTCTCTTTCTTCACATGCCCTCTCCTCATCTTTCCCATCTACCTCTCTTAAATCTTATCTTTTGATCTATTCTTTATCCTTGTCATTATATTATTTTCTCACCCTTCATTCTCAACACCATCTTTGAGTGAGTGAGTGAGTGTGTGTGTGTGTGGAGAGAGAGAGAGAGAGAGAGAGAGAGAGAGAGAGAGAGAGAGAGAGAGAGAGAGAGAGAGAGAGAGAGAGAGAGAGAGAGAGAGAGAGAGGGTATTTGTTAGATCCACATGGACATCAACATCAACACGATAAGCCTCACAATCTGTGCAATCCTTAGCAGCATATTGTGCAACATCTGGTGCCATTTCCACTCCAAAATTCTAGCTCATTACTTTCAATAATATGTTAGTCTCTAATTTAGAAAAAAAATATGAAAAGTGGCTCCATCATTGGGGTCCTTCATGCCTTAGTCTCTCGACATCAGCCATGGCTCTAGCTCACCAAGGCACCATTGGCAAGATTCACGGTTGTCATTAGTAATAAAGGCCACATAATATCAAGGCAATTACTAACATCGTCACCACACTAAATCACTCTAGCAATCAAAGGTGGCAATCTAATCTAGCATCAATCCAAACTTGCATACCTACATGATGTCAAAATTAGATCAGCATCATCAGTCAACAATGACATCCAACTCACTACAGTTCATGTAGACATGCCACACCAATCAGCACATGTAGGCAATATATCATTTCCTACATCACATGTTTGCCTCCAGCTATAACAATAATAGTAACATTGAACACCAATAGCAGCAACAATATAATTGCATTACTCAGATCATCATCTAAAAATTGTAGCCTTCTCAAATTGGCCAACTATCCTGGTTTTCCAAAGGAGAGAAAATGAATGGACAAGGTATAGAGAGTCACATGAGCACATTTGCACAAATACTTTACATGGATAAAAGAGCACACTAACACCAAGTATACTATTATTGAAAATTCTATACCTAAATCTTGGAGTTATCTCAAAGAGAACATGCTTGAAATTCCTTATCAATTACTTGCTATTTTACACTTCTGTATTCATCATCAGCAACCTTTGGAAAGATCAAGTCACTTAAGCACCTTCCCAATCTCTCTCTTACTATTATAACTAGTAACATTGGGATCATCTCTCCATCTACAAACATGCTATCTCATTCTTTTTTCTCACTGTTGTTTCACTCCACCACTATCAAGTTCCAATTGGAATACAACATCTATCTACCTGATGAGCCTATCTCTTATCAAGTCTTGAAGTAAATTATGGTGATCAACTCTTCATTAAAATATCCATTAACCAAAGCCCAAAGATGTTCATTATCAACTTACATTCCTTAAATCATTGCAAGCAAAAATTGATGTATATCTTTTGTAACAACAAGGAAAAGCTCTCATGCTATACTTATCATTGTAATCTTTCTTCTTTTGTAGGCAAGATGATTGACCTTGTACTGTAAAAGAAAATTCTATTTTCTTTTGACAAGGGAGGAAGAATGTTAAAATATATTGTTATTATTTCTAAAGAGAGGGAATGTTAGAATGATGGGATCTACTCATGTGACCATGACTTATAGAATATCTAGGAAGATAGTATCTAGATATTTAGGAACATTAAAAATTATAGATCCACAACATGTGGAGGATACTTTTGTAAGAGAATCTACTTGTATACATGCACGTGCTCCTAGCTATTGCCATACAATTAGGTGATTCTTTCTCCACCTCATCGTCTTGTTGCCTCTCCCTCTTTCACTCACCACCACCATCACCACATAGGAGAGAGAGAGAGAGAGAGAGAGAGAGAGAGAGAGAGAGAGAGAGAGAGAGAGAGAGAGAGAGAGAGAGAGAGAGAGAACATGAATAAAGAAGAATTGGTAAATAAGCGAGTTGGGGGGAAAGAAAGAGATATGGTGGTAGTGGTGTTGAGGAGGAGAATATGCTGGTGAAGGTGGTGGTATTGGTAGTAGTGCAAGCAAAGGTTATCGTAAAGAGGTAGGCTATATAACAAAAAGTGGAACAAGTGAACTATGTGGAATAAAAATTGGGGGGTTTAAAAAAAAAATCACTTAAAAGTTTATTCCAAAATCTCTCTTCTCACATACACTCATAGACAATATTTTTTTCTTGATGCACTCCCTAAGCAATAATATTCATTTTCTTAATACACACTCATTACACTAGGATTCATCAAGATTAGAGATACTTAAGGGCTTGAGTGGTTGGCTCCATCCCTCATGACCTAGCCATTTTCCTATAACACAAATTCAAGGCACCTTAAGGGAAAGGCATCTTGAGCTTACTTGAGAAACTTATAATTGTGAATTGCAGTTTTGGGAATGCAAGCCCCCTAGATCATTTGGGAATGGTCAAAAGGTTTTGAGGAATGAAAACCCATCAAGGTAGGGGGTGCCCAAGCCCTCTCGGACTATCTACGAGTGCACATGCCTATTACAGTGGGGTGGGGGATGGGTCCCTACTTTCTTATAAAATGGACATATAAGGGAGGGGGATATGAAGTCTCCCTCCACTCAATTCCTTATAGATACGAGTGGCTGTTAACTGTAAGAGAAAGTTAAAAAAATAGGACTACAAAATTTTGGAAAAAAGAGTAATTTTTGTAATGCGTTATTGCCGTTATTTTTATGAGAGCTCAACTCCCTCCCATGCAAATTATAATTAGAGACTAGTATTTCAATTCGCAAATCCTACTTGGGTAATTATCAAGATTGTTTTGTCGCATATAATGACATTTTAAGGCATTATAGTTAGCCATTATGGTAAATTGATCTGGTTTTTTAATAAAGAAATCATTGCATATAATCTAGATACTTAAGGTTTATTTACATATAAAAAGAGCCATGATTGACTGGAAAGACAAAAAAGGGATAGGATGTCCAAGGGGAATGGGAAACTTTAACCCTAATTTTCATGTATTTAAAGGATGAGAAAGAATAGAATAGGCACATACATGAATAGCCTATTCTATTCTTAGGTTACTTAGGTTACAAGGGAAGAGGTAACGGGGTAACTTAGGTTACAAGGGAAGAGGTTGATCGGAGAAGGGCTGTGGGCAGCAGGCAGGCTCCAGATACGAAAAGAAAGCATGAAGAGTAGGCTATGGATAAGGAAAGAAAAGCATGTATGGTTCTCAGAGAAAGAAAGGGGGGTTTGCTTTGATTAGAGAAGGGTTTCTCTGCAACAAGCGTGGACAAATAGCTGCCATCTGCAACACCATCATCTTCATCCTCTTCTTCTTCTTCTTCTCAGCATCATCGGTACCCTCTCATCCATCTTCAATCCTCCTTGTTGCAGCAGCCCACTGTGATTCATGACTCGCAATTCCTTAGCAAGAAGGAGCAGAACAAGAACGTGGCCTGTGGGGCAATACACGTGTAGCAGCAAGCCGCCTTGTTGGAGCCTGAATTCAGCACTGAATTTGCGCCTGTTTGTCCAACCCACAACTTGCGTAAATCAGTCCATGACTTGGGCTCAACAGACCTTATCATCATCTCCCTCTACTCCTTCACCAGAACCCAATCACTTGCAGTCTTACCCGCTGCTGAAGAGTAGCCCATAGGGTACAGAAGGAAACATGGCCTATAGACAGCAGCATGGCAGCAAAAGCGTGGCCTGTAGGCGCCTAGCAACAGGGTGGCATCAGCCCTATCCTCCCTCATCTCAACCTTGCTTGATCCTCTCTCATCTCAACCTTGCTTGATCCTCTGCTTCATCATCTTCCTCTTCTATAATCGTAAGCAGCAAGAGTAGGAGAAGCATCAGTAAGAAGTGAGCAATAAGGGTAGGATAAGCATCAGCAAGAAGTGAGCAGCAGATAGGATAGGAGCAAACATGGGCAGCAAATCAATATTTTATATTGATTGATCCCTCTCTAATCTCCTGATAACCATTGTATTCATCAGTATCAAGTTCGGCAACATCTTCGGGGCTCTTATCACCATCATCATCCCCATCCGGATTCCCTACTACAACAACATCCTCTTGTTCGTCACAAACACCATCATCTATTGCATCTCCGCCCCCACTACCACTACATGGGAGGAACAGAGAAGAGTGCTGAGTAGATGGAAGAAACCACTAGAAGAAGGGAAGAGCCCCCAAGTGTAGAGCCAATGGGAGCCATTGTCCATTCCTTGTAAGGGTAAGGCTGCACTCAAATTTATGCATGCATCTATTTGGCAAGAGAGTACATTGCATTTGTAGAAGAGACTCCCGGGGGGTTAGACCTAGACCCATGTGACATTCTTGGGGTTGACCCATGTGGCATTCTTGGGGTTGACGTGTACTCCGTGTTGCATTGATTATAACCAAGACTATAGTTATTTTCTAGTCTACAAATCTTGGTTGAATTTGACTTTCCTCTTTTTGTATCTATGAGTATTGCACTGTACACAACCTTACACTAGTGTATTGGCACACACACATGCACTAACACACACACACACACACACACACACACACACACACACACACACACACACACACACACACACACACACACACAATGTGCACTTGCATTGCAGTGTAATCACTTGAATCCTACATACCTGCCATTGCACACCACTATGTATGCATGTGGAACTAGGCAGTTATGATGGATTGAGCTCTTGACTATGGTCCCTCCTTTTTCTCTCTCTAGTCAAGCACCCACCTAATGCAACTCACAATGATTGTGTGCCATCTTGCCACTCACAAGTAAATCAACAAACAACCCTACATTCTAGTGCACTCATGTGAACTTGTGTGTATTTGTACATGCTTGTGTGCACTCAAGTGCACAAGCACTTGCATTGACACCCCCCATGTAGTTGTGTGTACCCTTGCACACCTTACATTGCACAACTACCCTTAAGCACCCCTTACACTTGCATGATAGTCTCTACACATATACACACTCACCTTGCACCTTAGGACTCACCATAGTGCACTATACCTTGCACTAGTGCACTACTTCTAATAACCACACTCACACTATATAGTGCACTCACCATAGAGTCACTGCATTCTAGCCAACCCTAGTGGACTGAGATAGTCCCTCTCTATTCATTCACAATACCAACATGTGCCTTCTTTGCAAGGGAGGGTCGAGGGGGAGTAAGGGAAGATAATGAAGCCTTGCATGTGCATTTGATGTATTCAAGTGCACACCCTTGTGCACTTGCATACACTCTAGTGCACTAGTGTGCACTTGCATTCACTCTAGTGCACTAGTGTACACTTGAGCGTACACGCAATTGCACACACACTTACACATGCATTGGTACTGGCATGTGCAATAGTGTGCACTTGTGTGAAGTTAGACCCTTACGCAGACATTATACCCACCCATTGGCACTCGATACTCACTCATTAGCACCTTGCTCTCCATAGTGCACTAGCTCCACCCTAGTGTACCAAGCCTAGTGCATTGCACTAGTGCATGTACAATTGTATACAACCTGTCACCCAAGTGCACTAACGTACTCTCACTTGCATTCCACTCCTACTTGTAGTGCAGTAAGCCTCACCTTGCAAGCCTTTAGTACACTACAACTACATTCACTGTGCACAACTTAGTGCACTACCCTAGTGCATATACACTCGCATACTATCCCACTTAGTCCATACACTATGCATAAAGCCTTACATAACCACTTGCAATGTACATACAAGCCTTGCATACTTATTGTTAGGATAATCCTTGTATGCCCCCCATGCATTACTACCCCCAAGTGCATAGCCATGCCTCGCCTACATGTGCTTGGAAGAGTCTCTTTCATCTCAATACCAATCAAACACCCATTCTTTTTGTGAGGGTTAGCACAAAGGAGGAGGGAGGAAGGTGACACCTTGCACTACACTAGTGTACACTTATGCATGCATGTGCACCACTGTGAACATGTATATAGTGGCATTGGCATTGGCATTGGCATTGTCACTATCATGCATATGGTACATGTATGTGCACTTGTGCACCCCTGCATGCACGTGTGCCCACACTCTCACCCCCTCTAGGTCCACTATTCATAAACCTTACATCCAACCTCACCTAGCACACTCATGTATACTTGAGTGCACTTGAGTACACTTTAGGGACACTTGCACCAACATTGGCATATACTAACATTGACACTGGTACATACATGTGCATGCACATGTGCACTTGTGAGCCACTTGTAGCATCATCTCTAGACACCTTAAACCTAGTATACATATGCACTTGTGCACTTGTGTGAAAAGTGTATACTTGAGAGCGTTTAAGTGCACATAGATTCACTTGTGTGAAAAGTGTATACTTGAGAGCATTTTAAGTGCACTTGTGTGAAAAGTGTATACTTCAGAGCATTTAAGTGTGCTTAGATGCACGTATACTTAGACATACTTGCACTAAGGTATACCTGCACTCTTGTGCATTTGCATGCACTTGTGTGTGCTTAAGCACACTTGCTTTCACACTTTGCACTTGCACTCACATGTGCACCTATACTTGCACATAGTCCACCATACTATACTACACTTAGAACTACATGTCACAACACATACAAACCCACTACGTATTTGCACATAGTCACACTTGTTCATAATGCATGTGAACTATGCACTAATCTAGCACACTAAGTTTAGTCCATAAGTGCACCTTAGTACACCCTTCTTCTCAATCTACATCCACTTACCTTAAGGCATGATAGGGAACCAATAATACCATAGTGCATTGCAACAATGCACTACCCTTGTACATGTGCTTTAGTGGACATGCACTAGTGTAGCATTGTGCCGCCCTTGCACACACAACCTCTCATGCACATTGCACCTAGCTTAGTGGACAAACCTTAGGTCACTTTGCTACCTTGCATAACCATGCATTTAGGTCACTAGTCTTATGCACTATCATAGTGTACTAGTGCACATTTGTACTAAAGCTTCACCTCAAGGCCCCTTGTGCATTTATCCCTTGCATACCTATTAGTGCACATAGGCACTACCCAACAATTGCAAGAAGTCTCCTTGTCTTGATATGCTTGACTCTCATCTTGTTCAAAAAGGGGGGAGCTCATAGAGTATCGAGGACAAAGGAGGTAGCTTGCCTAATGTACGTGAAGACGATACTAGCACATCCATAGTCAAACCACCCTTGTAAAATATCCTAGAAGCATCATGAACACTTGTGCTAACATGCCTTGCATACTTGGCATCCACATAATCTAGATCAAAGTGCACTACATGCCACATACATGTACTAGTGCACACTTAGTATGCATGATAGTGGAATTTTGATGCCGAGAAGTGCTTAAAAATAGCTAAAAATTACGAATATCAAGGGAAAAATATTCAATGTCGAAGGCGGCGGCTCGACCTAGGACAATTTTAAGTGTCAAAGTGCTTTGAAGACGCCCGTGTGACACTTCTGGATTTTTAGTAATTTTTCCATGTGCCTGTGCGAGTCACGGAAGCTGCCGGCCAGTCCACGATGCTGAGACGGACGCCCAGGATTTTTCGGATTGCAAATTGGATGCCGGACGCGGGAGGTGCCAAAATTTGGCCAAATTTGAAGAGGCATGAATCAAGTGGCTAGTGGGGGGTGCCCTTTGGAACCCCCCAACCTTTTTTTTCCATTTCATATGGTGGCATGGCGTGAAGCAGACCGACGGCGCAAAATTGATGTCCCCCCCCCCCCCCAAAATCGATTTTATGGCTGCACATAAGCCATGGCAATGACAATGCAGGGCTGATACACTAGTTCTTCACTTCGTATCGCGGGTCTTCGCGCAGACAATGATGGCCTGGTTGGAGAGAGAGAAAATTAGTCTTTCTCTCTCCTCTCTCTCTCTCCCTTAAGGGGCTATTCTTGTGTGGAAGAAGACAATGAAGAATGATGGAGGAAAGCTTGTCCGGATGAGACCGGATCGCTTCCTGATGGATGAAGACATGAAGAGTGCTATTCTTGAAGATGCTGAGCATTAAATGCATGCTGGAAATCAGTCGCGTAATCAAGACCAAGAAACCGAGACCTAAAAATAAGCGGTAATGCTATTTTTATGAAGAAAAATGATCTTTTTATGGTATTTGCTTTATGAAATCTTGTTCATATGGGATGAAAGTTCATTATAATATTGTTTGCCATGAGTTTCAACTGTTTGCAACCTGAAAATCGGAAAATATAAGGCTGTATACATGGCCGGAATTAGTGTTAAAATACATGAAAAACACGTGTTTTAAGGGTAAAATTGGGGTTTTTGCTACATAAATGAGAAATATGATATGTCACACCAATTAAATCTGAGTTTTTGCTGTCAATAAACCCAAGGGCCACAACCCACAATCAATTTTCATTTTCAGTCATTATTTATTAAAGAAAATAGAGAAAAATAATAAAAAATGGGAAAAATAGATTTAAAATTAGGGAAAAATAGGAAACGGGCTGAGAAAAATTAGAAAAAATTATATCTATGTTTGTGCAATGTATAACTATGGCAAAGCACGAGGTTGGCCTCGGTTTGTCCCCGTTTCTATGTTTTGTGCGTATTTATCGTTCTTTTAAAAGGGAAAAATGCATAGAAACCCTTTCTAACTGATCAATGATGCAAAATGCTAAGAGTTAGATGAAAAGGGATTGAAACATGGAAAGATAAAGAAAAGATTTGATTTATGCATTACACTTGGCATATAGGAAATGGTTTAAATAAAGAGGATGGTAGCATGAGCATATGGCTCGGTGCCTCCTTTCAACGCAGCACGCGTTAGTGAAATTCATGGAAAGAATGCTTTATGCACCATACACGTTTTTTCTTTTGTCTGAGCACATAGCCATACACGATTTGCATTAAGCATAATAATTAAAAGGTATCAGAGAAACCTCTTGGATGCATGGCACTTATCTTCCTTAGGTTGTGACCAACAATGAGCGTGAGAGGATGTCCTATGCTGTAGGTTAGTCGTTGGGTCCTGAGGGAAAATTGTTGTGAGGAATGGTACATCCTGGAACGTAAAATATTGGTACCTTGAGAGGAGTTTGTGCTCGTATGTGTTATATGTTTAGCAGCGCATCAAAGGGCCAATCCCTGAGATGTAGGAGAGCTGCACTGGGGCTCCGACTATTAGTCGGTGGAGTGCCTCCTATATGTGTGTGACGAGGCATTATGCCTAAGTACTTTGGGATCTCCCTCTGAGGAGTTTAAGGGAAATGTTGGACTATAAACTAAAAACACAGGAAGTAAGCTTTAGGGCGGTTTGTCCTTTAGCATTAGATTGACGCTCCTGGTCCGCGAGGCCGTGAGGGTGTTTGTGTGTCATGAGCATGAGGTCCGGCTAGTGCTATAGCCAGTGCCGGCCCATTTTAGGTCCCATCAGTGGTGCGTTTTTCGGGAGCCACTTATAAGTGGTGGTTTTCAGATCTAGGGTTTCTAGGGACCAAAAGGAAGTTGGTTTATGTCCTCTGACGAGGACCGTCAAGCCGAAATCCAGAAAGTAGAACGTGCTGAGAGGGCTAGGCGGCAGTTAGAGATTGTAAGCCATTATTCGCCTCAAAGGAGTAGTCTAGTACATATACGAAGCAGTGGTCTTAGTCACCCAACTACTCCACATATTCCGTTAGGTGCAGGAGGAAGCATAAGTTCTTCCTCTCCTCCACCAAGTCTACCCACTTCAAGTGGGGGTGTGAATCCGTCAGTTCAAGCTCCTATTGCTAATACGATTGTCACCATGGGGCAGCCTATTGCAATTCCTGCAGGGACGCCGGATTTACCAGCCCTAGGAGTTCCCTTGCCCATTTTTAATGGGTTAGCGGAAGAGGATGCAAAATTTCACATTTGTGAATTTCAAAGATTGATGTTCAATTATGGCATCCAAGACGAGGGACATCTCATGATGTTCTTCAATATGACATTAAAAGGAAGGGCTGCGGTATGGTATCATAGCGTAGAGTCTGGAACCATAACCACCATTGATCAAGTCTATGCAGCTTTCCGAGTGGAATATGCCCCTGAAAGCGGTGGCCAATATTGGTTGCAGGTCTTGACTGTAACGCGCCAAGACCCTCATGAGAATGTGAAAGCTTATGCCAAGAAGCTGAAGGAAGTATTCCGTAAGTTACAAACTTACATTCCCATTCCGCCAGCTGCCCAATTGCAATACTTTTTGCATGGGTTGGATTTTAATATCCAAGTACAATTGAGCAGTGTGGCCTTGGCAGACATAGACACCTCTATTATTACGAGGGCAGAGGGAGTAGAAGCACGATTACAAACGGCCTACTCCTCTCGAATGAATGTTAATGGGGGTTTAGTACCTGGAGGCAATCTACCATTGACGAATGGAAGTCAAGGGATGCCTATGACTAACCCTAATGGGATAGGGAGCGTGGTTCAGAATGTACCTTTACTACCGGCTCCTCCCAGTGTGACTATGCCTATGGCAAGTCAGTTGGCTCCACCAAATGTTGGAGGCCAAGTTGTGAATTCTAATGTTGTTCCTGTCGGTCAACAGCCAATGCCAAATCAGATTGTTAGGCCAATGGAACGACGGGTTGACGATCGAGGCTATGAGTCGAGTGCATCTAATGTCCTTGGCGAAGTTAAGGACATGATGAAGCATTATACCGATATGATTTCCGAACAATATCGACAAATAGCTGTCGACATTAATTTCTTGAAGAAGCAATAAAATCTGATAGGGAATCGACGCACTGAAGAGGGTGGACCCTCTAGATTCAATTGTAAATGGTGTGGTGGACAGCACTTCCCTAGAAACTGTCCAAATGTGAAATGTGACATTTGTGGGAAGTCGGGCCATTTAGTTGCTACCTGTTGGAGTAAGATTAGTTCCCTCCAACAAGGGAGTAAACAGCCAGGCCCAGTGAATCATAGAGTGCAAGGAACTAACTTGTAGCAGAATGATGCACCAAGACAAATATTACAGAGGGGAAAAACAACTATAGAAGAGTTGCCACAAGGCAACAGAGATAGCCTTATTGAGGCTGTGCGAGCCAATGATATTGAAACCTCTAACTTAAGAGCCGTGATAAGAGGCCAAAAGGCTAAAGAGGTTGACAAAGATAATACAAAACCGGTTGAGGCAAATCCTAAACAAGGGGATAAGGGGATGCAAGTCCAGAATCCTAGCATGGAAGGGGGACTGCTAAGGCCGGTTGACAGAAAAGGCGACCCTAAGAAGGATGAGGAAGTGCCAAGAAAGAAGGCAAGAGCTAAGAAAGAAGCACCAAAACCAGTCCAAAGACCCAAAGAGAGGATGGTTTGGCGAGAAAAGAGAGCTTTGGCTACTTATCATGACTTTGATTTAGCAAGTTCCCTTTGCGAAGTCAAACCAGACGTGAACCTCTTGCAATTGATCAAATTATCTCCAAGAGTACGCAAGGAATTCAATAAGATCTTGCGTATTGGGTATATTGTAGAACCCTTGGGCATAGCACGGGTAGGGGAAGATTGGTTTGACCATGCTGAAAAGAACTGCCCTAGGGTTTCAGCTTATGTGGATGGAATATTAGTGGAACATGCCATTGTAGACACTGGATCCTCTGCCAATATCATGAGTTCAGAATTGATGGAGAGGTTGGGTCTAGGCATCTAGAAAGACAGCTCCACTCTTCTGAGAATGGCTGATGATAGTCTAAGACAACCAGAAGGTTGCGTTACTAAGGTCCATGTTACAGTTGCAAGTGTAGAATGCTTCTTGGACTTTAGGGTGATAAGATTTGCAGGATGTCCTAGCTATCGAGTTTTGCTAGGTAGGCCTTGGATCTTACGAACAGACTGTCAAGTCGATATACCCGTCGGTTGAGCGGTTCTAGGTCGAGGTGCTAATCGAGTAATAGTCGATGCTTATCCTGAGTCCCCTCAAAGTGAGAGAGCTCCTTTATCTTCTACTGAATTAGAGACAGTAGATGATCCATCTGGTAGTGAGACATCATCTAGTGATGAATCTAAAGAGGGGTCTACTACAGAGGATATCTATCAGATAACTCTAAATGAGCCGATAGAACCGCAAGATAGGATAAGAGATGCAGATGTGATTGAGTTGGACCTTGGCACGCTGAATGATTCGCGGCCAATTAAATTAGGTTCCATGCTCAGTTTAGCAGAAAGGGAGGACTATGTGTCCTTCATTCAAGAATTCCGCGATATCTTTGCTTGGAGTTATGATGAGCTGAGAGGCATCCCTCCCAGCCTGGCTGTTCATACTATTCCTATAAAAGAAGGTAGTTGTCCTGTGCGTCAGAAAGTAAGGCATATGCCTTTTGAATTGAGGGACGGGATGTTTGAAGAGTTACAGAAGTTAAGGAAAGCTGGGTTAATCTTCCATGTACAACACACAGAATGGTGTTCACTAGTTGTTATCAGGAAGAAGAAAAACAACCAGATCCGATTATGTGTGGATTTTAGAGAGCTGAATAAGTAGACGGTTAAAGATTACTACCAGTTGCCATTTATTGACCAGATTTTGGATCAATTAGTGGGTAGGGAGATATATTCGTTTATGGATTGCTTTGCAGGATACAATCAGATGGCAATTGCAGAAGAGGACAAGTTGAAAACAACTTTTATTACTGTCTTTGGTACTTTTGCATACCATGTGATGGCCTTTGGTTTGTGCAATGCACCTGGATCATGGCAACGAACAGCAGACAAGACCTTTGGTGACATCTCCCCAGATGAGTTGAAAGTATTTATTGATGACCTGGGGGCAGCCACTGTAAGGGAAAGGATGTTGGTTATCTTAAGAAAGTGCTTTGAGCGTTGCAGACAAATTTGTTTCGCTCTTGACCCACAGAAGCGTGTCTTTGGATTGCCTTATGGGCTATTGCTAAGCCATGTGGTCAGTTCAGTAGGGATCACAACTGACCCTGAAAAGATCAAGGTCATAGTTGCTATGAGTCCACCACGCACTCCGAAAGAGGTGCATAGTTTTCTGTCGTCGATAGGGTACTATCGGAGGTTTATAAATGCCTTGGCAGAAAGAACGTTGCCATTAAAGAATTTATTATCCTTTAGCTGTTCATTTGAATGGAGCGACCCTTGTAAGGTAGCTTTTGAGGATGTGAAACATGAGCTAGTAAAAGCACCCATTGTAAAGGCACCTAAAAGAGGTGAGGTGTTCTACATATTTTCAACACCATGCATAGTATCAGCTGCTGTTTAGCCCAAATCTTGGAGGAAAAGTGGTATCATCCAATAGCTTTTGCTAGTCGAAAATTGGGCATTTCAGAGATCAATTATACCTACATGGAGAATTTGTGTCTTGCGATGGTCTTTGGGACTAAGAAATTCAGGCACTACATCCTCTATGAAAAGGTAGTGTTCTATAAAAAGGCAGAAGGGCTTAGATTGCTTATGAACAAGCTACAGCCGCCTGATCGTTTGGCAAAGTGGTCAATCACTTTGTAGGAGTTCGATTATGATATCAAGAGTAAGCCACCAAGGTTGCAGGGTATTGTGGAATGCCTTGTGGATTTCGGGGAGCCGAAAGAGACTTTGGCTGAAGGAAGAGACATTGAGGAAATGCTTAAAATTGATACAGCTTCTATCCCATCTTGGTATGCTGCTATTACTCATTATCTATCAACAGGAGAGATGGGAGGCGGTTTGTCAAAGTCTGAAAATAGGAAAATCAAACAACAGGCTTTGAAGTTTTCCTTGATCGCAGGAACACTGTATCGGCAGGGTGTTGATGATATCTATCGCCGATGTGTGATGCTTGACGAGGTTCCTTTCATCTTGGAAGAGTGCCATGACTCTGCATGTGGAGGGCACTTTGCGGGATGGTTGACATCGTAGAAAGCTTTATGAGCTGGATATTGGTGGCCATCCATCTTCCAAGATTCCTTTGAGTATGTTAAGAGATGTGACACCTGTCAAAGGCATGATAGTAGAGAGAATAGGAAACACCCACTTACACCTATCATGGCTATTCTTCCATTTGAGAAGTGGGGCATTGACGTTGTGGGTCCTATTACCCCGTCGTCTACTACTCAGAAGAGGTATATTATAGTAGCCACTGATTATTTTACAAAATGGTGAGAAGCGCGGGCGACGAGGCATGACAATGCAAAAGAGACTGCAAGTTTCCTTTTAGAGCAGATTATCTGCCGTTTCGGTCCCCCGAAGGAACTAGTGTCGGACCGTGGAACCCATTTTTTGAACAAAGTGATCAAAAGCCTGAGAGAAGCTTGGAAAATCAAGCATAATAAAACGACTCCTTATAATCCGCAAGCAAACAGACAGATGGAAAGTACTAATAAGTAGCTTGTGGGTATCTTGTCTAAAGTAGTCTCTGAGAAGAAACGAGACTGGGACAGGAAGTTGTATGTGGCAGTATGGGTGTACAATACAACGTTCAAGCGAGCTACCGGCCATACTCCATTTAAATTAGTTTATGGGGAAGAGTGTGTGTTACCCCTCGAAATCGAATTGCCAACCATACGGTTTGCAATTAACCATTCTTTGGGAGATAAGGATTCCCTTTTTGAACATTTCATGACTATAGCCCACCTGGATGAGCTGAAGTTGCAGAGCTTATTACACCAGGAGGTAGCTAAACGTCGGATGAAGCAGTTGCATGACCTCAGAGCGAAGAAGTATACCTTTAAAAAAGGGCAATTAGTCCTCTATTATGATGCACGTAGGGAGTTGTTTCCAGGGAAGCTGAAACCTAAATGGGATGGCCCCTACAAGATTGTCAGGTTAGGGAAAAATAGGTCTACGGCCCTATTAGCTGATCTACAGGGAGTAGAGTTTAAAAATAAGGTTAATCTTAATAATATTAAACCTTATTATTTCTAAGTATGCTAATACAAAGAAAATACATTGCAGGTCCATGTTGGGGATGATTTGAGACCTGCAAAAGAGCTTAAAGCCGGTTGATGGGGCGGTTAATCCCTTATTCGGAGCACCCATATCTGGAGCAGAGATACCATCAGGGAAAACTCATCTGGTGGAGCAAAGGATACAATGTGATTGAGCAAGAGGACGGAACCTTTGTGTGGGAGATGAAAGTCTTCTGCCATCACTGCTTACGACTGTTGACAAGTATCCTTGTTGAGTTCAATGAAGAAGGTGGGATGGAGCCGTCAGTTCATCCTCTCAGCATGCTAAACTTTGACTATCATAATTACGAATAGAGGAGTTCATGATGGCAGGTTGTGTAAACCCATTGTGGATGTACACATTATATTTTGACGGAGCGTCCAGAGGCCCTAATAAAAAAGGGAGTGTTGGAGTAGTAATCCGAGATCCCCGACGTAGAGTTACGATGAAGTTAGCTGCTTATCTCGGGGTAGGATTTACTAATAATATGGCATAGTATAAAGCCTTGATTATGGGACTGCATATTGCCAAACAAGGTGGTATTCGCCGGTTGTTAGTAAAAGAGGATTCCTAGTTGATCTTGAATCAGCTAGATGGGACATACACAGTGCGGAATCCCATTCTCTGTATGTATCATCGGACTGCGATGACCCTATTTGAAGAGTTTGAGAGTGTGTCTTTTCAGCTGATTCCACGTTACTGGAATCAGTTTGCGGATTCATTGGCAAATCTTGCTTATGAAGAAGACATTTTCTTTAACTGTGGTCCTAGTTTGGATATTGTGATCAATGACGAAACATGACCCGGTCGCTTGTGGGGAATGTTATCAGAGCATGCAATATATACCAGACGATGGTTGATATGGGTAATGCAAAGAGTAGCCAAGACCAATCTACCGTTATTATCTTGGACCCATAGGTTAATTCGACAACATGTTATGCGTACGCCTCTTGCTATATATGCAGGAGGGATGGGTCATAACCTTATGCATTTAGTTTAGGGCTGCAAGTTTGTTTTTCCTCCTTGGAAAGGGGAAGGATGTGTAGGTGCTATGATGTTTGATCTCTTTAGGCCAAGAGGGCCAGTTTTGCGAGGTGTTAATGTTTTATTTCATTAGGCCAAGAGGGCGAGTTGTCTGTTTAGTGGAGGTACGGTTAATGGTTTCTTGTTTTAGTTTTGTGCTAGATAGGTTTGAAGAAGAGCTTGGAAGGAGCCTTTTGTTGTGTGGAAGCTTCTCGTGGCCCTATCCAGGTGATATCTTTCCTTTATGAGTACTGTGGTTGTTATGTTATATGTGTTTGTGTACTTGTTAAGGGGTTTTTCGATTCTTGTCGGGAACCAGCATCCGAGGCATGAAGTCCCAGGTTTAGGTTAAGTATGTTTGAGGGAGGTTTGAGCAGTTGTTGCCTCCTGTAAAGACATTGCCAGACATCAAAAGACATGTTTTAGATAGTAGTCCTAGTGACCCTGTTCTACTAGCCTGCTAGGCAGCCGTTCTAGGAGTTCTTGTTAGTTGTGAGGCAGTTAGAGAAGCCTGCCATAAGAGGAAAAATAATGATGATAAATGAGAAGAAGCCCTGAATATCTCAAAAGAAAATCAATATATACAAAGGTGTGTAAAAAGGGGTTCTAGCTCCCTATCAAAATAGAAAAAAAGAAAAGAAAGAAAAATTTATACGCTGTTGATCATTGCCTAGTGAGGGCTTGGTAGGTTCCTGGGGACGAGTCAGACCCGGGGCCGATGCCTTATCTTCCTAGGGGTGCCATCTTGCTGGAAAAGAAGAAAGCCAGGAAGGTTGGAGCAAAAATAAAAGTGAGCGTCAGAAAAGGATTAAGTGTCACCTTGCGAAGGCTTGGTAGGTTCTTGGGTACCGAGACAGGTCCTGAGGCCGATGCCTTGTTCTCCTTGGGTCACTATGCTCAGCTCCCTCCTTTTTACATGCTCGAGTATGGAAAATACAAACCCTAAAAGAAGAAATGTGCTAAAAGGAAATACTTTTTGACCAGGCTATAGGAGTCATCACCTAGTAGGAGCTCCTGGTTGTGTTGTCCTTAGTTAGGTAGGTAGTTCAGACCACCACTTAGGGCAACCTCTTTGACAGTTCTTTTTAGTTTGGCCGTGTTGGAGCAGTTGGTTAGTGACTAGCTTCAGACCTTTTATCAGATTATGCTAGGCCTACTCCTTGTGGATGTCATGCCTTGGTTTTGTCAGGGGGTAGGGTGAGCATTGTGCTGTGTTTAAGATGTATCTATTCTGTATCAGCTTGATGCTTCCTTTGCTTGTTTTGTGCAGATCTACTATGGGATTCGACGGGCCGAGTCACCTTATCCCGTGGTCGCCAATGAGTGCGGAATTTTGATACTGAGAAGTGCTTCAAAATAGCTAAAAATTACGAATATCAAGGGAAAAATATTCAACGTCGAAGGCGATGGCTCGACCTAGGACAATTTTAAGCGTCAAAGTGCTTTGAAGACGCCCGCGCGACAATTTCAGATTTTTAATAAATTTTCCATGTGCTTGTGTGAGTCAGAGAAGCTGCCGGCCAGTCCAGGATGCCAAGACGGATGCCCAGGATTTTTCGGATTGCGAATCAGAAGCCGGACACGGGAGGTGCCAAAATTTGGCCAAATTTGAAGAGGCATGAATCAAGTGGCTAGTGGGGGGTGCCCTTTGGAACCCCCCAACCTTTTTTTTCCATTTCGTATGGCGGCATGGCGTGAAGCACACCGACGGTGCAAAATTGATGCCCCCCAACCCCCCAACCCCTCCCCCCCTCCCCCCCAAAATTGATTTTATGGCTGCACATAAGCCATGGTAAAGACAATGCAGGGCTAATACACTAGTTCTTCGCTTCGTATCGTCAGTCTTCACGCAGACAATGATGGCTTGGTTGGAGAGAGAGAAAACCAGTCTTTCTCTCTCCTCTCTCTCTCTCCCTTAAGGGGCTGTTCTTGTGTGGAATAAGACAATGAAGAATGATGGAGGAAAGCTTGTCCGGATGAGACCGGATTGCTTCCTGATGGATGAAGACATGAAGAGTGCTATTCTTGAAGATGCTGAGCATTAAATGCATGCTGGAAATCAGTCCCATAATCAAGACCAAGAAATCGAGACTTGAAAATAAGCGGTAATGCTATTTTTATGAAGAAAAATGATATTTTTATGGTATTTGCTTTATGAAATCTTGTTCATATGGGATGAAAGTTCATTATAATATTGTTTACCATGAGTTCTAACTGTTTGAAACCTGAAAATCAGAAAATATAAGGCTACATGGCTGGAATTAGTGTTAAAATACATGAAAAACACGCGTTTTAAGGGTAAAATTGGGGTTTTTGCTACATAAATGAGAAATATGATATGTCACACCAATTAAATCTGAGTTTTTGCTGTCAATGAACCCAAGGGCCACAGCCCACAATCAATTTTCATTTTCAGTCATTATTTATTAAAGAAAATAGAGAAAAATAACAAAAAATGGGAAAAATGGGTTTAAAATTAGGGAAAAATAGGAAACAGGCTGAGAAAAATTAGAAAAAATAATAGCTATGTTTGTGCAATGTATAACGATGGCAAAGCACGAAGTTGGCCTTGGTTTGTCCCCATTTCTATGTTTAGTGCGTATTTATCGTTCTTTTAAAAGGGGAAAATACATAGAAACCCTATCTAACTGATCAATGATGCAAAATGCTAAGAGTTAGATGAAAAGGGGCTGAAACATGGAAAGATAAAGAAAAGATTTTATTTATGCATTACACTTGGCATATAGGAAACGATTTAAATAAAGAGGATAGTAGCATGAGCATATGGCTCGGTGCCTCCTTTCAATGCAGCACGCGTTAGTGAAATTCATGGAAAGAATGCTTTATGCACTATGCACGATGCTGATTTATCTTTTGTCTGAGCACATAGCCATACACGATTTGCATTAAGCATAATAATTAAAAGATATCAGAGAAACCTCCTGGATGCATGGCACTTGTCTTCCTTAGGTTGTGACCAACGATGAGTGTGAGAGGATGTCCTATGCTGTAGGTTAGTCATTGGGTCTTGAGGGGAAATTGTTGTGAGGAATGGTACATCCTGGAACGTAAAATATTGGTAACTTGAGAGGAGTTTGTGCTCTTATGTGTTATATGTTTAGCAGCGCATCAAAGAGCCAATCCCTGAGATGTAGGAGAGCTGCAGTGGGGCTCCGACTGTTAGTCGGTGGAGTGCCTCCTATATGTGTGTGACGAGGCGTTATGCCTAAGTACTTTGGGATCTCCCTCTGAGGAGTTTAAGGGAAATGTTGGACTATAAACTAAAAACACAGGAATTAAGCTTTAGGGCGGTTTGTCCTTTAGCATTAGATTGACGCTCTTGGTCCGCGAGGCCGTGAGGGTGTTTGTGTGTCATGAGCATGAGGTCCGGCTAGTGCTATAACTAGTGCTGGCCCATTTTAGGTCCCATCAATGCATCACTTAGTACTCACACACATTAACATGTTGTACCTAGCACCATCCACATTGATATATCCTAGCATAGCCTACACATCGAGCACCACACTTAGATGCTCTAACCCCTACTAAATGCACATATTACCGCACCTTCCTCACACATAATCTAGCACACATGTACATTGATACACCTTTGCACAATCACTACTTTTCACCATTAGCATGTAGTCACACTTAGGCACACACATTGAATAGGAAGGGTAATTGCCACAACAAGAGAAGAAAATTCACAAGGAAAGACAATCTCAACAAGGCAAAACAGACTATCAAGAAAATAAAAAAAACCCACACTTAGCTAGAACTCAAAAATATATTAGCTTAAAAAGTTATGTGTTGCATATTAAGTGTTTTAGCACACATTGTTTTAGGAAAAAGAGAAAGCCTATTTACACACAATGCATAAGCACAAGCTGAATTGTAATCATGAAAATCTTTCTTGCTCAATATTTAGCTATCATAAAAATGGAAAGCTATGGATAGGAGACTTAAGAAAACCAGGGGCCAAAGATAAGAAGTTCACAACATAGATGCATGTGCTTGCAGAGTGGATGTGACCTTCCAACTCCCATAGCAAGTAGAGACCCCAGTCCTAGCAAATCTATAGACATTGAAAACACCCCCTATTCATAACCTTATCAACCAGGTTATCTAATTAGTTCACCTATAGGTAAGAGAAACCACAAGGATGACATCAAGCATGATGGAGATAAGTAAGGGATCAGAAGATGCCTCAGATAACTTCTAGGTGTCAATTCACAACCTCTAACAAGCTACACAATTTGACATCTCAACCATGATCCCTACGGCCATTGAAGGAAAACTTCAAGAGTTTTAAGGCTAGGGGACAAACACCCTCAGCTAACTACTCAATCTCAATAATGACACTAAACATCAGTTTCTGACTGCGCAAGCAAAAATGAAAAGTATTTGTAGAATATTGTTGAATGCAAGAGTAATAGGCTCATCATAGGATTTCACCTTGGATTTTGTGTAACAATACTTACTTGATTGTTGTGATATGATGCAAGTATAGACCCCATTGCATTGCACAAACCATCCTAATCAGAATAGGAAACACTCCAAGTGGTAGAGATAAGGAAAACATTTCCTTAGTCGTAAAACAACTCGACACAAGTGGGGTGACCACCCCTATAGCTTTATCAAAAAATTTAGGTAAGTCTGCAAGGCCAATAACCTTCTTGGTGATCCTAATCAAGCAAGGCTTTAAAACTTTTCTTAGGAGAAAAGGGGCAAACCTAGTTTACAATCTAGATGCTACTGGGAAGGCCTCTCTTGTATCACTTAATGATCTATTCTTCAAACGCTTTAACAAAGCTAGCTATGGGGATAACTTCATTGTTTGACTCATAAACATCAAGTAATGAAAGGATGGAAGCATGAGGGATTATGTCTCTAAGTTATGGAGTTTATACAAACAAATCCCTATGATAGAGGGACCCATTGCCAAGGCAATCATTAAAGTCTTTATTAAGGGCATCTACGATGAAAGGATCTATAAAACCTTAGCTAGGAACTAAAATCAATCTTCCTCCTAAGATAGGGTGGTAAATAACCTGATTTAGCACTAATTACAACGTGTAAAATTCACATAAATTGAAAATGCACACTTTACCACTTTTATCTTGGATATTGGATATCCTATTGGCCCCAAGATTAGTGCCCCTTGTGGTATTTCTTTATCTTATATTGCAAATGGAAGGAGTACAACTGGAATCCTTTGATCTCCTCAACTAATCCAAGTGCCTCTTGCTATCAAAATTGACTAACAAGTCTCCAAACCAAAATTTTCCTTGGTTTGCTTGGGAATTTCCCTTCACCCTACTCCTTGAAAGACAAATTCAATCCCAAATTTGATATTGGTTGGCTAGCCTCTTGAATCTCCTTGAAATTTCTCAATTTCAGTTGTTGCTAGAATTCAATTCCTAGGTCCTCAATTCTAAGCACATATCCCGAAGTAGTTGTCAAAACCGTGATTTCTACTATAAATTAGGATTTATAGCAGAGATTGACTAAAATCTCTACCTCTAATGATTCAAATTGCTGGAAAATGCTGAGATAACTTAAGAAAGATGGTTGGAATGATGAGATAGAATACTATAAAGAGAGAAAATTTAGAGCTTCATTATGAGAAACACATAAAAATTGACTTTGTCTTGCTCAAAACAGCCATGAAACCTATCATTTATAGCTTAGGACCACCAAAAATATTGTTGTCCCCTCTTGTATGTTGTCACTTATATGAAAAGAACCTTGGGCTACTATTACCTGCTCCTGAAGGGCTCCAAATTGCTATCACTTGTTGTAGGACTAATCTGTGGTGGCTACAAATCACATCAACAACTTCTCCTTCATCTCTAACAGCCTCCTCTCTCACAAAGGCTAGAATAGACTTTCTCAAGCCCTTAAAAACACTTTTTCCACTTGCATGGGAAAGTTTTGCCAAGTGGCAACCTTGTAATCCCATTTTCAGCATTATCCAACTTAATAAATTAATTTTTAGAATATTAATTTTAAAAATTATTTTAATAATTATTCTAGTGCTCAAAAATTTAATTTCACCAATCAACAATTAAATTGGCTTGACCAATTTGTCTTCCAAGTATCCTTAAGCACTTATTGACTCTTGGACTAGTATTAATTAATTAATTAATACCTAGTCTCTAATGTCACACTAAAATTGGTGGCCAATAAATTGATCTAGGCCAAAATTTGACATTGGGTGCCACCTAGTACCCTTTAGACATAATGTATACAACTTTTTCCTTAGGCATCTACTACATCCTCGAGGTCCTTTCGCCTGTTACCATGAAATATTTGCCATGCGCATCACATGTGCTAAACAACCATGCACATTTGATTAATAACTTAATCAAATGTTATTTGTAAGATTAAAACATCTTAAGATTTCACGTCCCCGTGATAGACCTCGCTCTTGAAATCCTTGCAATTGTCCTTGATTGCACTGTATTGTGCCAAAGGAAAAGCATACTACACTGGAATTTTCATAAGACATCATAGTCATAACATTGGCCACTGTTGTCCAACCATGCCATATATCCCAAACCTACTGAAAATTTCTAACCAACATATACATAACAAAAAATTGAAAATTAGTCTAGAATTGTCGCTAGAGATCCATTGGAGACATCTACAAGTCAGGTCCTCAATTGTTTTGACTTCAGAATCATAGTAAACAATATTTCTAGCATAAACCATGGCTGAAACTTGCAATAGCATTTGCTAATATGTTGTTGTATGGAACCGGATATAAACCATTGAAAACTAAGTATAAACTGGTCACTTGTTGATTTGAGAATTGATCACAAACTTCTACAAATATGACCCCAAATTGATGAAAAATTGATTGCAAAAATTGAGCAGTATAACTAATGCAAAAACTGATCCCAAAAGTGACCATAAATAGTTCTCAATTGATCAAATACCGAGTTGAAACGGATCAATATTTTTTCTCAACTTGAGGCAAAAACTCATGGCAAATTGATCATAAACTAATGCAAAAGTATATTTTCAGTACCCAAGTAAAACTCAGACTCATCTGCATACATCTCACAATAACTAGTACATTGATGAGATATGTAATGACTTGATGGCAGACATACTATCAGCACAGTACCTTGGATGCATGCTGAATACATCCAAGATCCACTACATGTGAGAGATATTCACAATTGGTGGAGTGAAAGTGCCAACTCCCCCCCTTGAGCATCAGTCGAACCCCTAATTTACTAAACCTGAGTGAGCATGAAGTCGGCTCTAGCTGCTGAAAGGCATCTTGGTAAAGTTGCAACAACTAAAGATGGTCTACCAAGTCATCCACTTTGCATCTATTGGTGAAACAATACTAAAGCTTCACCAAGAAGCTTAAGGGAACTTTACCTTTGACTTTACTTGCATCAAGTCTCGACTAGGTTTGTAGGCCTTTCTTCTCCTTAAGCATTGTGATGCTTTATACTTTCATATTGCCACAATTCCAACTTCACTAATATGCAACATTGCATCCAATTGAATAGCTCCTCATGTGTACCTAACATGCTAGGAGCATTAGATGCATAAGGAAATATTCTTGTTTGCATACTTTGGACCATTGCAATGTGATTGTGCCCCAATCATACCAAGATACATTTTCCCATACATTGCATGCATTGCTAGTAGCATTTTTTCTCATGAAGGACTGGCACTGTACTAAGCATTTGCAACCCCGGCATTAATACTATGAGTCCCAAATATAGTGGATTGCATATATGCATTGCCAAACTTGGCATCATGACAACATTGTTATACATAGGGTTATGTATATTACCAGCCATACTCAGATACATTGGACCTTGCATACTACGCATTGGTTGATGCATATGATAAGGAGTTATGTCATACATCCTCGCATGTAGTCCTTGACCTACCATATCATGGAAACTAGTACCACCATAAAAGTACCTTGGCTACTCGATAATTGCATGTATGCTTTGCTATCCAAAAAATATTGGATTGGTGCTTCCAAGTTGTCCTTGCATATGCATCAATTGCCCCACTAACATCATTTTCTTATGCTCACTACCCACATTTGGAACATCATGCTATGTATTGGCTCTTTCTTTAGTGTATCTTGCTATCCCAAACCTCTTGAAGACAATTTCCTCTTCTTGCCTACTACCCTCCTTTAAGGGATTCAAAAAGTGCATGAAATGAGGATAATTTACCAACTACACAAACATTTTAGCTATTGTCATCAAATACTATTAAAATGATAATCAAATTCCTCTTGCTCATCAGCTCCTCATCAGTAGCTTCTGAAGGCCTAGAAGGACCCACATTTTGGTCTAAACCAACATTATCAGCTTGTTGCCCATGCTACAAGCCTTGTCCAAGATTAGGCATTGCATTTTTCCCAACAGTTTGTGAAATTTCAGAGGGAGAGGCATCATCCGTGCTTGATTCTATCTCACTACTTGAAGACATTCTTGTTGTAATGCCTAGATGAATACAATTTTAACATTAAAGAAAAGCTTTTGGACTTCAATCAGGTACCTCAAGCCCACTAATTCGAGGACATTGATGGTATCTCAACATGGAACTATGAAACCAACCTTCCTCCTCGGATAGGGTGGTAAAAAACCTGATTTAGCACTAATTACAATGAGTGTGAAATTCACATAAACTGAAAATGCACACTTTACCACTTTTATATTGAATATTGGATACCCTATTGGCCCCAAGATTGGCACCCTTTGTGATATTTCTTTATGTTATATTGCAAATGGAAGGAGTACAAGTGAGATCATTTGATCTCCTCCACCAATCCAAGTGCCTCTTTTGCTATCAAAACTGACCACAAGCCTCCAAATTAAAATTTCCCTTGGTTTGCTTGGGAATTGCCCTAACTTTGCGTAGTAAAAATCTAGATTTGGCCCTAACTTTGCGTAATAAAAATTGAATCGTGGCCCAAATTGTTCTACATAGCCCCCACTTTCCCCAGAATTGACACTATTGGGGCCCTCCAACATCCACCCCATGAGATGAGATTAACCCCTTTGGGACCCCTAGACTCCCTATGCCAATTGTCACACTCACTCCACCTAGTGATGCCCTTGTCTACTTCATTAAGGAACCAATGGAGGGGATGAGCAAAACATAGATTCTTTTGTTTGTTTTACAATGATGAAGGACACCTAATCCTCATGGACTACTACTTTATATCCATTATGATGTTGGGATGAGGGTACGCACAAGGCATGCCTCCAAATAGAGACACCATTGCCTATTGAAATTGTGGGTATTTGGGTCATGTTTCATTGAGTTCTTCATAGAAACAATAGTCTAAGAAGTGATGTGTGTGTTGACTAGCATTGCCCTGTACATATATTTTGACTATCCGTATTAAGTAGTGGCAAGGCAATGGTGCTATAAGTTCCCTTGATCTTATTCACAATGGAAATGATCAATGACAAATATAGCATTGCCATTCTTATGCACACTAACAGTTGCACATAAGGTAAGATTAGGAGAGTGAGCATTGAAGGCCTCACAATGATGGATAGATTAGTTATATGCAAGAAGAGTGCTAAGAAAAAGAGAAAAACATCTAAACTCAAACTTAAGAGTGAAGGACTCAACAATACCACAAATGGTTGCCACTTCCAGTGTAGAGAGTGCTACAATAGCACCGCAGACCACTAAAGAAATCATTGCCAAAGAGAAGGCATACCCTTACCTAGTTTAGTAGATAGCTATCTGCAATTGTTTCATGGTAAAGAAATGGGTGAATGTGGGTGAAGATGAGTTGTAGATAGGGAAGGCCTCTCCAAACTCTACTGAAAGGTAGCCCATTAATTTGGCAAGGATTAAAATATTGGGTAAGAGGAATAAAATCTACTAGATCTCACCATATTTCACAACTTGGCTGTAGTGCACCTCCAATCCTAAGTGCTTTAGGGGTTTGGGAAGGAGTTGAGTGACACACTATTCTTCTCGTCAAAATCCTTGGAGACACTATGTAGAGAGGAATTGTAGACATTGGAGTTGGTATGGGCATAGTTAATCAAGGCATACCCTAAGCATGGAAAAATCTACCATTTCAACTAGTGTATTTTAATCTAAGAGTCAACCGATGGGTTTAAATTCAAACCAATAGGGTAAAATTCAAGGTTAACTTCTTTGTCATGAGAGGAGTCGACTATAACGTGTTGCTTGACTAATCATGAATGCACAATGCACATTTCATTGAGGACTGGGGCAGTGATTTAGTCTTTCTAGGAAATAGGAAGGAGGCAGTATGCATTGAGATGAAGGCTTAGAAAACCTTAGATGTAGACCTAGATGAGATCTCTATACTATTACAAGGAGACTCCAATGACCCTTCAAGCTTCCAACCATTGGGTAGATATATTCCCTCTTTCAAGGATGATTAGGATTGGATGCATATTCTCGCCACCTTAGAACTGCCATTTATAGAAGAGCTAGAATATCAATCTACCTATGAACACACAAGTGAGAAAGATGCATGAGATACTTTAGAACTCATGGTAGAACCTCACTTAGAACCAATCACAGTGCTACTCTTAATGAGGACCCAAGACTTAGAAACCACAATTTTCGAGGGCCATCCTACCCCAATAGATAGGGTTACATTGTGCAAAATCTTCAATTTAGTGGTTGTAGATATGTTTTCATAATCAACCAAACACTAACATGACCAACTTTGAAGAATTATAAAACAACCCCACATGGAAATGGACAAGTCGCATTCAACTTCCATAATAGCCTCTTTGCCTCATTGATGAAAGAGCTAGACATAGATGCTAAGGAAATAAGTTACTCCTAGGACTGTCAACTAGTTCAAGATGATGATGATTTTTATTTTGACACATTAGATTATGACACTAAAGGCCACACCATTGAGAAAATCTATATGGGCCCCAAATCCTCTCAAATTGAGAGCTTGATCATTGACGTAGGCATTGTGAGACTAAACTTGGAATTGGAATGGCTCAAATACCTCAAGGTACTTGACTATAACAAATGTCACACTAGCTTAACGATTGATGTATATATTCCAAGGTATTCAAAATCGAGGATAACATAGTTAAAGTCCATGAGAATACCATCACATGTTTTGACTCTAATACACATATAAGTCATGGTTGTAATCCAAAAATTTTCCAATCAACCCAATCTGCTAAGTCTAAGACTAAACTTCTAGCCCATCTAAGACAAAAAAACTTAAGATGAAACACCCACATTAGCGAGTCAAAAAATATCGAAGTCAGACAAGACCGCAAGACCTTTTCCCTGTGATTCACAAAGTTCAAAAAGAGTGATCAAATAGTTATAATGCTTGGTGCGAGGCACAAAGGCATTGTACATGATGAGGAACAATCGATTAACTTATTGAAACAATACATAGATACTTTCTAACCTTAAGGGTGTACCATTGCAAGTTCTCACCCACACAATCTCTCTTAAGGATGATGCCAAGCCTATTAAGCAGAGACCCTATCCTATGAATCCTTGATATGCCCATCATATCATATAAGAAATTAACCAATTACAAAAAGGAGATTCATCTATGAAATTGAGGATACCAATTGGGTTCATTGATTATTAATAAGGTACTCAAGAAGAATGGGAAAATATGAGTCTACATCAATTACAGGAAATTAAATGCTACAACGAAGAGGGATTACTATCCAATCCCAGTCCATGTGGATGATAGACCAAAAAATACCTTTACCACCAAATGGGGGATGTTCACTTATATCATCATGCTATTTGGGCAAACTAGTTGAGAAACTATTGCATTAGAGAAATCTTCCAGAGACCCATGTGCACAATCTTTATGGGCATGCTATAAAAGTGGCATGAAGTGTTTGTTGATGACCTATGTGCCCACTCTAAATAGGAAGAACACCTTGACAAACTCCACCTAGTATTTTAAAGGTCTAGGTAGTATAACCTATCCTTGAATCTTCCCAATTGTTAGTAATGGATCAAACATGGCATAATATTTGGTGATATCATGTCCAAAAATGGAATCACAATTGATACTACAAAAATTAAAGTCAACATGAATTACTTTCCACCCATCAACCCAAAGGGGACACGATGCTTCCTTGGCCATACCGGGTATTATCCTCACTTTGTGTTTGGAGTATCAAGCTTTTTATGAAGCGTTGAAAAATACTCTCATGATTGCTCCTATCTTAAAAGACTTGGATTGGATGATAACATTTCATCTACATGTGGATGCCTTGAAAATTGCAAGTAAGCCATGTTATGCTAGTCCGATGAGCATAATATGGACTTCCTAGTGAGCTTTGCCAGTCAACATCTCACTAATGTTGAAATGAACTATTCTACCACTAAGAGGGAGAGCTTCATGATGGTATACATGATGAAAAATTTTCAACATTATCTTCTCACTATGCCTTTCACATTATTTTATTGACCATCAAGCATTGATGTGCCTTGTAAATAAGCCTTGTGCCATGGGACGCATTGCTAGATGGCTATTGATTTTGTTGGTATTTGATTTTTACATCCTTGTACACAAGGGAAAATAGCACTTCTTTGCCGATCACTTATCATTAACTAGTGGTGAAAAGGCCATAGGAGTTGATGATCAACTTCTTGATGCTCATCTATTCCACATTAATTAAGAAGCTTTGTTGTTTAAGGTTGATCTTACACCTCATTATGTCAATGACATTATGCATATTCTTGAGCAAGGCCTATTAGAATGACCAATTGAGAAAGCTCAACTAACATGCCTTCTAATTAAGAGACGATCTTACCAATTGATCGTAGGTCAATTATATCACCTAGATCAAGAGAGTCTCCTTTGGTGGTGTATCTCTGAGCATAAAATTGAGGAAGTGTTATAAGAGGCACATGGTGGTATTTTTAGAGAATACTTTGACACTAATACCACAAAAATGCTTCAATACCAATTGTGGTGGCCACTCTCTTTAATGATGAAACCAATTTTGTCAACAAACTCTATGACAAGTACCAAAGAACATAGTTATCCATCCTAAAGGATGAGACAAAGGAGGCCACACACCCTCTTCATTGGGGGATCCTTTGTACCCCTCGTAGAGGCATTATTGCCCATAGTAGCGTGACCACTTGCCCCATGGGAAATTTCGTAGTAGCAATATCCACAAGGGGCTATTGGAATCAAGGTCTAATGCCCCTTGCCATAGCCCTCTACCTCAATGCACCCCCCTCCTCAAGATACAAGCTTTGCTTTCCCTTTTCTTCAAGTGAAGCCTTCATGGAGAAGAAGAAGAGCATCACCCCTCTTGCTTTCAATTCTTTGAGGCCATGGAAGAGAATAAACATAAAGAGGGAGAGCATATATGTGTGAGAGTGTTTGTGTGGCTTTCATAGAGGAAGTCATGTAGTCTCCTCTTGAGCTATGATATAAAAGAAGCAAAATGAGTTTGAGAGTAGTCATGACAAGAGACCCATCTAAAAGGGGAATGAGAAGTAAAGAGCGACCTTGAAGGAACAAAGATGCAAATGAGAAAGATGGAGAGATCATAACCTTTTATAACTATTCATGTATATGTAAAGCTACTATGTAGATTCTCTTTTAATCTTTTGGTCACATGTTTGAGAAATGATTTCTTGTATATGACTCGTTGAGACCCATTAGCAAGGATGTTATGAAACTATGTTAGGTAGACAATCTCTAGATTTGTTACTATCTATTTTTTAAAGATTCCAATAATATGTTTGCTCTTTGTATTTTTGGAATTTTTTTTCAAATGAATCAAAAAGTTTTGCTCCCATTCTTCTCTTACACAGACACAATGATTCTTCTCATAGTAATATATAGTGAAGAGTGTTGCCTTGGCTACACTCAACAATTACCTCCACTTAATATATGTGCCTATCTATTTTTCTTGCCTAGCACATGGCTAAAGCTAGAATCGAGAGGTTTGTTGGGTCTCAATATTTTCAGGGAATTATGTCTCTAAAGGAAGGGAAATTCTAACTACCTCTTCCTCCTTATAATCTCTCCTCCATCTTGATCTTAAGCTAGTTAGAGTGCATGTTATGGTCGGTTCATTCTCATTGTGATATAGATGGAGGTGAATATTTCCTTCTTGACTCCTCTCTATCATCTTAACACTAGCTAGTTTATTTTGTTCATAAAAACATGATCAAATAGAGGTGAATAAACTTTTACAGTAGGAGTTTTTGGTTGCTTTTGATTTGCACAAAATTTAAGCTCTATCTCTCTTTCTGATTTCTGAGATGAGGAACTCTTCAACAAAGCATTGATTATTGGCCTCAAGATGGATTTCTTGGCTAGCAACACACTAGCACATACTCTCGGTGAAAGGAGTAACTACCTTATATTTTTTGTAGTCCTATAGACAAGAAGTTAAAGGGCCTCACTTTGTCACTAAGCTTTCATTGAGTATAATGGAGACAGTTTCAAAAATTTTCCACCAACATTTGGCTCCAAATCTAGGATGGATGGGATCCAACAATATTATAGTGGGCACCTTTAGCCCAAGCCACACACGACTAGCTTCTTTCTTGAATGCATATCTCACATTAGTCATTGTTTAGGATTAGTATAATGTCACTGTGTCACATGTACCTATTACATTAGTAATAACAAGCATATTGATTTGTATTTTCATGGGCATTTGAATTGAGTCATTGACAAAGGTTACCTCTGGCAAGCGAGGAAACAACTAGCATAACATGTCACTTCTGTAAGAATGTAGTGTATTGCCTCAAGACTTTTTCTTGTAAGGCATACTACATTTTGATGAATGATCTCTACATGGAGCATACTTATAGTCATAATGTACAACCAAGCACTTCAATGGTAGCTATAGATAAAGTTAAAAGTCTTATGAAGTTTGTGCTCAAGATAAATGACCACAGTGGGCCAAGGAAGATTCAAATGATTGTGGTCAGGAAATTGATATCAGACTCATCAAACAACATGAAGCCATTCTTGCATATCAAGAGCTAAACAATTTTTAGAGTTAATACCATTGATGTAGAATCAATAGTATAAATTGAAATTTTGTTCACAAACTCTATTTTTTTAATTTCGTAAGTCATCATTGGCTATCTATGAATGTTATCATAGATTTAATAGCATTGTCACCAATGAGAGAAAAAGGTATGCATTTATTGAGGGAGAGGGCTCTAAAAATATTATGGATTTGAAAAATAAATCTTTGTTTCCTTTTTTCATGGGAGTCATTTCCCTAAACAAGATGCACCCACAAAGAAGTGTTTCATATTTAAAAGGTCTATTATGGATCTTAATTCAGGATTTGATTTAGTAAATGGAATGCAATGCTATGGAGGAAGGGACCTTTGCAAGGCTTGGATGGTGGAGTTGGACTTCACCCCATAGAATTGAAGGGTGGGCTACAATGTCTTGCTTTGTATTTGACCCATGGTATTTTTTCTTAATGTTTATGAATGATAAAGAAAACCTAGTTGTTCCAACAATGATCTCAGGCTCTTCATTAGGCTTCTAAAACAACCAATGACACCCTATATGAAGGCTAGTTTTTGTCACTATTCTTTGATATAAATGTAGGCATCGATCAAGTGGCAATGTCCCAGCTTCACCTCTGAGTCCTACTACTATCAACATTCCATACACAATTGTTGGAGGGCATGATGGACAACAAGTTCACCATGTGTATGCACCCGTTCTATCTAGAGTCTTCATTGCAACTATATGAATAAGTTAAGGAGTACCTTCTCAACAAGGGATGTCTTCAGGATCATACAATTAGGCCACTTCTTGCATGATGTGTCTTTTCTCATGCAATAAAATTTTATTTAGCTCATTTATTTATTTTTAATTAAAACAAAAAATCATGTTCCACCCTCATCGTACTTAGGGAAACACCCTAGCCTACTTCTCCACATTACATCCTTAGGGAACATCAATGACATGATATCCTAGGTGTGCTTTGATGACCGGTCACCATGAGAACATCATGATACTACAAATTCACATTAACTAGATCTTCAAAGATGGGAAAATATTCCAAGTTCATTTAGAATTTGACCCAACTCCCAGTTGCGTGTGCATGCCACAACCACTACACAAATAAGGTAGACACAAACTATACGGGGTACAAGTGACATTGTAAGTACAATAGAGCCCTCAAAAGACCCACCAACATTGGTGGGGGATGGCAACCATTGTGATCCCTTGAGCATAAGCCAAGCATCATTCTATTCTTCTTCAAATCAATTTGCCATGCATCACGATCCCTCAAGCATTAGCCAACCATCATTCCTTTCTTCTTTGAAACTACTTGCCAACAAGCATCAAGTTCTGTAGCGAAACCATTATGAGCCTACTTCTTATCACCTCTACATCAACACACCATCCTTCCTCTACCAAGAGCCTTCATTTATTGTACCAGTGCCTCTCACCAACAATCAAGAACATGATACTCTTGGCATAAGTGCCATGGGACTAGCACTTTTCTAGGAGAGGGGGTAAATTCCAAAAGGAAAAAATGATCCACAATGTTTTAAGAAGAAAAACAACTTTTTGTAAAAATCATTAGATGTTTGTTGAGAGCTAGGCTCCCTCCTATAGAAATTGCATTGATCAAGTGGCATCTTGAGGTTACAACTTATATTAGCCAATTTTATGAACAAAACTAAGGTCTAGATGCATAGAATGGGAAGCATGTCCCTTAAAAGGCCACAAAAAGGAGTAGGATGCCCAAGGGGGGTGGGGAAATCCTAAGCCTAGAAATTATGTATAAAAAGGATGAAAAATAATGGAACAAGCTATCCATGTATGTGCAAAATTTTCTCTCTTGATTTCTTTTTGAAGCTACGTAAAAATGTTCATGGTGTAGTGGATGTTCATGATGTTTGTAGTGCTCACAAGAATGCTTCATAATTAACTGTGAGAGAATGGCACCTCCTAAACATTACCCAAGAATAGTAACATTTTTCAACAACTTTGTCAACAATTGATACATTAATTAATTCAATGTAGATTTGTTGTGGTAGATACTGACTTTGATGGCATGTTGATGCAGTCTAGCAAAAGAAAAGATGATGGACTACTCATAGTGCTATATGGTGAAGTGACGAAGGGTAGAATTAGTATCAAGGTCGCATGTTATTAGAGGATTGCTCTAGCTTATTGATTAATAATTTTTCATAAAATAATAAATAAAATATTAACAAAAATATGGTGCAATATGTTTAAGTTGATATTTATAATTTCATAAGTATAAATCACACTTATCTAGCTTTATGTACATATAGTTTTATAAATATATCTCCATATATTTATTTATAGTTACTAATTAAATGTGATAAGCTAGAGAATAAGAGAGATAATGATGATGATGATAATAGAAAATATAATAGTTATTAAATACTTAAATATAAATTAAGTACATATGTATGTATACATAACTATACCATAACCCAAAATATATTTGTAAGTTTATTTATCTATACACATGCACGTGCGCATACACATATGCGAACATATATACATATGTGTATGCAGATATAGAGACAATTAAGTAGGAATCATCATAATAATATGAAAAATCCATAAAAGGGATAATGATGATTTTATGAAACACAAAATGCTTATATATATAGATGTACATAAATTTCTAATAATTAACACTAGCAGATTAACTAGGGGGTGTGTGTGCGTGCACGCGCGTGTGTGTGTGTGTGTTAAAAAAAAAAGACATATATAGTGTTGTCTCATTATAAGATTAGATTTTGAAAGGGGTTGGTAGTTTAAGAAATAAGTTCATCATGTAATGAATATGGTCCTGCACTTGTGTAAATTAAATTATATAAGTTTTGTATTCATGTTCATTCTACATGATTCCTCTAGATAGCATTAAAAATAATAGATAAAAAGGTGGAGATATGAAATACATGACTTTATAACCCAATAATTACATGTGTTTATAGTCAAATGAAATCTTAAAGATTATTTTTTAAGAGACCAAGAAGTTACTCAAGCCAATAAAGTAACCTACTCAAAGTAATTAAAAGCCCATCGAATGTATAATTATGCATATTTCATATAGAACAATTACTTGTCACCTGTAGGTTAAAATGATATGAATCATAACTAACAATATTAAAAGAAACACAGAATGCTATGATTCAATTTTACTCAAAGGTTAGATTTGTATTTGAAAACAATGCCTTAACTCTAAACATAGAATTCCTTTTTCATCTATAATAAAACATTTGGTTTAAAATTAATTTTCTTCTTAATAACTCATTCTTATTGAAAGGTGAGAAGGATCGAAGCTTGCATACGAGCTATGGCGGGAGAGCAAGAGCAAGAAAGAGAGAGACAAGAAATGGGAACTCCAATAGTCACAATGTGTGACTGGGCCTTTCTTTATTTACTAGTCACTAAAATGAATGTAAAGAATAAAGTGACGTGACGGGCGCCCGCCACCTGCAGTGTGCAGTGGCGGGTACTATCAGTGTAGTAATACACGGGGAGGCACGGCGGAGGCGCCTTTACCCCAACAACCTCCCACTTAAAGGCGAATTTGCCCCAGTGAGAGAGAAAAGGAAAGAAAAAAGACAGTACAACTGTACATAGGTACAAGGGATGAGGAAAGGCAACATCTCATCCAACGCCCATCAATCGCCTAAGGAAGGCAAAGCGCTCAGTAGTGAGGCTTTTTGTGAGCAGATCTGCAGGATTCTTGTCAGTGGAGATCTTGACAAGGTCAACAGACTTGTCCTCCACGACACCACGTATGAAGTGATACCTCACCTCAACGTGTTTTGTCTTCGCATGGAAGACCGGATTCTTAGCCAACTGAATGGCACTCATAGAATCCGAATGCAGTGTAGGTATAGCATCAATCCCAAGGTCAGCAACTAGACGGCCTAGCCATATGGCCTCCTTGCAAGCCTCAGTGGCTGCAACATACTCGGCTTCAGTGGTAGACAGATCCGTACACTTCTGAACCCTGGACATCCAAGAGACAGCACCTCCAGCATAGGTGAATACATAGCCAGAAGTGGACTTCCTACCATCTACATGTCCTGCATAATCGGAGTCAGTGTACCCCACGACCCCTATATCCTGGCTGCCATAGCAAATACACATATCTGTTGTGCCCTTCAGGTACCTCATGATACCCTTCACGGCATCCCAATGTTTCTTGCCAGGTGTAGCCATATAGCGTGCCACAACACCAACTGCAAAGGCAATATCTGGACGAGTGGCTATCATGGCATACATCAAACTGCCCATGGCTGAAGCATAAGGGATCTGGGCCATCTCGGCCCTTTGCTCATTTGTCTGCAGACAATTGGCTTGTGATACCTTCACATAAGAAGGCAATGGATAGCCAATAGGCTTTACGTCCTGCATGTGGAAGCGCTCAAGGACTTTATGAATATACTCCCTCTGAGACAAGTAGAGGAGTCCCTGATGCCTGTTGCGTCTAATGCGCATACCAAGTATGTGAGAGGCCTGTCCCAAATCCTTCATCTCAAAGCTCTTCTTTAGCTGAGATTTAAGAGCATCTAGCTCATCATGAGCTTTCCCTACTATCAACATATCATCCACATAGAGTACCAAAATAAGCAATGAACCATCATGGGATTTCTTCGTGTAAAGACACGGATCCATAGCACTCCTGCTGTAGCCCTATGACTGCATAAAGGCATCAAACTTATGATACCATTCCCTAGGTGCCTGCTTCAAGCCATAAAGACTTTTCTTCAACTTGCACACTAGGTGCTCCTTGCCAGGTTCTGCAAAGCCCTTAGGCTGCTCCAAGAAATCCGTCTTGACATCCATCTGATATAGATCTAAGTCAAGCTAAGCAACCAAAGCCAAGACCAAGCGCAGGGTGGTCATCTTAACCATAGGAGAAAAGACCTCATCAAAGTCTACACCATGCTCCTGCTTAAAACCCTTTGCTACCAATCTAGCCTTGTATGCCAGCTTGGGGTGTCCAGGGGTACTTTTCAGCTTGTACACCCACTTGCATGGCAAAGCCTTCTTGCCCTTAGGAAAGGCAACCAAATCCCAAGTCTCATTCTTATGCAAGGAGTTGATCTCAGACTGCATAGCCCTCTCCCAGGAGTGACTGTCACCCCTGCGCATAGCCTCATCATAAGTGAAAGGCTCTCCTGCATCTGTAACCAAAACATAATGCATAGAGGGCTGGAATCTGTCAGGTGGACGTCTGTCTCTAGCAGACCGTCTCACTGCAGGCTCTAGTGCTTGCCCAGCTGCCTGTCCAACACCCTGACCATGAGCATTTGCTGCAGCTATAGGCTGTCCAACTGGCTCTGCAGGAGCTCTAGGCTCCTCCTGAAAGATCACTCTACGGATCTCAACCACCTTCTTAGGATGCCTGTGCATTTTGTCTTCATGGAAGACTACATCATGGCTGTGTACTATTTTTCGCGCCTGCAGATCCTATAGGCGATAGCCCATCTCTCTTGAATCACCATAACCAAGAAAGATGCATTTAATGCTCTTTGGATCCAACTTACTCCTCTTGTCCTTGGGCACATGACAGAATGCCTCACATCCAAAGACACGAAGATGTGCATAAGAGGGTGGCTTACCAGCCCAAAATTCCTCCGCAACCTGGAAATTTAATCCACTTGAAGGAGATCGGTTTATGACATGTATTGCCGTACTAACTGCCTCTGTCCAAAAGCTCTGTGGTAGGCCTGCATGGCTAAGCATAGAGCGGATACGCTCTTGAATAGTCCTGTTCATGCACTCAGCCAAACCATTCTGGGGTGGGGTATAAGGGGCGGTCAACTGACGCTTAATACCCCTGTCATCACAAAACTGCTTAAAAGCACGTGAGACATATTCTCCCCCATTTTCAGTCCTAAGGCATTTCAGCCTATACCCAGTCTGGTTCTCATCAAGAGCAAGCCAATGCTGAAAGACTGCCAAGACATCGGACTTTTGCTTTATGGGATAAGCCCACACTTTCCTAGAAAAATCATCAATGAAGGTAACAAAGTACTTCATGCCACCCATAGACATACACGGCATGGGTCCACAAACATCTGAATGCACCAAAGCCAAGGGCTCACTCATGCATGGCCTACCCGATTTCTTATGCGTAGACCTATTCTGCTTACCATAAAGACAATGCTCACATGAGTCAAAACATGCATAGTCCAAAGGCGGAAAATATTGCAAACCAGATAACATTTTCATTCCCTTCAAAGACATATGCCCCAAACAGGCATGCCAAAGTGATACATGTGGGATAGAATCCACTGCCAAAACATGGTCTATAGAAGACCTAGATACAACAAGAGGATAGAGGCTACTAGCCTTGGCGCCTCTAGCAAGAACAAGTTTGCCTCTGGTAATCTTCCAGGCAGAATCCCCAAAATAGACATGAAACCCTGCATCATCCAACTGTCCTACAAACATAAGACTGCGCGTAAGCGCAGGTACATGACATACATCCCTGAGCAAAAAGGAACTGCCAGTGGAAAAATGCAACTGAATATCTCCACAGCCCACAATATCAAGAGACCTATCAACTCCAAGCATGTCTGATCCAGATACAGTACGGTAATAGTGAAACCACTCATGGTAAGGTGTCACATGGAAGGACACACCTGAATCCAATAACCAGCACTGTGCATACATCTAGGTGTCTCAGTCAAGTGTGAGGCATCAGAAGAACTAGCTGCAAGTATGAACTCATCACCACCATCGGAATCCTCGGTCTGTGTGACATTAATTTCCTCAATCTTGACGCTGGACTTCGCAGGTACTATGCTGCCATCAGAGGACTTCTCCTGCACTTTCTCTTTTCCCTTATCCTTGCGCTTCTCATTGCGCAACTCATGACACTGTGGTTTGATATGGCCCTTTTTCCCACAATGATGACAAGTGACATTACCGTTGTGCCCACACAACTTACTACACGACTTTCCACGAGATTCAGACCGACCCTTCTGCGAGTCACGGCCACGGCCATGACCACGATCATTCCTGTCATTCCTGCCTCTAACTGTCAAAGCATGTGAAATGCGAGAGGCATCCAAGTTTTTGCGATTAACCTCTTCCTTTGCAGAAGAGCACTCTCAACATCATTCAGTTTCACAGTAGCACTAGAGGCACATAGGGCAGTGCGGAATACATCCCATGACTCATTCAGAGTCCCAAGCAAGAAAAGAGGAGTTATTTCCTCTCCAAAGGTGATATCCTGCGAAGTCAGGTTCTTCAGTATAGCATGGAACTGGCTCAAGTGAGCAGACATAGTCGCATTATCCTTAATGCACAGATCCATAAGCTGCTTCAACCAGTACATCTGACTCGCGGGACTTTTCTTATCATAAAGATTTTTTATCTTATTCCATAGATCCCATGCACTATGTGCTTCCTCAAATACATTATAATGTACCTGTTCAGTGAGAGACAATACAATCGTGGACTTGCATAGCTCATCAAGTTCAAGCTAGTCGTCATTGTTCATAGTTGCAGGCTGCTGCCCGCTCAACCGAAGTGGCTTAATCTGAGATTTCTGCACCAAGACCTGCCAAATTTGACTCTTCCAATAAGAGTAGTTGGTACCATCCAACTTTGTGATGTTAAATATTGCATTATCAGTCGAAGAGGACGCCATAATGCATGCTGGAAATGCACAGACCATGTAAAACTATTGGCTGTTTTACTGCAGAAAATGCCCAAAATCCACTAAAATGAGCTCCAAATGGCAAGAAAAGTGTGCCAAAAGATGCTGCCCACTTAGTACTAGGTGCGGTACACCAAATCAGGATATTTCAGCATAAAAAATACTATTCAGTCCACCAATAAATGCTTGCTGTAATAAATTTTAGAACTGCAATAATGAGAGCAAACTGTCCCAAAACTGGATCTAATGTCAACTAAACAATGCTAGGTCCAAAGCCGGCATAAGGAGGACAAAGCAAAGCCAAATGACGGTGAAAATACATGAGCATAACACCAAGAGATATCAAATAGCATCTACTAGTAAGAGACACATCCCCAGACAATCTAGGCAAAATGTTCCTGCAACTGCCAAAACCTGACACAAATAGGTGTCTGCTCAAAAGAAAGCGGATCCAAAACTGAGACTCAGCTCATAAGCATCCTATGAACCAAGACATATACTCAATGCAACATCCAATTGTTGGAGTATAATCCCAAAGTCTCAATACATCTGTAACTGCTCAATGACATAGACTGCTCCAATAGCATGTAATCCGTGCTCAAGGTCAAGTAAGCATGCAAGATGCTCCCACTGGCACAAAAGGCGTACAAACGAGCTCAAGGGCTCAAGAAACCCAAGACAAAGTACCAGTGACAAGTGACCAAGTCAATGCGTCATATGCATCCCAAGAGCATGACATACATGAAGCATCTGATGGAAGCAACCAATGAGCAATACATAATTCCAAAATAAGATCTCTGTCAACTCAATGACATCCGATAGCAACCAAGTAAATGATCAAACTGAGTCGGAAATTCTCAAATACATCCAAGGCAAAGCTCCCAATGTCGGTAAAGCATAGACGAACCAAGCGGCATATATCATGAACCAAAGCATGTAGTGTATGAAGCCTAATTGTCAAGCATAGACATGAGGCATAAGCGGTCCAAGAGCATGCCAAGTCGGTCCAAATGCCAGTGAATACCAACCAAGACAGAGCTTATGCATAGCTCAAATACATTCCATAGACTCAAACATGAGGTCAAAGTCATCCCCAAATGTCAGATACATGATGGCAAATCCCAAAGCATACATCCGGTACCAATAGGTAAGTGACAAAGCATCCAAGGTACCTTCAGCCCATTGTTATTACAGCCAAGTTTGACTGTCAAAACTGAGAAATTTCAGCCAATATTTCAGGCCAAAATCATGGCATAATCATGTGCATACATTCCCAAGGCACTAGGCATCATGTAGGCCGCATATGGGCATCAAACAAGGTAATCGGAGTAGAGTATAAGCATCAAATGCCAATGTCAAGTATGGCTGCCCTGTTTCCAGCACTGTATAATAGTAAATGATAGTCCCAAATAAGAGAATGTCAGCCCCAAAGCTTCAATGTCAAGCACAAGGCCTAAAGAGGCTTTCAAAGTAGCTTAAATGCCTTCTAAAAACCATTGTTTAAGTGCTCATTTAGGAGCCAAGGCATATAGGCTGAAAACGTGATGAGTAGGCATGCAGAAATCTGGCGCAAATTCAGCGCAGGCTATCTTGGGAAGTGGCTGTTCCATGTGGCAATGTTGGTGTGGATGGGAGGCTCAAAGAGGCCCCAAAGAGGGCATACACAAAGCCATGAATGCCCAAAGCAAAGGGCAAGGGAGATATGGAGCTTTGAAGCTTCAAATGATGGCTGCCCCTCTTCTTCCACCTATTTAAAAATGAGAACTGAAGTAAAACTCTTCAAACTCTAATGCAATACCTCAAGGGCAAGGCCTTGAAGAAGCCCAACAATGCTGGGAGGGAGCTCGGGAAGCCGGGGAGTGTCGGAAGCTCAGGAGATCAACTATGGCTGCCGGGATGGAGACCCAATGCATGAAGGGAGTTGATGCGAATGTAGAGAAGCACCGAGTGGAGCTCGAGCAAGAGGAAGCCAAGCTCTGATACCAGTTGAAAGGTGAGAAGGATAGAAGCTTGCACGCGAGCTATGGCGGGAGAGCAAGAGCAAGAAAGAGAGAGACAAGAAATGGGAACTCCAACAGTCACAATGTGTGACCAAGCCTTCCTTTATTTACTAGTCACTAAAATGAATGTAAAGAATAAAGTGATGTGACGGGCGCCCGCCACCTGCAGTGTGCAGTGGCGGGTACTGTCAGTGTAGTAATACATGGGGTGGCACGGTGGAGGCGCCTTTACCCCAACACTTATCTTCTCCTTATACACAATAAATATTTAAGGTAAGAACTCGGAACATAGTAAAATTATAGAGTAGAAAAATAAACTTTAAAAATATTAATAATTTAAAAAACATATTTTAAGTATTTTCGATAGTTTTGCAAAAAATACTATCCCCCTTCCTCTTCTTCAAAATTATATTCATATTAAAAAATGAAAGATACTTAAGTCTCTCTGTCTCTATCTCTCTCTCCCTCTCCCCTTGCTTTTGAAACACCTTTGAAATGACAAGACAAAAAACTAGTAGAGAGGGAGGAAATGATAAAAATCAATTTATAAACATTATATATATATATATATATATATATATATATATATATATATATATATATATATATATATATATATATATCTTCCTCTCTCAAGTAGCAGGCTAGGCAAGGGGAGAGAAAGAGAGAGAGAGGATAAAATTTTTGTTCTCTCTCTCTCTCTCTCTCTCTCTCTCTTTGTGCTATGGTGAAGAAGGCAAAAGAATATGCATACCGATTTCTATATGATTAGTATTATTAGAATTAGGGTTAAAAAATTCTCCAGGTAGGTCCTATGGTGGTTGCCACTCTAGAGGTAATGCAGGACTCCCACCTTTAGTCATTGCATTGATGCCTCTCTCTTGCTAATGCTCCCATTGTTATGGAGAGGAAGTGACTTATTCTTTGAGCCTCCTTTAGTCCTCCTAATTCAACCACTTAGGCTTCCCTGCACCATTCTTTATTGCCTTCCACACATCTAACCATCAGTAGGACATGTAGGCTCACATCAGCTCCATCATCTATCTTGTGAAGAAATAATCAGTCCCGTAGAAGGTACTAGAAACTCCTCATGTAAGGATGATATTACATAGTCCTTGCTGTTCTCTAGCTCATTTATGTGATGATTCAATACATTGTGCCTAAAAACCTACTAGCACAACTCATATGCAACACAATTAGTCTCTTCCCCTTATTCGACACTAGTGGTTTGCTCTACCAAGTACATGTAACCTAGTGGGGTACATCTAGTATACATCCTGTCTCACCTATGACCATGCTCCCAAGCATAACTAGGAGACACTTGCATATCTAGTATACTTATAGGAGTGGCACCTACAAGAGTGGCATCAATAAGAGTGGCACCTACAGAAAGCTAAGAAAATCCTAGCATCATAGGAGTGGATGTGCCTATAAGTGTAGCGATGGCACAGCTGATGGTATCTTAGAGAAGTACAAAGCTAGACTGGTTGCACATGGATTTTCACAAGCTGAAGGGTTTGATTTTCAAGAGTCATTTTCCCCAACTGCCAGAATGACCACTATTGGCACAGTACTTGCAATGGCCGCCCACAAGCAATGACCAATTTACCAAATGGATGTTAAGTCAGTGTTCTTAAATGGTGACCTCAAGAAGGAGGTATGCATGGCTCAACCACCAAGGTTTGAGGCCCCCCATTCTAAGAACAAAGTGTGTAAGGTGAAAAAGTCATTGTATGGGCTCAAAAAAGCCCCTAGAGCATGGTACCAACGGATAGATAAGTTCTTTTTATGCTTAAAATTCAAAAGATGTGCCTCAGATGCTAACTTGTATGTTTACAGGGATGGTGAAAAGTCTGTAGTGATTGTCCTATATGTGGATGACCTTCTTATTACAGGTGACTATAAAGATATGATCAACCAAAATTGAAAGGCTTTGAGTTCTGAGTTTGAAATGACAGACTTGGGCTTGCTGCACTATTGTTTGGGAATTGAAGTCTGGCAAGAGCTAGGAAAGATCTTCATCTCTCAGAAGAAGTATGCATGGGGGATCTTGAAGGAATTTGGCATGATTGAGTGCAAGGAGATAGCTACACCTATGAAGGTGAACACAAAGTTATCCGTTGAGGATACATCAGCACCTATAGACATTGGGAGGTACAGGAGTTTGATCTACTTGTGTAACACTAGACCATATATCAGTTTTGTTGTTGGTGTTTTGATTAGGTTTTCAAACAAACCTCATGAGAGTCATTGGAAGGCTGGGATGCGGGTGCTCGAATACTTGAAGGAAACTCTTGACTATGGTATCACATACAGTTCCAAAACTTCTCTTGTGGGAAATTATGACTCAGATTGGGCAGGAACAGTGATTCCAGGAAGTCAGTTTCTGGTTATTGTTTCTCTTTGGGTTTAGAAATTTTCTCTTGGATTAGTAAGAAGCAATCAACAGTGCTATTGTCTTCTACTGAAGCAGAGCGCTAGATAGCTTGTTTTGCTGCATGTGAAGTAGTATGGTTGAGAAGGGTCCTATGGCATATGGGAGTGTAGGATAAAGAACCAACTGTGCTAAGATGTGACAATCAAAGTTGCATCGCCATTTCCAAAAATTCAGCGTTTCATACATGCGCCAAACATATAGAGATCCAGTATCGCTATGTGCATGATTCGATGGGGGATGGGATAGTGGTGTTGAGATATCGAGCTCCACTCGTGATACGCCAGGGTGACCGTTGTGTATTTATGTCACCGACTTGTCAGTTGCAGATGCGGTTGGTACACCGCCCCTGAATAATAGCTACATGATAGCTATCCTTATCTACTCTAGTTCGTGGCTCAGTTAGTATGCCACCTTAGTTAGTTGAGTTTGGTTTGAGACCCATATATCTAGGGTTCTTCTATTTCTTTGTACGAGAGTTCTTTTTGGCTTACACAACTAAGAAGAGAAAAACAGTTTTCAGCCTCCACCCTTGTGTGTCTTCCCCCATTGTGCAAGCAAGAAAGCTACAAGTGAGACTCCTTTCTTCTCTCCCACAATCTTGACATGGTATCAGAGCCTTGTTCGTGGTAAGGAGCTCAAGAAAGCAAGCCAAGCTCGCGGTGTTCTGGTAAGAGGAGCAGTGTTGCTTTCATTTTCTGTTTTGGGAGCAGATCTCTGCAGGTAGCACAGCCGGAAAGTGCAGGAGTGCATTGTCTCAGGTTGAGACGCCCTTCGCGGTGAAGCAAGAGGGCAGTATATGCTGCGGGATATGGGCTTTAGCCCTCGGCAACCTTGTTTTTTTGATTTGAGGCCATTTCGGGGCCTGTTTTGGAGGCGGAAGTTTTCTGCACACACTCAAGAAAAAGCCCTGTTTTTTGCTGTGCGACCACTGTTCTACAGGTCGGTGAAAAGTTACCATAGAAATTGCATCGTATGCTTGTGCGCAGAGACATTGGGAGTTACAGAATCATCCTTGGTTTCTGTTTATGCAAAATCGTCACTAGGAAGTGACTGTGTGGTCAAATACCACTTTCGCCAGTTTTGCAGATTTGCCCTTGTGAGGGTGAAGCTGTGTTTTTTGCAGTGACAGAATTTTTTGCAGTATTCTGTAATGGCATCTGATTCTCTCTCACAGATTGTCACTGAAAAGCTTGACAAGAACAACTTCCAAGCATGGAAGTTTAGAATGACGAATTTCCTTATGGGAAAAGGATATTGGGAATTTGTTGTAGGAAATGAAGAAGAACCAGTTCTTCCTGATGTTCCCAATCAACAGCAAATGCAAGCATTCAAAGCATGGCATGAGAGAGCCAGGAAAGTTATGTACTGGCTGTCTATCAGCATTTCAGACTCTATGATTGTGCATATTCAGGATGCAAGTACGCCAAAGGAGGCATGGGATACTCTGTCAAAGATGTATAGCACAAATACGCAAGCCAGGAAAATGCAGCTCAAGCAAGAGTTGCACAATGTGCAAAGAGAAAATATGAGCATCAATGACTACCACATGAAGGTGAAGAAGATTGGAGATGCACTTGCTTCCATTGGGTCGCCAGTGGAAGATGATGATTTAGTTTCTGTGACCTTGAATGGTCTAGGAAAGGATTATGCACAGTTTCGGACATCCATTTCAGTTCGTGAAAGATTTCCTGATTTTGAGGAGTTGATTGCTCTTCTAATTTCTGAGGAGCAGAGAAATGGTGGTGCATCTTCTTCAGGAGGAACTTCAAAAGAAGCTGTCTTCTACTCAAATGCTGGAAGAGGTAGAGGCAGAGGTAGAGGAGGCCGATTTGGAGGCCGTGGTAGAAATCAAAATATGCAGCAAACTCAAGAAAACCAGTCCTATGGAGGAGGACGTGGTAACTCTAGAGGCAGGGGGAGCCAAAGAGGTCGTGGTGGATGGCAAAGAGGTCAAAATGCAAACAGTAATGTTGAATGCTACTACTGTGGTAAAATGGGTCATATGGCTAAAGACTGCTATAAAAAGCAGAATGACATCATGAATGGAAAACTGCAACAAGGGAATTATGCATCTTCTAGTAGACAGGGTGATGACAGAAATGAGCATTTGTTCATGGTGCAGCACATGAACAATTATGTGACAAGTGCAGAAGAAAGCAATGATGTATGGTATGTTGACTCAGGTGCATCAAACCACATGACAGGTCATGCAGAATGGATGGAGGATGCAAGGAAAATGGAAAAACCAGGATTTGTTGAGACTGGTGATGATACTGCACATCCTATTGTGCAGATTGGAAAAATTCCCTTGTCTATGCAGGATGGGAAAAAGAAATACCTGTCCGATGTATTTCATGTCCCGAATATCACCAAGAATCTGGTTTCTGTCGGTCAAATGGTTGAGCAGGGCTTGCAGGTCAGATTTAATCCTCATGAATGCTTTGTTGAGGATATGAAAAATAAAGGTCGCTTGATAGCAAAAGGAAAGAAGAAGGGCAGAATGTTTACATAGGATGCAGACATGTCTGAATTGAGTGCAGCAATGTTTGCACATGGGACCGGTGTAGTTGCAGATATTGATATCTGGCATAAACGCATTGGTCATGTTAATGTACAACGACTTAAATCAATGCAGGCCCAAAATATTGTTGCAGGATTGCCTAGATTCAAGGTTGCAGAAATGCATAAGGTATGTGAAGCCTGTCAGTTTGGAAAACAGGCAAGGAAACCATTTCCTAGACATGTTCAAGAGAGTAAGAAGCCATTGGAATTAATCCACTCTGATGTGTGGACTACTAAAGCTGCATCTCTTGGAGGCTGTCATTATTTTGTCACTTTTATTGATGACTATAGCAGAAAAGTTTGGGTGTATTTTATGAAAAAGAAAAGTGAAGTTTTTGGGCATTTCAAAACTCTTAAAGCTATGGTTGAAAATGAAACAGGTCTACAAATAAAATGCCTAAGGTCAGATGGAGGGGGAGAGTACCTCTCAAATGAGTTTGCAAGGTTCTTGCAGGAGCATGGCATAAAGCAGCAATATTCATGCAGTCATACCCCACAGCAAAATGGAATTGCAGAAAGAAAAAACAGACCTGTTGGAGAGGTATCTCGTGCCATGCTCAATGAAAAAGACTTGCCAGATTTTTACTGGGCTGAAGCAGTTGCTACAGCAGTCTACATAATGAACAGGACTCCCACTGCAGCAATACATGGGATGACTCCAGAGGAGAGGTATACTGGTAGGAAACCAGATATTTCTCATTTGAAAATTTTTGGTTGCATTGCCTATGTACATGTGCCAGATGAGCTGAGATCCAAGTTGGATCCAAAAGCTGAGAAGTGCATCTTTATTGGTTACTCTCTGCAGCAAAAATGGTATAGATGCTATAACCCTTCTACTCGTAAGTTTACAGTGAGCAGAGATGTTGTTTTTGATGAGATGAGTAGCTGGTATAAACCAGTAAATGTGATTGATGATGTAGATGCACAAAATGGTAATGCTGCACAAAATTCACAGCAGCAGTCACAAAATATTAGTGGACCTGGAGCGTCCTCTAGCAGTGGTTCACATTCTTCGCCATGGACAGGCAGATTGAGATCAGGAGAATCTTCTCAAAGTAATGCAGATAGTGGTATGCAGGTATCACGAAAAGGAAAAGAGAAGGTTGATCAGCCCATGTTTGATGTGAATGCAGGTCACTCTTATGTGGATGGTGAATCCAGTGGCTCAGAACAGAGCATTGATGATGAGTTGGGTATTCCTTCTATTGTTACACCTGGAGTAAGGAAGACCAGGGATATTTTGAGAGCACCTGGGAGTGAACCTACTTTGCGCAGGTCAACCAGAGTTAGGTATCCTGTGGATAGGCTGAAATATGATGGATTTACAGCCATTCACTATGCATATATGGTCAAGGTGATACAGGAACCAGAACCCACTTCTTTTGAGCAAGCCATGGGAAAAGAAAAATGGGAGAAAGCCATGGATGAAGAAATGGATGCCTTGGAAGCAAATGCTACATGGGAATTGGTACCTTTGCCTAAAGGTAAGAATGCAATTGGCTGTAAGTGGGTTTATAAGGTGAAGCACAATGCTGATGGTTCTGTGAACAGATACAAGGCAAGATTAGTAGTCAAGGGGTATGCACAAACATATGGCATTGACTATGAAGAAACATTCAGTCCGGTTGCAAGGATGGCAACCGTAAGAGCAGTCATTGCTATGGCTGCGTCAAAGGGATGGTCTTTACATCAGATGGATGTAAAGAATGCCTTCTTGCATGGTGATTTGCAAGAAGAGGTCTATATGGAGCAGCCACCAGGTTATGTGCATGCTGTTCATCCTGAGTTTGTTTGCAGGTTGAAGAAAGCTTTGTATGGATTGAAGCAAGCACCTAGAGCATGGTCTGACAAGATAGGACAGTATCTTGTCACTATTGGCTTTCAGATTTCCAAGGTAGATTTCTCACTTTATGTGAGAAAAACAGAGAAAGGTATTATGCTACTTGTCATTTATGTTGATGATTTGATTATGACAGGTGACAGTGATGAAGATATCCTTCATGTGAAAATGCTATTGAAGCAGAAGTTTGAGATGAAGGATTTGGGAGAGCTGCGTTATTTCTTGGGCATTGAGGTGATTAGATCACCAAGTGGGATACAGCTATTGCAGAGGCAATATGGATTGGACATGCTGTCCAAATATGGGATGACAGGCTGTAAGCCTATTTCAGTTCCTTTGGAGCAGAATGTGAAGCTGAGCACAGATGCAGGTGAGCTTCTAGAAGACCCTACTATGTACAGACGCATAGTAGGAAGTTTGATTTATATGACTATTACCAGGCCAGATTTGAGCTATGCTGTTGGACTGGTAAGTCAGTTTATACAGGCTCCAAGGAAACCACATTTGGATGCGGCTAGACGCATACTCAGGTATGTGAAGTCCACATTGCAGTATGGACTATTTTATGAGACTGGGGTTCAGATACAGTTGCATGGATACACTGATGCTGATTGGGCTGGTAGCATTTCTGATAGACGATCTACCAGTGGATATGTGTTCTCTTTTGGGAGTGCTGCAGTCACTTGGAGCAGCAAGAAACAGCCTACAGTTGCCTTGTCGAGCACAGAGGCTGAGTACAGGGGTGCAGCAATGGCTGCATGTGAGGTAGCTTGGTTGCATAAGCTACTTTATGATATGCATCAGTCTACAGATGGGCCAGTTGTCATTTATTGTGACAACATGAGTAGTATACACTTGGCAAATAACCCAGTCTATCATGCTAGAACAAAGCACATTGAGGTGCATTATCACTATGTGCGAGAGAGGGTTTTACTAGGTCTTATTGATCTAGTTTATGTCAGCATAGAGGATCAGGTAGCTGACATATTCACAAAGGCATTGGGCGCAGAGAAGCTGCGCAAGTTCAGAGACCTGCTTGGTGTGCAGGAATTGGGATTGAGCTCGAGGGGGAGTGTTGAGATATCGAGCTCCACTCGTGATACGCCAGGGTGACCGTTGTGTATTTATGTCACCGACTTGTCAGTTGCAGATGCGGTTGGTACACTGCCCCTGAATAATAGCTACATGATAGCTATCCTTATCTACTCTAGTTCGTGGCTCAGTTAGTATGCCACCTTAGTTAGTTGAGTTTGGTTTGAGACCCATATATCTAGGGTTCTTCTATTTCTTTGTACGAGAGTTCTTTTTGGCTTACACAACTAAGAAGAGAAAAACAGTTTTCAGCCTCCACCCTTGTGTGTCTTCCCCCATTGTGCAAGCAAGAAAGCTACAAGTGAGACTCCTTTCTTCTCTCCCACAATCTTGACAAGTGGAACTAGTCTACTGTCCATCATAGGAGAATGGAGTGGATATCTTTACCAAAGCACTTACGTAGGATCTGCTTCAAGTTCATCTTCAGAGACTCGGCATTGGGTCGATGAGATAGTTCACCTACGGGTGGACATTGAGGGGGGGTGTTAGATATGCACAATGCCCCATCCTCATAAGGTGCCACCAATGATCCATAGTGCTCAAAGTTGTAAGGACCCCATTATGAGGAGAAGCCAAATGTGAGCCCGGATATTGGTTGAGTCCTGACTTGTATATCAAATGAGGTCTATGTGACAAAATAGTAAAAAGGTGACCATTATGGATCTAATCTTTAGGTTGGACTGAGTAGTTAAGCTAGTAGCAACTCAAGGCACATTGCATCGAGTTGTGGGGTAAGGGAGTTAAAAGGGGTCCCTATTTTGGGGTTTGGATTTCCTGGCCAACTAGTGGAGGCTCATATGGTAGGTTGGTCAGGCCGACCTAACCGCCTTCGGAGGCTATAAAAGCAAAACCCCTTCACAGCCATCGATCATCTATCTTTCACCCAATTAGATTTGTTCTAGCTAGCCTTAAGCTCTTCACCTATCTTATCTAGATTGCCATCTAAGCTTCAGAGTGGAAGTGCATGGGTGGACAGAGCCATCTCTGTATCAGTTGTTTGGAGCTAAAGAAAATTTCTAATTCTCCTCTTATTTGTTGTGTACTCTCTATCTCTATCTCTTTCTTAGATTCTGTTCGCTGAGCCGTGTAATTTGTACATTCTATTGGTTCACTCACTTGCCCTTGCTGTTTGGCTCCTAGCAAGCTCACTACCCTATCGCCTTTCTTAAACTTTGTGAATCATTTTGGCATGTCTTGCGACTTTCTTTTCTCCTCAGATTGTGGTTCTTTTGATTGTCCCCTTCATTCCTCCTTCAACCTTCGATGCCTTAGGTGGATTGGTAGGTCCCCCTTGGTACGTCTGGTCTTTAGGTGGTTGAGGTATCTCAGGATCAGTGTTTGAGCTTACTTTTGACTCGAAATCAAACTCTCCATATTTTCTACTAGAAGAGGGAGTCTCTCTTGGTGGTAGTAGCTTAGATGGTGACTTTGTCATCTTGAATAATGATACGACACTTGGTTGGGCTAGGCCTACTTGATCATAGTCAATTGCACCTATGTGCTCCAGCCATGTGCGATCGTAATCCATACACATGACTCCTCTCTCTATTATGAGATGTTATTCTTCTACAAATTAGATTCTGCCCTTATCTGTTCAATCACATGTCCTTTCGTGTCGTACTCTATCATATTAATCTCTCCTTCACTCTCGTCTCATTGAAGGAACATCAATCTTCATACTCATTGTCAGAATTTTCCTCGTCTGACTACTCATCATCAGCTAGGTCTTGACGTTGCATTTCCTTTTCATCTGTGATTAAGGCTCAATTGTACATCAAGTTTAGGTTGTGAACATTGGTCCACCACCACTTGGATTTGTCTAAAGTTTCCTTGAGCAGTTTAAGATTAGTAGCTGAGCAGCGACTGTATCCTATGAATCCCAAGCACGCTGTCGAAGGGGTTTTTGTTGGCAGGTTGTATCCATTGGGGAGATCAAAGATAGAAGGAAGTAGAGATAGGAGATGGAAGAGAAGAAAAAGAATAGACAAGAGGTGAAAATGATAAAGATGAAGCACAATGAATCAAATCAATATGTATTGATAGAACCTGGAATCCCTTGTCTGGCTCTACTCAGAAGCAATCTCCAAGAATTAGATCTCCTGGAGCTTCCTCGTAGACCAAAAATGTGGATCAAATAACATCTTCCTCTTTGCTGCTTGGAACCCAAATCTAATGGCTTTGTTGGCTCCGAAAGGGGGGTAAAACCTGAGGAAACCTACTAGGACACTTGGTCCAGAATCTCCTAGTTCACTCCTTCTTCTTCCAGTTCAAAGTGCTGTTTTCAACCTGTCAACTGCGATGCGACAGTGCGATTTTGCCCATCTTTCTTTTTTATGAAAAATCCAAAACTGGCTGAAAAAGAAACTTGCTTTTTGTATGCTATCCTAATCTAGAAGCTTTCCTAGCTTTTCAGGATTTTTTATAATAAATAATATAAAAATATGCTAAAATTGTCCAAAAATCTAGTATTTTTGGACTATCCATGCCAGGGACACTAGCATTAATGACTCAGATCACGTTGACTCTCTACATTAATAAGAAAATTGGATGATGCTACACTCTAGAGTTTTCACATTGTGCACGAGTAGTAGCATGACATCCACCCCCTCTGAACTTGCACATCCTCTGGTATGTGCCAAAATCCTAGTTGTCACCAGATTCAGAGTCCTCATCCTCTACAACCATATCATTTGGTTCTTCATCTTCCATATCTTCTTGGCTCGCCCTTGTATGATGGCCACTATTTTCTTCCAATTCTAGCAACTCATAGATAGTAGATTTCTACCTCTTGAATAATTTGATTCTTTTTCCTATTACTGAAAGTTTTATGGTTGTCCCATCCAGCTCATTTAATACATAAGTAGCATTATCAAATACATGTCTTACCACATAGGGTCTAAACCATCTTTTGGAAACTTTACACATGGCACTATGCTGGTTGTCTAAACTACTATCATAAACTAATACCCAAACCCCATCTTGTATGGTTCTTGGTCTCATTCTATGTCTTTTGTCAAACCGTTTCTTGTTTTGTATCCTTGATGCCCTTAATCTTGCAACTGCTACCTCTATGTATTCTAACTTTCCTTCCAACTGTCTAATGCGCAAGGCCAACAACTCGTCTTGATTCAACTCCTCTTCCCAAGATAGCACACTTCATGTGAGTGTCATGTCTTCTATTGGCATGATAGGTTTTTGACCATACATCAATTCAACAGGCATATATCTTGTAATGGAACTATGAGTTGTTCTATCAACCCACAAAGCATAAGGGAGCAATCATGGCCACTCTTTTACCTTCTCTCCACATGCTTTTGCCAATGCCTTCACAATAGGTGGATGTCCTCTTTCAATTTTTCCATTTCCTTTAGGGTTATAAGCTAAAGTTAAAGCAACCATGAAAAGAAATCATGAGCTTCATTTGCATCCAACTCACCCCTATCTGTTGTAAATTTTCCCACACAACCATATTGACAAAAGATCTCTTCTAAGAGAAAAGTACACACTACATTTGTTTTCTTAGTACGTAGAGCTCTCCCTTCCACTTGATTAGTCAAGTCTTCATGGGCAAGTACAAGATACCTCATTTTCCAAAGACTTGTAGGCATCATGACTAAATCCACCACCCACTTAAAATGGAGAGACAATAGATATGTGGGCTGCAATCCATCTCGATGTCTCATAGATGAATACATTTGACATGTTGTACATGTTTCCATAAAGTGAGAAACATCCTTATACATACCCTACCACCAATATCTTTCTTTGATCTTTGCAAAAGTACCCCAAACACCTCTATAGCCAGCCCATAAGCTTTCATGAAATTCTTGCATAAAATTTACTTGTGAAGCTCTATCACCCAAAACTCGCAATGCCATACCCTATTTATTTTTAGCATGTTTCCATAAGTATCTATCTTTTAATAAAAAACCATAGCCTTTCCTCTTGATCTTCTTAAACTCCTCATCTAACCATTCATCTCTCTTTGTTGATGTACTGAGGTATTGATCGATTCTCAGCCACTCTCCTGCATATTTTGTCTTCTAGAAACACTTCTACACAAGATACAAAACATTTAAAGTGTTTTCTCTTTATTGCTCAAGCTTCTATTAAATGTTGAAGTAACTCCTTGCATTGCTAAATTTACTCTTACAACATCATTTTCAGTCACAAGAAAGTCATCTTCTTCCTCCTCATCCATCATCCCATCTTCATTCTCATAGCATGCCCGAGATAACATGCCTGCCACACTCGGTTATCTCTTCCTGCAATATGCTAAAATTCAGGGTTCAAAGATTTGATGTATGCAATCCACCAGAGCATAGCAATGTTCAAGAGGTAGCACAACTAGTAATCATACCCAATACTGGCAAACAATCAGCCTCAATGACTACACGACCACCCATAAAATACTCCTTATCACATTTAAGGGCTATCACAATTCCCCATTATTCTCTTTTTGCCTATGGATATCTTCTCTATCATTCAATCAATACTTTAGCACCAAAGAAAATTGCATATCTTTTCCCTTCCTCATCATCTTGCCCAATTCCCATCCAATCCTGATTGGTCTTGTATCAAAAATAATAATGATAGGCTTTCCGTGTGCATAATCAGCCTTTCTCAATGTAGGAGCAGATTTTAAGAGCTACTTCAATTTCTTCATTGCTTTCTGATGCTTCCTTTCCCAATGAAATCTCTAACGTTTCCTTAGAAGTTGATATAGAGCATTAGCTACATGTGCAAAGTGAGAAATCCATATCAAATATGTTGGGGGTAAAGGCGCCTCCGCCTAGCCGCCCGTGTATTACTACACTGACAGTACCCACCACTACACACTATAGGTGGTGGGCGCCCATCACAATCACTTATTCTTTATTCTTTTAGTGACAGTTTGAATAAAGGAAGGCCCGGCCACACATTGTGGTTGTTGGAGTTCCCATTTCTTGTCTCTCTCTTTCTTACTCTTGCTCTCCCGCCATAGCTCTCGCGTGCAACCTTCGATCCTTCTCACCTTTCAACTGGTATTAGAGCAGGTCCTTTGTGAGTGCTTCTCGGTCTTCCCTGGCATCTACATGAGGCAAGGTAAGAGTCTAAGTTGGGTTTTTGGCATGCTCCGGACGCGATGGTGATGTCAGATTTTCCAAATTCTGATGACAGAATATTCTGCAATAGATTTCAGGTCTGAGATAGTATGTATTTGTATGTCTATGGCTTATGTGATGCTTCTACTGATGTCTATTGATGCCAGATCACTTGTGGATATCTCTTGAAGTCTATGCTTACCGGGATTGATCACTTGATTCATATTGATGCCCGGATGATGTCTATAAGTATGGAGATGCTATGTTAATGGATTGCTATAATTTTGGTACTGATTTGAGGCTTGAAATACTTAGTCTGAAGCAGTGAATGTCTATTGTAAACAATTGGACTGAAGCTATTCTACTCATGTATGCTTATGCCTATGCTATTTGGGTCATGTCTTGGAGATGTACATTGATGTATTGACCATCAAGGATTGGAAAAGAGTTCAACATTGCTTCTTAATCATTGGTTGAGCTTGAGCTCCACTTTCCATAGCATTTGGATATTTATCTTGGATGTATCTTGGCACTTATCAGTCTATGCTTGACCGCTTTGGACATGCACTTATGCTCATGTCACCTACCTATGTTAGTTACATTGTTTGAGCTTGGATGCTATTGGAGATTTACTTGGGCTTGACATTTGATTTTCTGGAGCATATTTTGGATATTTATTGGCTTGCCAGAGTTTATTTTAGGATATACTTTATGTCTATGGATGCTACATATGGATGTCACACTGCCTCCATGTTTGGGATGTATCATTGATGCTTGATCTTGGACACTTGTCACTGGTGCTTGTACATGTTTTGTTCGAGCTTTGTTACTTGATATTTATGGCTTTTATGCCAGTGGAAGCATCTTTGGATGCTTGACAAACATTGAGCAGGTGGTCTATGCTATTTGAGCTTTTGATACTATTTGGGATTTCTTACCCTTTGGGATGATGCATGGTTCATATGTTTTGGTTCCTTTTGATGCTTATGATCTAACTCTTTGACTTGGGTCCCTTTCCTTGTGAGCTGACACCTACTTGTGTCAAGTCTTGGTAGTGGCATGCACACTTTGCTCCGTTGACTAGGGGTGTGCCTACTCACTAGTAGATATTTCATTACATGTTTGGGTGTTGGATTCATCCTTATAGACTGTCATATGTCTATGTTATGCCCGCATGATGCTGGTTATGGTCTTGGCAGTATATGGTTGACTTGGGATCCGCTTCTAGCACAGCTAGCTCTCATTTTACTGAAATCTATCATTTATTACAACAAGCTAAAATCTGCAGATTTTGAGCACTTCTATGAGGGTAATGCTTACCATTTGATGTTATCTTGGTCATATTTGGTGGAAAGGTGCTTCTCTTGGTAAAATCCACTCTTTCAGCAAGTTTTAGCAGTGGTTTTAATGCATTTTCTGCTAATTACAACAACCTGCAGTTTTGTCATTTTGCATTGATTTGGGATAGTATGGCTGGTCATCTGAAAGACACAGCTCTCTTTAACATTGCCAAGTTGGATGGTACCAACTATGGGTATTGGAAGTCCCAAATATGGCAGGTTTTGGTGCAAAAGTTACAGATTAAACCCTTGCATTTCAAGGGTGTCAAACCTGAGGATATGGATGATGATGTTTGGATGAAAGTTGATGAGCTATGCAAGTCTACCATTATTTTGTCACTCTTAGAAGAGGTCCATCATAATGTTGTTGAAGATGAGAATCAGAGTGCATAGGACTTATGGGAGAAAATTTAGGAGCTTTATGCACAAAGCAGAGTCCTATGTCACAGATGTATTGGCTGAAGCAGTTAATGGACCTTCGCATGAAGGAGGGGTCATCCCTATCATCTCATTTCAGTCAGTTTCATGATATCATGAAGAATCTGTTGTCACAGGGTATTGAGTTCAATGATAACTTGCACCCATTATTTCTGCTTGGCACCCTTCCTGAATCATGGGATGTATTTCGTACTGTCATATGCACGAACAAGCTTGATGGGCTGAAAATCAAAGATGTTGAGAGTGCTTTATTGACTAAGAAAATCAATAGGAGAAACAATGATGCATCCCACTCTTCACATGCATTGACTGTTAGAGGTGGCAGACATGGCAAGCATGATAATGATCATAAGGGCAGGGACTCTCAGAAGTCCAGATCCAGGTCACATGGTCGCAGTAAGTCCCATGGATGGAAGTTTGATCTTACCTGTCATTATTATGGGAAAGAAACACATATTAGGCCACAGTGCCATAAAATGCGCAATGATAAGCACAAGGAAAAAGAAAAAGAAAAAAAGTAGGAAAAGTCTTTTGAGCGCAGTATTGTACGTGCAAAGTCCAGTGTGAAGATAGAAGTAGTTAATGTCACGCAGGCCACTGATTCAGATGACGATTGCATACTTGCCGCTTCTTCATGTGATGCCTTATAGATTTCTAAGATACATTCTATGTATGCGCAGTGTTGGCTATTGGATTCAGGTGCGTCCTTTCATGTGACACCCTGTAGAGATTGGTTTCATACCTATCGTACCATGTGTGGTTTTGTGCGTCTTGGTGATGATAGGTCTCTTGACATTGTTGGCATTTGAGATGTTAGGCTGGAGTTTCCTTCTGGAAGCTCTTTTTGTTTTGCATGATGTATGCAATGTACGTGCGTTGACTTATAGCCTTATGTTAGCTGGACAACTTGATGATGCAGGGTATTTTGCGTCTTTTGGAGACTCTACATGGAAGATTACTCATGGCAAGATTGTACTTGCAAGAGGTGTCAAGCCCGATAGCCTCTATCCCTTGTATCTGGGGCTACATTGGATCATATCCCCATGTATCCCTTTGGCATGCTTGTTTGGGGCATATGTCTCTTAAAGCAATGAAAATGCTCCGTGCTTTGCAATATCTTCTGCCTTTTGACTCTTTGCATTTTGATTCTTGTGATCATTGTTTGTATGGCATGCAGACTAGAAATACGCATAAAAATTCTGGTACGAAAATCATGGGTGAGCCCTTGGCTCTTGTGCACTCAAATGTATGTGGGCCCATGCCTTATCAATCACTTTGTGGGGTAAAGTACTTTGTTACTTTCATAGATGTTTACTCACGTAAGGTTTGGGCTTATCCCATAAAGAGGAAATCTGATGTCATAGACACATTTCAGCGTTGGCTTTACATTGACAAAGAATCAGTATGGGAAAAGGCTCAAATGCCTATGGTCAGATAATGGGGGTGAGTATGTATCACGTGCCTTTGAGCAGTTTTGTGATGAGTGGGGTATTAAGCGTCAGTTGACCGCCCCTTACACCCCTCCCCAGAATGGTCTGGCTGAATGCATGAATATGACCATTCAAGAAAGGGTCCAGAGCATGCTTAGCCAGGCTGGCTTACTGCATTACTTTTGGGCCGAGGCAGTTTCTACTGTAGTGCATCTCATTAACAGGTTGCCTAGCAGTGGCATTGACTTTCAAGTTGCAGAGGAGGTATGGGTAGGCAAGCCCCCCTCTTATGATCATTTGCGTGTCTTTGGATGTGAGGCATTTTGCGATGTGCCCAAGGACAAACACAATAAGATCGATCCTAAAAGTGTCAACTGCATTTTCATTGGCTATGGAGATGTAGGAGAGATAGGTTAATGTCTATGGGATTTGCAAGCGTGGAAAGTGATCTGCAACCATGATGTCATCTTTCATGAGGAAAAAATGCATATGCAACCTTTGATAAAGTGGTTGAGGTATGCAAAGTTATCTTTTAGGAGGAGCCACCTGCTTCCATTCAGTCCGCTCCATGGCCCCGCTCCACGGCCACCTAGACAATGTGCATCATCACCTGATGCTCATGGCCCAGATGTTGGACATGTTGGTGTTAGAGAGGATGTCAGTCAGGCAACAGAGCCTCAATTGAGGTATTCTACTATAGATAGACAACCTCTTGACTGTTTTGCGCCCTCTATGGATTATGTATTGGTTATAGATGTAAGAGAGCCTTCCACTTATGATGAGGCTATGCACAGGGGTGATTTTCACTCTTGAGAGAGGGCTATGCAGTCTTAGCTTGACTCATTGCATAAGAATAAGACTTGGGATTTGGTTTCCTTGCCTTAGGGTAAGAAGGATTTGCCATGCAAGTGGGTGTACAAGCTGAAAAGTACCCTTGGACATCCCAAGCCAGCATACAAGACTCGATTGGTTGCTAAATAAGGGTTTTAAGTAGACTTTGATGAAGTCTTTTCTCCTATGGTCAAGATGACCACCCTACGCTTAGTCTTGGCCTTGGTTGTACAGCTTGACCTGGACTTGTACCACACAGATGCTAAGATGGCTTTTCTACATGGGGACTTGCATGATGAGATTTACATTGAGTAGCCTAAGATCTTTGCAGACCTGGCAGGGAACACCTAGTGTGCAAACTAAAAGAAGAGTCTATATGGCTTGAAGCAGGCACCTAGGGAATGGTACCATAATTTTGATGCATTCATACAGTCACAGGGCTACAACCGTAGTGCTATGGATCCATGCTTGTACACAAAGAAAGCTTGTGATGGTTCTTAACTGATTTTTGTACTCTATGTGGATGACATGATTTTAGCAGGGACACCTCATGAGGAGCTAGATGGTCTCAAGGCTCAACTCAAGAAGATCTTTGAGATGAAAGATCTGGGACAGGCGTCTCATATACTTGGTATGCACATTACGCGCGATAGATCTCAGGGACTACTCTATCTATCATAGAGGGAGTACATTCATAAAGTCCTTGAGCACTTCCGCATGTAGGATGTTAAGCCTAGTGGTTGTCCATTACCTTCTCATGTGTAGGTTTCAGAGGTCGATAGTCCACAGATAGATGAGTAAAGGGCCGAGATGGCCAAGATTCCCTATGCATCCGCTGTGGGTAGTTTTATGTATGCCATGATAGCCACCCATCCAGATATAGATTTTGCAGTTGGGGTTGTGGCACATTATATGGCTACACCTGGCAAGAAACATTGGGATGTCGTAAAGGGTATCGTGAGGTACATGAAGGGCACAACAGATATGTGTCTTTGTTATGGCAGCCATGATATAGGAGTCATGGGGTACACTGATGCTGATTATGTAGGATATGCAGATAGTAGGAAGTCCACTTCTGGCTATGTCTTCACTTATGCTGGAGGGGCTATCTCTTGGATGTCCAGGGCAGAAAAGTGTACAGCCCTTTCTACTATCGAGGCCGAGTATATTGCAGCCACAGAGGCTTGCAAGGAGGATATCTAGTTAGGCCATTTGATTGCAGACTTTGGTATGATAGATGCTATGCCTACACTACATTCGGATTCTATGAGTGCCATTCAGTTGGCAAAGAATCCGGTCTTCCATGCAAAGACAAAACATATTGAGGTGAGGTATCACTTCATTTGCAAAGCTGTTGAGGATAGATCTATTGACCTTGTCAAGATTTTGATTGAGCAGAAGCCTGCAGACTTGCTCACAAAAAGCCTCACTATCAAGTGATTTGCCTTCCTAAAGAGATTGATGGGCATTGGATGAGATGACGTCTTTTTCCTCATCCTGTTGTACACGTGTACATGCTGTACTATCTTTTCTTTTTTCTCTCTCACTGGGATAGATTTACCTTTAAGTGGAAGGTTGTTGGAGGTAAAGGCGATTCCACCTAGCTACCCGTGTATTACTACACTGACAGTACCCGCCATTGCACACTCCAGGTGGCGGGCGCCCGTCACAGTCACTTATTCTTTATTATTTTAGTGACAGAGTGAATAAAGGAAGGCCTGGACACACATTGTGGTTGTTGGAGTTCCCATTTCTTGTCTCTCTCTTTCTTGCTCTTGCTCTCCCACCATAGCTCTTGTGTCAAGCTTCGATCCTTCTCACCTTTCAAAATAGAACACACATGCACCCAAGAATCTACCCACCTCTAATACATTCTTGCATATATCTTACATTCCATCAATCCCATCTATTTTTTATGGTGATGGTCTTCACCCATAGGGCCCACACATATGCCCAACAATCAAGACCTCTTCAACTCCAAAGACAAACTTTTGTCCATAAAGAGTTAAATGCACCTCTTCTAGATGCGTCAAAATCCTTTCACAATCCACAATATGGTATGCACCAACAAACTTTCTACACCCATGAGCATCCATGTCTTCATTTTTTTCATCCACTGCACACCCTTTTATTGGAACATCATCCAAGAAGGGCATTGTCAATTGTGGTATAAAATCCATGAGTGCTCTATTCATAGAATTTGTCATGTGTGCCACTGAGTTTGTTGCTCCTTGCGGGAGAGTACACATTCGTACTAACCCCAAGGGATTCTTCATGGTTGTGATATCCCTGCTTTCAATTGCAAGCTGAAACTGATCATACCCTGAGTAAAGATCACCCAAAGAATGGATCACTCTGCTTGCAAAAGCCTTTGCAAATTCATCAACCACATGACCTGCCCACATTTCTTATGGTCACTTTATTGACCAGTTGCATGTCTTGAATAAATCTCAAAGTCCCATTCTTTTCGGGCATAGTAAACCAACGATTTGAGTACGAAGTTGAAGAGGGCTCCAAGAGACCCTCACTTTCTAGTGGAAGCGGCAAAGAAATTGGTTTTACCTTTTTGTCAACTATCTTATACTTTGTCTCCACAAGTGGTTTAACCCATTGTAATCCTTCCTACTAAGTAAACAATGCTATAACATCATACATGTCCAAAGAACATACTAACAACACTCTATTTTCAGCCTCATTTCCTACATGTATAGTTGCTGAAATTTCAGCCATAGTGTCATTATTATTCACCCATAAAAGATGCTTGAAATGCTTTCACTTTCAGCTAATAGTCCCAATTCTCTCAGTTCCTTTGTAGCCCGTTTCATAGATATGCGTTTAGCCTTGCAAGCAACATGAACCGTTTGCTGTAAAATGAGAATAACCAATAGTAAATACATACTTCATTCCATCAAGAGGCGAGTACATCCTTTGAACAACACTACTGTAGCCCCATATTATAACCGTGCTTAATGAAAATCCAGGTCTTTGAATTCCCTTGCATTTGGAGGCAAAGGAGACTCTTAAAGCATATCTCGATTTCTAGGATGATTAACACAAACAATAAGAAATTGGACTGCTTTCCTCCCATCCTTGCTTCTGACTCTTGCATAAGCAGAACCATCATCAAGCACCATTGTTTCCATATGCACTCCTGTAATATAGGGCTGTCCCAAAATCACTACATATGAGAAATTATCTTGCACAAATAAGTGTTGCTCTTCTTGTACATCACCAATTGTCACTTTTACATTAGGACATGCAACATAAAGCTCTCCTGAAGAATTATTTGTAGCCCTCATATTCCAACCATGATCAATGTCCACATGCCATGCACCATTCTCATACAATTCATGCTCAATGACATTAATCTTAGACCTATGGTCAAGTAAAGCAATACAAGGAGTTTCATGTTCCCCTATTTTCACTACTATTTCAGTGGTAACCCTAGCCCAATGATTTCTTGTGTAATGATTTCGAGGAATAAATCCTAGAGTCTCTTCCCCATATTGTTGCATCTGCCTTACTCCACCATGCATATTGCTCCAAGACAATGCATTTTCAACAAATTTCTTCTCTTTTCCACATGCTGTCCACACTGATAGTAGCATCCTGCATAGATAATCTAGTAATTACTTCATGCTCATATTCAGCCCGAATACCAAACAAACCATTTTCCTCTTCAAATTGCAGCAATGCACTACTGGTATCACCAAGAAACTGATGCTTCCTCTTAATTATGTCAATGATCTCATCATGAAATTCTTGCTTAGCAATGCCAAGCACCTCTCCCAAGGTGAATTCCACCTGACTGTTTAAGATCTGTTCTTCAAGTACCTTCTTAAGATATGTGGCTATCTCAATGTTAGACTCTGCAACTTATATCTTGGTTGTTTGCCCTTCTTTTTGTTGACCTCTTCCATAACATGTTCGGGAGGTGGCTGATTTGTAGCTTTAGGCTGATCCACCCTTCTTCTTGTCACTCTTTTAGATGTCCCTACATTATCTTCATCTCTCCTTCGTTTCTCTTCCACAAGTACATCCATGTTTTGTACATTTACTAAATATTCATACACTGAATATGCATCTACCGATGATTCCCAACCAGTTATGTCATGAATGTCTTGCCCTACATGAGACATTTCACTATCAGTAACCTTTCTCTTTTTAGCTACATGTAAAGAATGTATCCATATTTCAGCCTTTGGGCCATTGCATTCTATCCAACTGTAGACCAAAAGTAGAAGCATGTACATCCGCATAAGCATTTCAGACAGCCAAGTCTTCCAACAACTTTTGCACACCTCCCTTTCCAAAATTCAAAGCAAGAGGCAATCCCATTCTTGTGCATTGATCTTGCCATCTTTCCAAATGATGAGCTATCGCGCCAAGGCCTCCTGATAGGTAGCACAATCCTTTCTCTCATGCTAGAAATTATCACACCACATACATCTTTTTCCTGGCTTAGGGGCTGTTGCCCGTCCCCTTTCCTCTTGTCCTTTTTCATCAAATTTTGTGAACTTCAATTGCAGATCCCACATGCCTTTGACCAATTCATCTAATACATCTTCCCTAATAGTGGGAACAATAGCAGGTACAACCATAGGTTTAGCCATAGAAGTGGGTGGCTTATTAGATACATCAATTGTTTTGCCCGCAATAGTGGGCAAGCTAGAGACATGCAATCTTTCTCTTCTTCTATGAGTTTTCACAAGTGCAGTAACAACTTCCTTGACATGCCCCCAATCTATTTTAAGACCTATCTCTGTAGTGTGATCCTCTAGTAAATCATCAAGTTTTTCTTGAAGCTCAGGATCAGCTGCTTGTAGAAACAATTCAATTTTCAGACTTACAAGAGCTTGCCATTCTGCAAGATCTAACTACTCAAATTGACTTTTAAATTCTCTTAACAATTTTGTAGCCACAAGACCCTTATTGGGCTGTAAAATCCACTCTTGAAAAGTCTTATGCGTAATCAAACTAGTATCTTCAATGTAAAATTATTCCCTGAGTGTCTTCTTGAAAGCTACCCAGTCAGCATCCTACATGTACAATTCAGTAATTCACACTTTCAGTTGATGTATAGTGATTCGAAAAAAATAATGGCTCCATGCAAGTTGAGCCACTCCAAAGAATTCCATCTTTTGAGCATAGGTATATACATATGTAGATATATTTCTGCCATTGAACAACTTCATCTCACACTCAACCACTTGCAAAGCATTCATCACAACAGTTTCTGTTTGAGCAGAAGCCTGCATAACCTATTGTTGTTGTTGTACCTACATAAGCATATTCATATTTTGCACCAAATGTTGCAAAACATCACTGGAAATTTTGTTCGAAGGATCCCCCATCTTGTCTTTTCTTCTGATGACCTTTCACATCAGGTTCACCAATGTTGGAGGGGTTTTTGTCGATAGGTCATATCCACTGGGGATCAGAGATAGAAGGAAGTAGAGATAGGAGATGGAAGAGAAGAAAAAGAATAGACAAGAGGTAAACACAATAAAGACAAAGCACAATGAATCAAATAAATATGTATTGATAGAACTTGGAATCTCTTGTCTGGCTCTACTCAAAAGCAATCTCCAAGCATTAAATCTCATGGAGCTTCCTCGTAGACCAAAAACGTGGATCAAACAATAGCTTCCTCTTTGCTAGTTGAAACCCAAATCTAATGGCTTTGTTAGCTTTGAAAGGGGGGTAAAACCCCTAGACACCTATTCCAAAATTTCTCAGTTCACTCCTTCTTCTTCTTCTAGTTCAAAGTGCTATTTTCAGCTTGTCAACCAGTGCGATCATGACATGCACGATTTCGACCGTCTTTCTTTTTTATGAAAAATCAAAAACTAGTTGAAAAGGCAACTTACTTTTTGCATACCATTCTAATCTAGAAGATTTCCTAACTTTTTAAGATTTTTTAAAGTAACTAATATAACAAATATGCTAAAATTATCCAAAAATATTTGGAGTATCCATGCCACATACACTAGCACTAATGATTCAAATCACATTGACTCTACATCAATAAGAAAGTCGGATGATGATGTACTCCAGAGTTTTTCACACTATGCCCAAGTAGTGACATGACAATGCTCACGTTGTCAAGGAAAAAATTGGTAAACTATTGGGAGCACGATTCATTTATGAGATTGAGCACACAGACTCGATCTCACCTATAGTGATCATACTAAAGAAAAATGGAAATATGAGAGTATGCATGAACTACAAAAAAGTCGACACTGCTACCAAGAGAGACAATTACCCATTTGCGTACATGAGGCACATGCTTGAGAGAGTTGCTGGTAATGAGGCAACATTTTTCTGGACAACTTCTCAGGGTACAATTGGGTGCAAGTGTATCTTGACGATAGGCACAAGATTGCATTCGCCACTGAGTGGGGGTTTTTGCCTACATAGTCATGCCCTTTGGGTTGACAAACACACCAACCACATTCCAAAGACTCATGTGTGCCATATTCAAAGACATGCTTAGGAAGGAGTTGGAAGTATTTTTTGATGATTTGTGTGTTCACTCTAATTGGAAGGAACACCTAGACAAACTTTGAGTGGTCTTTGAACGATGTCAATTGTATTGTCTCTCGTTGAACCCCTTGAAGTGCAAGTTCTAGGTAAAGCATGGATGCATCTTAGGGCACGTGGTATCAAAGAACGACATTGCCACAGACTTCTCGAGAGTTAGGGTCATTTTTTATCTACCACCACTAGCTGATTACAAGGGAGTTCAGTGCTTCCTAGGCCATACGGGGTACTATTGATGATTTGTGTAGAACTATGTATTAATTATTGCTAGATCCCTATAAAAGTTGCTAATAATATTTGAATGGACCAAGAAATGCCAGCGTGCATACAAGGAATTGAAGAAGGCTCTAAACACAACACCAATCCTACGAGCTCCTGACTGGACCATAACCTTCCATGCTCACATCAATGTTTCAAGGTTTGCCATGGGAGCTGTGTTGTGCTAGCCTGGTGAACACAATCTAGACTATCTAGTGAGCTTTGCTAGTAGATAACTCATGGATATGGAAATGAACTACTCAACAACAGAAATAGAGGATTTAGCCATGATGTTTACTGTAAAGAAATTTTGGCATTATCTTTTGGCCACGCCTTTTACCTTCTTTGTTGACTATCAAGCCTTGTTGTATCTCATTAACAAACCTTGCAGTACAAGATGCATTGCTCGATGGTTACTTTTACTTTTAGTATTCGACTTCTCTGTGGTTGTATGCAAAGGGAAAGAGCATTACATGGATGACCATATGTCTCGCATACCCAACCATTGGAGAAGTCGTTGGATAGGGCATTAAGGAGGAATTGCCATACACTAACTTCTCTAGTGGAATGAGATTTTTTTAGAGCTGACTTGATGCCATATTGGGCAGTCGACATAGTCCAAGTGTTTGAACATGGACTACTTGAAAGACCCATAAAAAAATCTTGACTTAGGCAACTCATTCTTAAAGTCCAATCCTATCAATTGATATCAGGTCAACTCTACATGCTAGGGCAAGAGGGTTGCTGTGAAGATGTGTGTGTGAGCATGAAATGCATGACGTACTTGTAGAGGCACACTTGAGGGGATCGCAGGAGGACACTTCAGCAAAGATATGATAGCCTGCAAGGTGCTATAGTCTCAAATGTGGTGTCCTACTCTTTTTTGAGATGCAACATGAGTACGAGTGCTAATGGACCAAGGTACCTTTTCACAAGGACAAAATGGAGTTAAGCCCAATTATTGCAAGACAACCATTTGAGAAGTAGGGGATTGACTTCATTGGGCCTATTAGTCTTGTAGGATAGTACTCGCATGCCAAGTACATCATTCTTACCATTGATTATCTCACAAAATGGGCGAAAGCACAAGCCAGGAGGAAAAACGATGCTAGGACCATATCTAAGTTTCTATGGGAGTAAGTCATCTCACAATTCGGCTACCCCATTGAGCTCGTTAGTGATCAAGGTATGCAGTGTGTCACAGTGAAGCGATTGCTCACCTCCTGTCCATCTTTTTGATCATCCATAAAAAATCCTCACTATACTATCTTCAAGTGAATGGCCAGGCTGAGTCCACAATCAAGATTCTAGTAAACATCCTGACCAAAGTAGTCTGTGCTTTGTGCAGTGACTGGGATAACAAACTAATGGTAGCCTTGTGGGCCTATCGGACAGCCTATAAAATGGTTGTAGGACAAAGTCCCTTCAGGTTGACCTATGGAACTGAAGAAACTCTACCTGTAAGTTCTTTATTCCGAGCTTGAGAATAGCTTTTTAAGAGAGATGGGATGGAATGGAGGCATGGATGGAGCACCTAATTGAGCTAGAACACTTATCAGAGACTCAATTTCTTGCCACACATGTAATGATTTGTGAGAAGGCATGACCCAAGATTTGATTTGATGAGCACGTCAAGCAACGAGATTTCAAATAGGGCGACTTAGTATTGTTGTACTCATTCAAAGGCCATAAGCAGAAAATGAAGTTTCAGGGGCTAGGACATTTGAGAGTTTGCACCATCAACTGGACTGGTAATGAAGAACTTGAAACCTTAGAGGGTGAGGGCATAGGCTTCTTCAATGATAGCCACATAAAGAAGTACTACCCTCCCACACACCCACTACACGAGCCTCCATTGCTAGAATCCCGTGTTAAGGTATGAGTGGCCACTATCACAGAAATTGAAGATGATGAGGAAGCTCTAGCTTCGACTTACCTGTGCATGACTGTCACTACCAAGAAAACACATATATTTGATGCATTGATCGATGAGGGTGCTAATTTTAATATCTTAACTCATGATCATTAGATTCAAATCGGTAGACCACCATAATTGTAGCCCACTAATGCCAAACTCAACCCATTTGGGAGACGATCATATGTACTTCTGGAAAAATGCAAGGTTGTAGTCTCTATTGAGTCTAAAAGCATACTGAGAAGCATACCGATGATCTTTTGTGTGTTGCTAAATGTAAAGGATGCATGTATGGAATCACTGTTTTAGGACGTAGTATAAAAAGTAGACACTTTGCAACGTCGACTACCAATCACAGCACATTCATCTAGCCATTGGCAATGTATGCATAGTCACGGCTTTCAGTAAGGGTGCATCACAGCTCCATCAAAGCCTACAAAGCCATCGATAGAGCAACCTAGTACTAAGCTTAAGGGTGGGGTCATGACTTGTCACAACCCACCAAATCTCAAGGATGGCAAACTCCTAAAATCAAAGCTAAGGCCCATGCACCACAACTCAAATGGATGCCTGAACATTAAGGGCCGCTACCTAGAAGCGCAAAATCATGACCTCGCAAGGCTAGGAACTCGTATTCAAAATCTAGGAGGCACAAAAGAAACTATAAGCAAAGATAATGGTCAAGCCGTGATGGGTTCCCAAAACCTTATTGCAAGTACAAGGCTATTACGAGGGTAACACCTAGATTTGGGTACCTAAAGTCAAGATGGTCAAGGAACCTACTCAAACACTGCCCTCAAACTCGACCACACCAAGCCATGTGGCAAAAAAAGCACCAATGCCACAAACAACTTAGGTTGCAAAACACATCGAGCCTCAAATGCATAAGCCAGCAAAGCCTAAACAGATCCATCGATAGAAATCACAGCCGACCACTAACAAACTGCCTCAACCCAGTCCTACTAGTGCCCCTAAGATCTCACAAGCATCTAGTAGTGTAGCACCTACAACTCCAACTAAGCCCATCGCATAAGAAGCCCAACCACACCCTTAGGAGCAACTAAAGATGCAACCATCAAGTTGCCAAATTATCTAGTTCCAACCACCTACAGGACTTAGACCCTCTTATGAACAAAGATCAATTCTCACTTTGGCCGCGGACTTTTCTAAAAATACGGGGGATGACTTGGTCACGTACCTTTGATGGTTGGATGCCACATTTACCACACTTGCTAAAAGCTATGATTGGCTAGATCTAGATCTTTTGGATGAGCCTTTAGCAATGGAGGTATGTACACTACCTTGCACATGGGAGGAGTCCGAATTCATATTTGTTAAGGCTCTCCAGGTAGCCGATGAATTAATTGCCACCGAGATATCCTAAGAACACGCACAAAAACAATGCCTCATTACATCTTATGACAAGAGCACAGTCCTTGACACCAATCAAGAAATTGAGGAGTTGAAGCAACTTGTTGACAACAACTCCTTTTTCTTGAGGAAATGGTATGCTCTCCAATTTCAATGGGAGCAAGAGGGCTACCAAATCATGACTAATGCACTAAGCAATGTCATGCCATTAAAACCTTGGATTATGACCCCACATATGTAGCTCCAACCTTGGAGTATGACCCCACATATGTAGCTCCAACCTCCCATAGGGTGTTGACCATCATTCATAACTGACCCCTAGAAGAGCACCTCTTGATCCACCCGTATTTAGATCGAATTTTGATTGAGGAGGAGTTACACATTGCCTTTCAAATCGACTTAAGTGACTTTCTCATGGATGTTCTCACCTAATCACTCAAGTAGGCATCCGTCCTTTTGACATGGATCACTATGCTACTCTAGAATACATTCTAAACTTCTATACTTGACTCATGTGAAAGTAAAACACTGAGAGCATGAATTGAATGCCCTTGACCTCTCAAAACTTAGTCCTAGGAAGGATTCTTCTCAATTCCAAAGGGGAGGGGGTAACGTGAATCAAACATGTAAGATGATGAAAAATGCAAGGGAAAAAAGCCTCAATCAATGTCAAAAAGTAGAAAAGAATGGATGAAAATCAACTTGTGATTGAGGAAAAGTGTCATTAATTTTTTGGAATGAATAGACTACTTGAAGGAAATTTCTCATTTTGTACTTAAACATTTTATTCTTTCCATAAAAGCATAATCAATTCTTGCTTACCTTTCAGCAAGAAATTATCTTAAGGACACTAATGGTGAACTATGGTATCATGGAAGGAACTCAAAATGGCAGCACAATAGGATCGGGCCCATTGGCTTCCATTCATGGAAGAAGAAAGGGCCAAGTGGTACATCTCCCTCAATAACCGTACCTACAACCAATTAAAGTTTAGAACTATCCACAACATTGAAGAAGTAATGGCCAAGGAGGAGGCTACCAAAAGAGTTGTGGAACAGTGCAATGTTGCTAAATATGTTGAAAAATTTGGACAGGAGACTGACCACACTAAGTGCATAGAGTTCTTGAGAACCTACCACCTCGACAGAGAATGTGGCACTATCACAATCGAAAGAGGAGAAGGAGGCAAGCAGGTATAGGTCCATTTGAGTAAAGCCTTTGTGGAGAAGGCACTAGGTCTGGAGCACAAAGTGGAAAGGAGACCCAAAAGGGATGTCTATGCCAAGTTGAACATGAAGAAGAACCAGCTTTTGACCAATGATGGCATCAACATCCAAGAGATCCCAGATCTAGAAGTAAGGCTTCAGGCAAAATTCATCCACTTCCTGTTCTCTATCTAAAGGTATAATTCGTGTATGCACATAATCAATGTGCCCATGTTGGAGAGCCTGGCAACCCGTTCATTGGATGAGGTTGATTGGAATGGGTATGTGATGACACCAAAACAAGCACAAAAATAGTGCACAAAAATGTTCATGAATATATTATAATTATAATTTTATCTTTTGTAAAGGGAATAATATTTACATTGTTGCAAAATCACTAAAATACACTCTTACATATGAGGGGGGGCCACATCCACATCCTTTATAAATATATAATATGCACAAAAGTATATGTGCATGCATTTGCAAAAGGTTAGAAAGAATTGAAATGTAAAAGCCTTACGAATACAAATGTATCAAAAAAATCAAAGGAATGATAAAAAAATATAAAGGGTTGTGTGTCTTTTGGGGAAAAGGTGGGGTGGAGTGCACGATCGATTATGTGCCTCTTTCTCTCCTTTCTTCCAAGAGACACACATTCTCCTTTTGGATGGTGCCAATCTCTCTTTCCTCTCTCCTTTGTGAAAAAGTTCTCCTCTTTTGCCTTTCCCCTTTTCTCTTGTAGAATTGAAGTTATGGAGGATTAAGATGAAGATGATGGTTTTGTTTGTTATTAAGTGCAAAATTTGTGATTCTTTCTTGTTTTGAGATTAATGGCTCAGCCATGTGCATAGATTTTGCATGCTTCTACCCTAGTTTTGTGGTTGTTTCTATTCGTGGGAGGGTTGCTTTCATTTTGGTGCACAATTTGGGGAATAGGTGATCTCAAGACTTATGGAGAATATTAAGGAATTCAAATATAAAAATTTTGGGAAATAAAGCAATAGGTACATATTCAACTAGCAATCTTTTCGGTTGCAAGGAGAGGAAAAGATTTACAAGCCATAAGAGCATCATTGTATGCAAAACTTCTCCTCTTAGCCTAGCTAGCAGGAAGAAGAAGATGAAGAAATAAGAAGAACATGAGTATCAACTATTTAATGGCAATGACATGAAACATTTTTCAAAGTGTGAGAGGAGGAGCAGAAGAAGATGCCTCCTATCAAACTTCTCAGGAAATATATGCTTGCCTTAGCCATGTTAGTTGCTACTTTAGCCATGTCATCTTCCCTACAGTGGCACAGTCATGTCCTGGTCTTTGATTTCCCTAACCTTGCTAGTAGTACCAAAAGAAAATTTTTTCTGGCCTCTCCTCCCTGTCAAGAACCTTTAGCCTTTCTGTATCAAGAATTAAGAAGAAGAAGAAGAAGACATTTCTTTCTAGCTTCAAAATATAGAGAAGAAATAATGATAAAAAGGCCTGATTTTGAAGACTTGAAGGACGGTTTCTTAGGAAATCAAGCAACCACGTTCTTGGGTAGAACTTATGTATATCTAGATAAGCAAGAGGTAGCAACACATAGGTCCTGAAGAAAAAGAAAGAGCAAGAGGGAGAGAGCGAGAGAAAGAGCTTGCATTCAGGGGTTTCTCCTCCTTTTGTTGGCTATACCTGTTCCTCATGGAGGTACTTGTCTTACTAAAAAAATGGTGAAGAGGGGGGGAAAAATCAACAAGAGAGATAGAGAGATGGATGGATGGAGATGGGTCCTCAATACTCTTGATTGAGGGATGATGCTAACCTCCCTAGATTGATCACCAGCAAGCCATTTTGTGGTGAGATGATGGAAGCAGAACCTGAACCACAAGCAGAGGACCGTGCCCCCTTGGTAGAAACCCTTGCCTCAAAGTCCCCTTTATCGAAATGTAAAATTTATTGCTCATTTCAACATGCTATGTCTACACATGATTGGGCCTTGACCGAATAGCTACTCCCTCTATACAATCACCACCGGTTTAATGATGGCTTATGTGTTGTCCTTGACTCCATACGATTCCCTGATTTGCAAGGGGATAACTAGCTAAAACAATTTTATCCTCATAGGTAACAATGGTAACCAAACCTCAAGTGTGTTTGGAGCTACATGATGGAGGAAGTCATTCTTCTTTCCCCATTGGACACAAAAGTTGTGTTCATGATTCCTTATTGATACCTTTGTTACCATTGTTATCTATGAGGACCGTGCCCTGGTCTTTGATTTCCCTATCCTTCAACAAGTATGCAAGTTTTTTAGTGTGGGAGTGATGGAAGCAGGATTTCCCTTACTCTGGTGGTCATGGATTTGGAGTCCCATACCCTACCATGTCTAGGCCTTGTGATTGAAGTTGTTTTACTAAAAAATTTGGAAGTGCTTTGGTTATTCTTTGACAAGGTTCACGAGGATGCTTCACATTTTAGTGTGGGAGTAAATGATGACACCAAAACAAGCACAAAAATAGTACACAAAAATGTTCATGCATATATCATAGTTTTATCTTTTGTAAAGGGAATAATATTTACATTGTTAAAAAATCACTAAAATACACCCTTATACATGAGGGGGGCCACATCCACATCCTTCATAAATATATAGTATGCACAAAAAAGTACATGCATGCATTTGCAAAAGGTTAGAAAGAATTGAAATGTAAAGGCTAAAGCCTTACGAATACAAATGTATCAAAAAAATTAAAGAAATAATAAAAAAAATGAAGGATTGTGTGTCTTTTGGTAAAAAGGTAGGGTGGAGTACATGGCGCTGATTATGTGCCTCTTTCTCTCCTTTCTTCCAAGAGACACACATTCTCCTTTTGGATGGTGCCAATCTTTCTCTTTCCTCTCTCCTTTGTGCAAAAGTTCTCCTCTTTTCCCTTTCCCCTTTTCTCTTGTAGAACTAAAGTTATGGAGGATGGGCATGGTGAAGAAGGGGAAAATACTCTATCTTTGATAAAAGAGCAATAGGTAAATATGGGAATTTGAGGAAAATATTGAGGTTAAAGATGATGATTTTGTTTGTTATTAAGTGCAAGATTTGTGATTCTTTCTTGTTTTGAGATTAATGGCTCAACCATGTGTATAGATTTTGCATGCTTCTACCCTAGTTTTGTGGTTGTTTCTATTCGTGGGCAGGTTGCTTTCAGTATGTAAGAAAGACAATTGACTAATTAGCTAAGGCACTAGCCCAAGGGAGAAAACTGACTCGCAGGGAATCCCTAGTGTCAAAGGCAAGAGTTGAAAGAAAGAACCATCATCAAAAGCCTCGTTCATTTGATACGGTGGTGTGTTGTCAACTCTTATTTAAGAGGTAGTGAAAGAGGCACAGAATGAAGAAGGAGGAGTCGAATGAAATGTCGGACAAGTCGCTTGCCCACCATGAATGAGAGAAATATAGTGAAAGAACAATAAGTGACAAAGAGGAGGAAAAGGAAACACAATCTAGCCATGGAAGGGCTAAGAAAGCAAAGAAAAATACTACACAAGTGAAGCAAGAAGAAGAAAGGAGGAAAAAGGAGAAAGTAGGTTTGCAAAAGGCTCAACAAGAGTCTCAGAAAGACGGGAAGAAAGGAAGAAGAAAGAAAAAGAAGAGTCTGACGGATTGAAAGAAGAGTCAAGAAGAGCCGAAGATGAAAGAAGGAGGAAAGCAATTGAAAAAGAGCAAGAATTGAAAAGGAAGGAAGAAGAGGACATCACGCTAGCAATGTGCATGTCAATAGAACAATAGTGCAGATAGGAGGAGTTAGGTGCCATGAGCCCACCATGAGATGAAGGCCCAAGCTCAAGTGCCCAAGTTCGAGCGATCACACTGCTTTGTATGAAAGAAGGCAAGGGCAAAGGCCTAATGGATCCCATCCCTACTCTCCTAGTGCCCACCATCACCCCTATTACCAAAACCACCCAAGGCTCCACACCTAAAATTGATCCCAACAACATCTTGGCCTGGGTGCAATTCTTGGTGAATAAGGAAATGGCCCAAGGGGTAGGTGAAGGAATTCCCGAGGTAGGAATTAAGAGATCGGCATAGCAAATGAACCGAGTCAGGACAAGACACTAAGAGGCAAAGGGTGGAGACCTCCATGACCTCCATTCCCACACCACCTACAAACTATGATGAGTACGTCCAAGAGCTTCTCTCATAGTTAGAGAAAGCAAAGGAGGATAAGAAGGAAGCAATGGTGGCTAAGTTGGAAGCCCAAAAGGAGTCTATGGCAACATTCTAATTAGAGAAGACCCGCCAAGTAGCTATGTGCCAAAAAGAAATACATGAGTTGAAGGTAAATCTTGGAGCTAAGGAGAGGACAAAGAAGGAAAGTGAAAAGCAAGGCTGGCTGAGGAGAAACAAAACCTTGTGAGGAGGCAACAATGTGACAAGCTGGTAAACTTGTATGAAGAGATGCAAGAAGAAATGATAAATATCTAAGATGCCACAAAGATGCTAGAAGCAACACAAGAGGAAAGGGCATGCAGGTATCAAAAGGAGATAGAAAATTTGAAAAAAGATGCACCCTTGGGGCAGGAGGAGCAAAAGAGATTGGAGAGAGAGATTGAAGATCAATAGCAAAGACTGATGGTCTTGGCTCAAAGGCAAGGGGAGAGTCTCAAAGAAATGAAAAGAAGAGCAAAAGATTGTGCTAATCATAATCAAAGAAGAGTCAGAGACTTGGCGCATCGTTTGTGGCTCGTATAGAAGGAGATAAAGTGTTAGTAGAGAGCAAGGTAGAGGCCGCTCAAGTGAGCCTAGAGACCCAACAACGTGCCTTCCTTAACATAATCCTACATATCACTCAAACAGAAGAAGCGGAGGCCATTGAACCATTGAAGAGGAAGCTGGGTATTGCTTGTAGGGCTCTGAGAGCAGGATTGCATATGCCACCACAACCAGTGGGTGTCACTTGCCTTAGCCTCGAAGAACAGAGGAGCCATCTGCTAAGGGCAAGCTTGACCCCACAAGAAGTGGATGTCAAGATTGTGGGAGAGAAGGAAGGAGTCTCACTTGTAGCTTTCTTGCTTGCACAATGGGGGAATACACACAAGGGTGGAGGCTGAAAACAGTTTTCCTCTTCTTAGTTGTGTAAGCCAAAAAGAACTCTCTTACAAAGAAATAGAAGAACGCTATATATGGGTCTCAAACCAAAGACAACTAACTAAGGTGGCATACTAACTGAGCCACGAACTAGAGTAGATAAGGATAGCTGTCATCTAGCTATTATTCATGGGCGGTGTACCAACCGCATCTACAACTGACAAGTCGGTGACATAAATGCACAACGGTCACCCTGGCATATCACGAGTGGAGCTCGATATCTCAACACTCCCCCTCAAGCTCAATCCCAATTTCTGCACACCAAGCAGGTCTTTGAACTTGCGCAGCTTCTCTGTGCCCAATGCCTTCGTAAATATGTCAGCCACTTGATCCTCTGTGCTGACATAAACTAGATCAATAAGACCTAGTAAAACCCTCTCCCGCACATAGTGATAATGCACCTCAATGTGCTTTGTTCTAGCATGATAGACTGGGTTATTTTCCAAGTGTATACTGCTCATGTTGTCACAATAAATGATAACCGGCCCATCTGTAGGCTGATGCATATCATAAAGTAGCTTATGCAACCAAGCTACCTCACATGCAGCCATTGCTGCACCCCTGTACTTAGCCTCTGTGCTCGACAAGGCAACTGTAGGCTGTTTCTTGCTACTCCAAATGACTGCAGCACTCCCAAAAGAGAACATATATCCACTGGTAGATCGTCTATCAGAAATACTACCAGCCCAATCAGCATCAATGTATCCATGCAGCTGTATCTGAACCCTAGTCTCATAAAATAGTCCATATTGCAATGTGGACTTCACATACCTGAGTATGTGTCTAGCCGCATCCAAATGCGGTTTCCTTGGAGCCTGCATAAACTCACTTACCAATCCAATAGCATAGCTCAAATCTGGCCTGGTAATAGTCATATAAATCAAACTTCCTACTATGCGTCTGTACATAGTAGGGTCTTCCAGAAGCTCACCTGCATCTGTGCTCAGCTTCACATTTTGCTCCAAAGGAACTGAAATAGGCTTACAGCCTGTCATCCCATATTTGGACAGCATGTCCAATCCATACTGCCTCTGCAAGAGTTGTATCCCACTTGGTGATCTAATCACCTCAATGCCCAAGAAATAACGCAGCTCTGCCAAATCCTTCATCTCAAACTTTTGCTTCAATAGCATTTTCACATGAAGGATATCTTCATCACTGTCACCTGTCATAATCAAATCATCAACATAAATGACAAGTAGCATAATACCTTTCTCTGTTTTTCTCACATAAAGTGAGAAATCTGCCTTGGAAATCTGAAAGTCAATAGTGACAAGATACTGTCCTATCTTGTCAGACCATGCTCTAGGTGCTTGCTTCAAGCCATACAAGGCTTTCTTCAACCTGCAAACAAACTCAGGATGAACAGCATGCACATAACCTGGTGGCTGCTCCATATAGACCTCTTCTTGCAAATCACCATGCAAGAAGGCATTCTTTATATCCATCTGATGTAAAGACCATCCCTTTGATGCAGCCATAGCAATGACTGCTCTTACGGTTGCCATCCCTGCAACCGGACTGAATGTTTCTTCATAGTCAATGCCATATGTTTGTGCATACCCCTTGACTACTAATCTTGCCTTGTATCTGTTCACAGAACCATCTGCATTGTGCTTCACCTTATAAACCCACTTACAGCCAATTGCATTCTTACCTTTAGGCAAAGGTACCAATTTCCATGTAGCATTTGCTTCCAAGGCATCCATTTCTTCATCCATGGCTTTCTCCCATTTTTCTTTTTCCATGGCTTGCTCAAAAGAAGTGGGTTCTGGTTCCTGTATCACTTTGACCATATATGCATAGTGAATGGCTATAAATCCATCATATTTCAACCTATCCACAGGATACCTAGCTCTTGTAGACCTGCGCAAAATAGGTTCACTCCCAGGTGCTCTCAAAACATCCCTGGTCTTCCTTACTCCAGGTGTAACAATAGAAGGAATACCCAACTCATCATCAATGCTCTGTTCTGAGCCACTGGATTCACCATCCACATAAGAGTGACCTGCATTCGCATCAAACATGGGCTGATCAACCTTCTCTTTTCCTTTTCGTGATACCTGCATACCACTATCTGCATTGCTTTGAGAAGATTCTCCTGATCTCAATCTGCCTGTCCATGGCGAAGAATGTGAACCACTGCTAGAGGACGCTCCAGGTCCACTAATATTTTGTGACTGCTGCTGTGAATTCTTTGCAGCATTACCATTTTGTGCATCTACATCATCAATCACATTTACTGGTTTATACCAGCTACTCATCTCATAAAAAACAACATCTCTACTCACTGTAAACTTATGAGTAGAAGGGTTATAGCATCTATACCCTTTTTGCTGCAAAGAGTAACCAATAAAGATGCACTTCTCAGCTTTTGGATCCAACTTGGATCTCAACTCATCTGGCACATGTACATAGGCAATGCAACCAAAAATTTTCAAATGAGAAATATATGGTTTCCTACCAGTATACCTCTCCTCTGGAGTCATCCCATGTATTGCTGCACTGGGAGTCCTGTTCATTATATAGACTGCTGTAGCAACTGCTTCAGCCCAATAAAAATCTAACAGGTCTTTTTCATTGAGCATGGCACGAGATACCTCTCCAATATGCCTGTTTTTTCTTTCGGCAATTCCATTTCGTTGTGGGGTATGACTGCATGAATATTGCTGCTTTATGCCATGCTCCTGCAAGAACCTTGCAAACTCATTTGAGAGGTACTCTTCCCCTCCATTTGACCTTAGGCATTTTTTTTGCAGGCCTGTTTCTTTTTCAACCATAGCTTTAAGAGTTTTGAAATGCCCAAAAACTTCACTTTTCTTTTTCATAAAATACACCCAAACTTTTCTGCTATAGTCATCAATAAAACTGACAAAATAATGATAGCCTCCAAGAGATGCAGCTTTAGTAGTCCACACATTAGAGTGGATTAATTCCAATGGCTTCTTACTCTCTTGAACATGTCTAGGAAATGGTTTCCTTGCTTGTTTTCCAAATTGGCAGGCTTCACATACCTTATGCATTTCTGCAACCTTGAATTTTGGCAATCCTGCAACAATATTTTGGGCCTGCATTGATTTAAGTCGCTGTACATTAACATGACCAATGCGTTTATGCCAGATATCAATATCTGCAACTACATCGGTCCCATGTGCAAACATTGCTGCACTCAATTCAGACATGTCTGCATCCAGCGTAAACATTCTGCCCTTCTTCTTTCCTTTTGCTATCAAGCGACCTTTATTTTTCATATCCTCAACAAAGCATCCATGAGGATTAAATCTGACCTGCAAGCCCTGCTCAACCATTTGACCAACAGAAACCAGATTCTTGGTGATATTCGGGACATGAAATACATCGGACAGGTATTTCTTTTTCCCATCCTGCATAGACAAGGGAATTTTTCCAATCTGCACAATAGGATGTGCAGTATCATCACCAGTCTCCACAAATCCTGGTTTTTCCATTTTCCTTGCATCCTCCATCCATTCTGCATGACCTGTCATGTGGTTTGATGTAGCTGAGTCAACATACCATACATCGTTGCTTTCTTCTGCACTTGTCACAGAATTGTTCATGTGCTGCACCATAAATAAATGCTCATTTCTGTCATCACCCTGTCTACTAGAAGATGCATAATTTCCTTGTTGCAGTTTTCCATTCATGATGTCATTCTGCTTTTTATAGCAGTCTTTAGCCATATGACCCATTTTACCACAGTAGTAGCATTCAACATTACTGCTTGCATTTTGGCCTCTTTGCCATCCACCACGACCTCTTTGGCTCCCCCTGCCTCTAGAGTTACCATGTCCTCCTCCATAGGACTGGTTTTCTTGAGTTTGCTGCATATTCTGATTTCTACCACGGCCTCCAAATCGGCCTCCTCTACCTCTACCTCTACCTCTACCTCTTCCAACATTTGAGTAGAAGACAGCTTCTTTTGAAGTTCCTCCTGAAGAAGATGCACCACCATTTCTCTGCTCCTCAGAAATTAGAAGAGCAATCAACTCCTCAAAGTCAGGAAATCTTTCACGGACGGAAATGGATGTTCGAAACTGTGCATAATCCTTTCCTAGACCATTCAAGGTCACGGAAACTAAATCATCATCTTCCACTGGCGACCCAATGGAAGCAAGTGCATCTGCAATCTCCTTCACCTTCATGTGGTAGTCATTGATGCTCATATTTTCTCTTTGCACATTATGCAACTCTTGCTTGAGCTGCTGCATTTGTTGTTGATTGGGAACATCAGGAAGAACTGGTTCTTCTTCATTTCCTGCAACAAACTCCCAATATCCTTTTCCCATAAGGAAATTCGTCATTCTAAACTTCCATGCTTGGAAGTTGTTCTTGTCAAGCTTTTCAGTGACAATCTGTGAGAGAGAATCAGACGCCATTACAGAATACTGCAAAAAGTTCTGTCACTGCAAAGAACACAGCTTCAGCCTCACAAGGGCTAATCTGCAAAACTGACGAAAGTGGTATTTGGCCACACAGTCACTTCCTAGTGACGATTTTGCATCAACAGGCAACAAGGATGATTCTGTAACTCCCAATGTCTCTGCGCACAAGCATACGATGAAATTTCTACAGTAACTTTTCACCGACCTGTAGAACAGTGGCTGCACAGCATAAAACTGGGCCTTTTCCTGAGTGCGTGCAAAAAACTTCCGCCTCCAAAACAGGCCCCGAAATGGCCTCAAATAAAAAAAACAGGGTCGCTAGAGGCTAAAGCCCTCTCCCGCAGCATATACTACCCTCTTGCTTCACCGCGAAGGGCATCTCAACTTGAGACAATGCACTCTTGCAATTTCTGGCTGTGCTACCTGCAGAGATCTGCTCCCAAACAGAAAATGAAAGCAACACTGCTCCTCTTACCAGAACACCGCGAGCTTGGCTTGCTTTTATGAGCTCCTTACCACGAACAAGGCTCTAATACCATGTCAAGATTGTGGGAGAGAAGGAAGGAGTCTCACTTGTAGCTTTCTTGCTTGCACAATGGGGGAATACACACAAGGGTGGAGGCTGAAAACAGTTTTCCTCTTCTTAGTTGTGTAAGCCAAAAAGAACTCTCTTACAAAGAAATAGAAGAACCCTATATATGGGTCTCAAACCAAAGACAACTAACTAAGGTGGCATACTAACTGAGCCACGAACTAGAGTAGATAAGGATAGCTGTCATCTAGCTATTATTCATGGGCGGTGTACCAACCGCATCTACAACTGACAAGTCGGTGACATAAATGCACAACGGTCACCCTGGCATATCACGAGTGGAGCTCGATATCTCAACAGTGGATGCCCTAGGGTTTGCTGAGGACGTACAATAGGAGAATAGACAAGAGGAACATGCATGAACAAGTTTTGAGATGGGACCTCAAGAGGAAGAACTCGTCCCACTGCCACCTTCCCCTTGATCACAAGAGCATCAACAAGTGGACACCTCTACAGAAAGGAAAGCTACAATTAAAAGAAAGAGAGAACAGATGGCTAAGCAAGCATGTAGGAGGCTAAATGCTCAACCAATAGTAGTACCAAAAACACCTATCCCACCAAGCTAAGATGACTTACTAGTAGCTTTGATGCTAAACTCGTAATCTGGGAACAACAAGAGTCTGCTCGTAAGCCCTTCCACTTTGATTTTTGATTTTCCACCAACTTGTGCCAAAGTACTGCCAGTTAAGGTGGAAAAAGAGGTAATTAATGTCAAAAGGAGGCTGGGAGACAAATGGATATCCAAGGGGGGACAAAACCCTACCTTATGGGGGACAGAGAATGCATATTTTTATCAAAACAAAGTTTTTAAAGTGTCTAGAGTAGTGAAGGGCTATGAATGCCATCCGACGTGGAGAAGGCGTATTTTGGAAGTATAAATGGATGCCTGGATGGCATTTTGTAACACCCTACCCTTTGAAAGGAATAACCTTACTTTCATATCATATCCAAGAAGGGTTGGAGTTGATTTGAACCCAAGCATCCATGGCAAATATGACTTTCCATTGATCTATAATGCGAATGCTACTAAACCCGAAGAAGCCCTAGTATTCACGTCAAAGGATCTATATGCCTCAATAGTTTGCTTCATTGATGAATTCTCTTCTTGCCTTGATCCCACCTTCATCACCATGTGTAACTATCTTAGATTTCTTAGGATACTACTACGGCAAGACCCAACACCCAAGAGCACCGCCTCCTAGCACTCTTTTTTTATCCCAATGCCATAGACAACTACATTATGGCTAGATTAATTATGTGAGCTACTCTACTCCCCTCTTTTTTCTTAGCGCTCCTAGAAGATATGAATGATAGCCACTTCATTCGTTGCAATCATCCATTTCTTTCCACACCACTACTCTCCAAGTATGTCTAAACCTCAAGGGGTACATGTAGAGCTGGAAATTTCTTGAAAAATCTCTTAAGCCCCCCAAAACCACCCTCTCACAACTCGAATGACAAAGACTAGCTTCTCGTCATATGTATGTAGTTCAAGAAAACAAAAAAAATAGAAAAAGAAAAAGAAAAAGAAAATAAATGAAAAAGAAAAGAAAATAATAAAAGAAAAAGAAAGAAAGAAAAGGAAAATACCAAGTTCCTAGAATCATTCGAGAATACAATCACTGCACCTAGGATTTTTTACCCAACCCCATTCCCCACTTCACACTTAGGACACCTCAAGGGCAGGACTTCCAGACCTACATCCCTAAGCCGCACACCGCACCTACAACAATGCACGAATTGGGTCCTCAAGTGTGGGACAACACCGTAGACTTGGTTTGACCCAACTCCGAGTTCCACTGGCACCTGCACCATGTACTACATGGAGAGATAGATACACCCCTTAGAAAGTACACAACTTTTTTTTGCAGGTTAAGTTCACATCGTATGGACCTTGGAGGGTGCAAGGAGGGATCTATCCAACACCATCTTCAATTTCAAGGATAGATTTGTCCATCTGCCACTCTTCAAGGAGGGATCCGTCCAACACCATCCTCGATTTCAACGATAGATCCCCGTCCATCCACCATTCTCCAAGAAGGATCCATACAACACCATCTTCAATTTCAAAGGACAGATCCACCCACCGTTAGTGTTAGTCCAACACCATCTTCAATTTCAAAGGACACATCCATCCAATACCATCCTCAGCAAGGGCTCGTATACAAACTCAAAAAGCCATCTAGTTTCACCCACCCCACCTTCCAACTACTATCCATCAGTGCCATGGGACTGGCACTCGACTAGGAGGGTGTAATGTTAACGTCAGCACAAGAAAAAGTGAAAAAAGTAAAAAAGTACAAGTTGGGAGCTGAAAGAGGTGGCCCATTAGAAAATCAAACCTGGAAGCACCCAAAAGCACATGCATGGCTACAATAAGTCCAAGGTGTAGCCACCAGAGCCCAAAAAGTGCTAAAAAAGAGAAGGCGCACCTTTGAATGTAAAGGCACAGCCAAAATTCTTGTAAAAGAGTGACAGGCTCCCTCCTATGCAAATTGTAAGGGTAGATGGGGGTGGTAGAAAGGAAGCTAGGAAGATAGGAGGACAATAGGAAAGGAGGCCTAGAACATAGCCGACCATGTAAAAAAGGGGATGACCACCCAAAAGGGATTTAGGATTTTGTATATAAATCCAAAAAGTTAATCAGAAGCTCGTTCTTGGTATGTGGATAAAGAGGACTCTTCTTTTTCCCTTCTCTCCTTTTTGCTTGCTTGTGTGTGCTTGAGAGAGGGACTGAGTGTGTGAGGGTGAGGGATCTTGGAGAAGAATCTCTACATCATCTCCTCTCTTCTTCTTCTCTTCTCTTCTCTTCTCTTCTCTTGTCTCGCACTTGGCTATGGAGGATTAAACTTGGAGGTGGAGACTTGAGGATGCTTGAGCTCGCATCACGAATCGTGGAGCTACTAGCTTGCTTGAGGGAGAAGGCTGCTCATTTGGGCATCAAGCTAATCTTAGCACACCCTCGTAGGATTGAAGGTGCATCAATTAGGTGAGAGATAGCCATTTGTGCTCACTTGAAACTCTTGAAGGAATAAGTGGTCCATGGGTCTTAGCAGTTTAGCGTGAGCTCCCACTACAAAAAACCTCCTTTCAAGTTAAGTAATTTTAACCAACAGATATGTGGTACTAAGTAATTGAAGCAAACAACAATCACCATCACCATGGAAGAATTCACACTGAATATTAAGAAAAACCTCATTTTAAGTTAAGTAATTGTAACCAACATACATGTGGTACTAAATTAGATCCTCTCCAAGATTGCATTATAAAAGACCCTTAGTGAGAAGAAAATATAATATTATTACATCCATGAAATTTACAATGTGGCTTGAGCCAAAAAATTTAAATGCTAGATGTAAAAATGTGTTTACAAAAACATTTGATGTTTGTCAAGAGTCACATGGTGGGGGGACTTGCTTGAGCTGCTATGCCAAACACACACTATACACATGAGAGGAAGCTCACTCAAGAATACAAGAAGAGATATGGAAGACAAAATGTTTTCTTGTTGGTTCTTTCTTCTTCTTCCACACCCAATACCATGTACACAAAGTATAGATAAGATACAACATAATTGGAAGTGGCCTACTAAGTCAAGCAATGCATAACTAGCTATACTAATCAATCGGTGCTATAACTATGCCAATTGTAGGTAGATTCAACAAACTAAGTATAATAAGTAACAAGTCAGTGGCCATGTGAGGATCATAATGAACATTGGCATGCTAAGTGTAAACATGCGAATTCATCTAGCCAAGTGGTCTATCATCAATGTCTGTACGTATTAAGCTTGCCATCTCAACACTCTCCCTCAGGCTTAACTATATCTCTGCAACTCCAAAAAAGCTTCAAAACTTTGGAAGCTTCTCTACACATCCAATGCCTTTGTGAAAATGTCAACTATTTGATCCTATGTGCTGACATGTACCAAGTCAATCTCTCTTGTAAGTACCTTGTCTCTCACAAAGTGGTAGTGCATCTTAATGTGTTTTGGCCTAGCATGGAATGTTGGGCTCCTAGCTAGTTGTATGTTGTTTATGTTGTCACAATGAAATGACAATTGGACCATCTCCCTACACATCCAAATCACCTAATAAATTTTGTAGCCATACCACCTCGCATGCTACTATAGCAGTACCTCTATATTCAACCTTTGTACTTGATAAGCAATTGTAGATTTCTTTTTGCTACTCCATGTAATTGCTACACTACCAAGGGAAAACATGTATCCGCTTGTAGATCTTTTGTGTTTGACACTATCAACCCAATCTGCATCTATGTATCCAAATACATGTGCATCCTTACCTACCTCATAAAAATGTCCATAGTGTAAAGTGGACTTCATATATGCCAATATGCATCTAACTACATCCAAATGAGGCTTTCTAGGAATCTAAAGTGAACATGTGGTTAACTCTACTTCCTTTTGTGACCAACATGCACTTATCATTCTTTTACAAATAACCTTTTGTATTAAATTGAACATGCAACCCTTACTCTACCATTTGGCCAACAAATAATAAATTCCTTATGATGGATGACACATCTCATACATTTGATAAACTCTTTATTTGGACATCATGCAAGGATAAGGAAACCTTTCCAATGTGTAAAATTGGGTGGTATGAATCATCACCCATCTACATATAACTTGGATTTTGTAAGTCCTACATCTCTCTAAACCATTTAGCATGACTAATCACATGATTAGATGCACCTGAATTGATATACTATACATTATCATTTGTCCTATTTCTTGTAATAGCATTCATCATATGATGTATAATTAAAAAACCCTAATTTTTTTCTTCATTTTGTCATAAAGTTAATGTATAGTTTTCTTACTACAATTTATCAGTGCATATATCATCCTTCTTAGCATAACAATGGGATGCAATATGACTTGTTTTGACACAATAATGGCAAACAATAGTAGAATTTCCAAAACCTTTGTTTTTCCATCCACCTCTTTGTGAGAAATGCGGGATCTAGAGCATGGCAGAGGCGGAAGCTATGGAGGATGGAAGATGAAGATACTACTCATGTTGACATTGACAAAGAAGACAACTGTTACACAAGTGAATTAGGTTTCAAGATTGAGACTTGAACTCATAAGCACAATCTTGTGTAGGACTGACAATGACACAGAGACTTGATAGAAAGAGACAAGTACTATTGCATTATCATCATATGAAAGTGATAGTCAAGTACATCATTATATAGGATTGCTTGGTAGCACATTTCATCACTGTGCCTATGGGATCTGTCTCTCTTCCTAGAATGAACTGCATCTTCCTAGCCTAGTTGTTCCATACAAAGGGGCATACATAGGGTGTGATTGGCAGATTCTCAACACCCCTCCTCAATCACAACCTGAAAGTACAAAGTGTGTAGAGGCTTTAGTGAGAGCAGCACCTGCAAAGTGTGGACATACCACAAACATGGCAAAACACTAGAGGCTGTCGCAGAAAAGGCTAAGTGTGGGTACCATAAACATGGTGGACATCCAGAGGCTGTAACAGGGGCCTCACAAAGTGTACAGAGGCTGTAGTACAAGGCTATATGAGGAGTTTACAAAGCTTATGAAAGGAACATTAAGGCAGGTACAATGCTTTTAAAACAGAAAATGAGAGACAAGGACCGATAGGCCCTTGTGGTCTTTTTCAGCATATGATTTCTCTTTGTCAGCATGGAAAATCTTCTTGTCTTTCATCTTTGGTTCTTCAGCTTTGAATGATGTGGTCTTTTGGTCTTCATGGCTGATCTTCTTATTGTCCTTCTTCCTTTGCTCTTTGATCTTATGATCTTCTTGGTCTGGTTCTTCTTTGACTTTGCTTGCAACTTTAGTCTTCATGTCCATGTCTTTGTCCCCCTCAAGCAAAGACATCTCATTCTTCATGATGGCCAAGGTAACTGGAGTATCTTCAAAAACTTTAGATGGAATCATTGATTGCACTGTAGTATGAACAACTCCATGTCTCTCTGCAAGTAGATCACAAAAATCTTCTATGTAGTGTAGATAAGTCATGTTACTTTTCATAAAGTGTATCCACATATAAATCTTCTTGGTTATCATAGATATGACCAAGAATCTGCTTTAAATTTGTGAGTAAGTGGCAATCAAATTGATCTTCAATGTGTCAAAAAACACAAGTGAAGATAGTGTTAAATTAACACTCTTAAGTATCAAGGGATACTAGAGTTGAAGATGGTGGTTCTTGATGCCGATCCTTTGCTTGATGAACCCGTTGTTTGAGTCCCCTCCTTGCTAGTAAAATCTTGCTAAACACTGAGTAAATACTCAGATCAGATTAGCAAAACCTTTAGTTGAGTGAAAAGAGTAAGAAAATGAAGCTTTGGAGCTCAAGTCTATGAGAGGTCTTCAATTCTTCAATGGTTCTTTAGGTGCTTCAGATCTTTAAGTGCTTCAGAGATCTCCCCTCCTTGATTTGATGGACAAATGTTGTTGGAGACTAATCAAATCAGTGAATCAAAGTGGCAGAGGCTTGGGTTGAGTGTCAGGAGAGAGAAAATGAAGAATTTTTGAGTTTGAAGGATTTTTTGCTATGGTGGATTTTAGGGTTTCTGAGACAGGGGCCTGGTTTTTCTAACATTGCAGGAGCTATGGTGGACCATTTTCAAAGATTTTTACATGCCTAGGAAGCTGATTTCATGGACTATCAAAGCCCCATGATAATTGTCAAGATCGTTGGCTGTATGAAGCACGCAGGGACGAATTCCGTGAACATGCGCAGTTTATACAGATTTTCGCGATTTCCGCAATGCTGGGCTCGATGATGAGCAATGTTGGACTGTGATGTATCAGGGAGCTTCGCCATGAGTAGAGGAATGTTTCTCCAAAAGGAATGGTGGGCTAAGATGGCCTGTAGAGTAAGATATAGAAGCTCCAAGTGCTGTATGTCCTGTTTGGCTATGGCAGACACAGAGCAGAGATTGACAATTTAAGCAATGCTGAGCTATGGAGTGGCCAATGTCAAGATCTTAAGTGATAGAAAGAAGCCTTGGGAGTCAAGGAATAAATGTGTAGAAGAGAGCATGTTTAGATATGACCTATGGAGAGAGATCCAGGAGCTTCAAGTTGACAGGGTGCTGCTGGCTATGGCTGCCATGGAAGCTTCAGTGAGGATAGAGGTAAGAAATGGAACCATGAGCTGGACTTGAGCTGACCTGAGGTTAAGAGGGACTGAGAGAGCAGATAAGGGATTTATGCCAAGCCTGACTGGGCTCTGATACCATGTGAGAAATGCGGGATCTAGAGCATGGCAAAGGCGGAAGCTATGGAGGATGGAAGATGAAGATACTACTCATGTTGACATTGACAAAGAAGACAACTGTTACACAAGTGAATTAGGTTTCAAGATTGAGACTTGAACTCATAAACACAATATTGTGTAGGACTAACAATGACACAGAGACTTGACAGAAAGACACAAGTACTATTGCATTATCATCATATGAAAGTGATAGTCAAATACATCATTATATAGGATTGCTTGGTAGCACATTTCATCATTGTGCCTATGGGATCTGTCTCTCTTCCTAGAATGAACTACATCTTCCTAGCCTAGTTGTTCCATACAAAAGGGCATACATAGGGTGTGATTGGCAGATTCTCAACACTCTTTCCCTAAAGCTCTTTCTACCTCTAGAGTCTCCACAACCTCCTAAGACTTACATTTCATCAAATTACTGATTTAACTTGCTTTGCTTATTATCACTAGCACATCCCATAATATAGCCACTCAAAGAGGATTTTCCACATCCCCTTCCTAAACTTGAGTAAAATTCTTGGAACTGTTCACCATTTCTTTCAGATGAGTCACCTTGCATATTGATCTCTTTGGTAATCATGAGAGAGACCAACTCATCAAAATCTAGATTTGACTTCTATACATATACAAAAGTGACAAATGGTTTCCAAGTTTTCTCATTATTAAGTCCACCTAAAGTAGATGAAACCAAATCATCATCGTCAGGTATTGCATCAATTTTTGCTAAAGCATATGTAATGCTTCTCACCTTCAAAATATACTCATTGGCAAACATTTTCCCTTTCTTCAAAGTATTCTTGCTTGAGTTGAATCTTTCCTGCCTTTCTATTTACTAAAAAAATGTTCTAAAATTTTTTCCAAGTTGCATGTGAAGTTTTTGCATTCTTGATATGCCCCAACATAGTATTATCAATGACTTCAAATAGCCAATACATCACCTTTTTGTCCTTTGCATTCCATTCTTTCCACACCTTTAATTCATCCATAGTCGTAGGGTTACTCAACTCTGGCTCCTTTCCTTCACCTGAAATAAAATCATAAAGTCCCTAAATCTCAACTCTAATATCATATCAAGAATCGGCCCTAAACCTCAGCTCTGATATCATATCAAGAATCGCACAGTGGGAGGACTTGCTTGAGCTGCTACGCCAAACACACACTATACACACAAGAGGAAGCTCACTCCAAGAACACAAGAAGAAAGATGGAAGCCAAAAAAATTTCATACTATTTTTTCTTCTTCCACACCCAATACCTGTTGAGATATCGAGCTCCACTCGTGATATGCCAGGGTGACCGTTGTGTACTTATGTCACCGACTTGTCAGTTGCAGATGCGGTTGGTACACCGTCCATGAATAATAGCTACATGATAGCTATCCTTATCTACTCTAGTTCGTGGCTCAGTTAGTATGCCACCTTAGTTAGTTGAGTTTGGTTTGAGACCCATATATAGGGTTCTTCTATTTCTTTGTATGAGAGTTCTTTTGGCTTCCACAACTAAGAAGAAAAAAACAGTTTTCAACCTCCACCCTTGTGTGTCTTCCCCCATTGTGCAAGCAAGAAAGCTACAAGTGAGACTCCTTCCTTCTCTCCCACAATCTTGACATGGTATCAGAGCCTTGTTCGTGGTAAGGAGCTCAAGAAAGCAAGCCAAGCTTGCGGTGTTCTGGTAAGAGGAGCAGTGTTGCTTTCATTTTCTGTTTTGGGAGCAGATCTCTGCAGGTAGCACAGCCGGAAATTGCAAGAGTGCATTGTCTCAGGTTGAGACGCCCTTCGCGGTGAAGCAAGAGGGCAGTATATGCTGTGGGACAGAGCTTTAGCTCTGGGCAACCCTGTTTTTTTGATTTGAGGCCATTTCGGGGCCTGTTTTGGAGGCGAAAGTTTTCTGCACGCACTCAGGAAAAAGCCCTGTTTTATGCTATGCGACCACTGTTCTACAGGTCGGTGAAAAGTAACCACAGATATTGCATCGTATGCTCGTGTGCAGAGACATTGGGAGTTACAGAATCATCCTTGGTTCCTGTTTATGCAAAATCGTCACTAGGAAGTGACTGTGAGGTCAAATACCACTTTCGCCAGTTTTGTAGATTTGCCCTTGTGAGGGTGAAGCTGTGTTTTTTGCAGTGACAGAATTTTTTGCAGTATTCTGTAATGGCGTCTGATTCTCTTTTACAGATTGTAACTGAAAAGCTTGACAATAACAACTTCCAAGCATGGAAGTTTAGAATGACGAATTTCCTTATGGGAAAAGGATATTGGGAATTTGTTGCAAGAAATGAAGAAGAACCACTTCTTCCTGATGTTCCCAATCAACAGCAAACGAAGGCATGAGAGAGCCAGGAAAGTTATGTACTGGCTGTCTATCAGTATTTCAGACTCTATGATTGTGCATATTCAGGATGCAAGTACGCCAAAGGAGGCATGGGATACTTTGTCAAAAATGTATAGCACAAATACTCAAGCCAAGAAAATGCAGCTCAAGCAAGAGTTGCATAATGTGCAAAGAGAAAATATGAGCATCAACGACTACCACATGAAGGTGAAGAAGATTGCAGATGCACTTGCTTCCATTGGGTCACCAGTGGAAGATGATGATTTAGTTTCTGTGACCTTAAATGGTCTAGGAAAGGATTATGCGCAGTTTCGGACATCCATTTTCGTCCGTGAAAGATTTCCCGATTTTGAGGAGTTGATTGCTCTTCTAATTTCTGAGGAGCAGAGAAATGGTGGTGCATCTTCTTCAGGAGGAACTTCAAAAGAAATTGTCTTCTACTCAAATGTTGGAAGAGGTAGAGGCAGAGGTAGAGGAGGCCGATTTGGAGGCAGTGGTAGAAATCAGAATATGCAGCAAACTCAAGAAAACCAGTCCTATGGAGGAGGACGTGGTAATTCTAGAGGCAGGGGGAGCCAAAGAGGTCGTGGTGGATGGCAAAGAGGCCAAAATGCAAACAGTAATGTTGAATGCTACTATTGTGGTAAAATGGGTCATATGGCTAAAGACTGCTACAAAAAGCAGAATGACATCATGAATGGAAAACTGCAACAAGGAAATTATGCATCTTCTAGTAGACAGGGTGATGACAGAAATGAGCATTTGTTTATGGTGCAGCACATGAACAATTCTGTGACAAGTGCAGAAGAAAGCAACGATGTATGGTATGTTGACTCAGGTGCGTCAAACCACATGACAGGTCATGCAGAATGGATGGAGGATGCAAGGAAAATGGAAAAACCACGATTTGTGGAGACTGGTGATGATATTGCACATCCGATTGTGCAGATTGGAAAAATTCCTTTGTCTATGCAGGATGGGAAAAAGAAATACCTGTCCGATGTATTTCATGTCCCGAATATCACCAAGAATTTGGTTTTTGTTGGTCAAATGGTTGAACAGGGCTTGCAGGTCAGATTTAATCCTCATGGATGCTTTGTTGAGGATATGAAAAATAAAGGTCGCTTGATAGCAAAAGGAAAGAAGAAGGGCAGAATGTTTATATTGGATGCAGACATGCCTGAATTGAGTGCAGCAATGTTTGCACATGGGACCGGTGTAGTTGCAGATATTGATATATGGCATAAACGCATTGGTCATGTTAATGTACAGCGACTTAAATCAATGCAGGCCCAAAACATTGTTGCAGGATTGCCTAAATTCAAGGTTGCAGAAATGCATAAGGTATGTGAAGCCTGTCAGTTTGGAAAACAGGCAAGGAAACCATTTCCTAGACATGTTCAAGAGAGTAAGAAGCCATTGGAATTAATCCACTCTGATGTGTGGACTACTAAAGCTGCATCTCTTGGAGGCTGTCATTATTTTGTCACTTTTATTGATGACTATAGCAGAAAATTTTGGGTGTATTTTATGAAAAAGAAAAGTGAAGTTTTTGGGCATTTCAAAACTCTTAAAGCTATGGTTGAAAAAGAAACAGGCCTGCAGATAAAATGCCTAAGGTCAGATGGAGGGGGAGAGTACCTCTCAAATGAGTTTGCAAGGTTCCTACAGGAGTATGGCATAAAGCAGCAATATTCATGCAGTCATACCCCACAACAAAATGGAATTGCAGAAAGGAAAAACAGGCATATTGGAGAGGTATCTCGTGCCATGCTCAATGAAAAAGACTTGCCAGATTTTTATTGGGCTGAAGCAGTTGCTACAGCAGTCTACATAATGAACAGGACTCCCACTGCAGCAATACATGGAATGACTCCAGAGGAGAGGTATACTGGTAGGAAACCAAATATTTCTCATTTGAAAATTTTTGGTTGCATTGCCTATGTACATGTGCCAGATGAGCTGAGATCCAAAAGCTGAGAAGTGCATCTTTATTGGTTACTCTCTCCAGCAAAAAGGGTATAGATGCTATAACCCTTCTACTCGTAAGTTTACAGTGAGCAGAGATGTTGTTTTTGATGAGATGAGTAGCTGGTATAAACCAGTAAATGTGATTGATGATATAGATGCACAAAATGGTAATGCTGCATAGAATTCACAGCAGCAGTCACAAAATATTAGTGGACCTAGAGCGCCCTCTAGCAGTGGTTCACATTCTTCGCCATGGACAGGCAGATTGAGATCAGGAGAATCTTCTCAAAGCAATGTAGATAGTGGTATTCAGGTATCACGAAAAGGAAAAGAGAAGGTTGATCAGCCCATGTTTGATGTGAATGCAGGTCACTCTTATGTGGATGGTGAATCCAGTGGCTCAGAATAGAGCATTGATGATGAGTTGGGTATTCCTTCTATTGTTACACCTGGAGTAAGGAAGACCAGGGATGTTTTGAGAGCACCTGGGAGTGAACCTACTTTGCGCAGGTCTACCAGAGCTAGGTATCCTGTGGATAGGCTGAAATATGATGGATTTACAGCCATTCATTATGCATATATGGTTAAAGTGATACAGGAACCAGAACCCACTTCTTTTGAGGAAGCCATGGGAAAAGAAAAATGGGAGAAAGCCATGGATGAAGAAATGGATGCCTTGGAAGCAAATGCTACATGGGAATTGGTACCTTTGCCTAAAGGTAAAAATGCAATTGGCTGTAAGTGGGTTTATAAGGTGAAGCACAATGCAGATGGTTCTGTGAACAGATACAAGGCAAGATTAGTAGTCAAGGGGTATGCACAAACATATGGCATTGACTATGAAGAAACATTCAGTCTGGTTGCAAGGATGGCAACCGTAAGAGCAGTCATTGCTTTGGCTGCATCAAAGGGATGGTCTTTACATCAGATGGATGTAAAGAATGCCTTCTTGCATGGTGATTTGCAAGAAGAGGTCTATATGGAGCAGCCACCAGGTTATGTGCATGCTGTTCATCCTGAGTTTGTTTGCAGGTTGAAGAAAGCCTTGTATGGCTTGAAGCAAGCACCTAGAGCATGGTCTGACAAGATAGGACAGTATCTTGTCACTATTGGCTTACAGATTTCCAAGGCAGATTTCTCACTTTATGTGAGAAAAACAGAGAAAGGTATTATGCTACTTGTCATTTATGTTGATGATTTGATTATGACAGGTGACAGTGATGAAGATATCCTTCATGTGAAAATGCTATTGAAGCAGAAGTTTGAGATGAAGGATTTGGGAGAGCTGCGTTATTTCTTGGGCATTGAGGTGATTAGATCACCAAGTGGGATACAGCTCTTGCAGAGGCAGTATGGATTGGACATGCTGTCCAAATATGGGATGACAGACTGTAAGCCTATTTCAGTTCCTTTGGAGCAGAATGTGAAGCTAAGCGCAGATGCAGGTGAGCTTCTAGAAGACCCTACTATGTACACATGCATAGTAGGAAGCTTGATTTATATGACTATTACCAGGCCAGATTTGAGCTATGTTGTTGGATTGGTAAGTCAGTTTATGCAGGCTCCAAGGAAACCGCATTTGGATGCAGCTAGACGCATACTCAGGTATGTGAAGTCCACATTGCAGTATGGACTATTTTATGAGACTGGGGTTCAGATACAGCTGCATGGATACACTGATGCTGATTGGGCTGGTAGTATTTCTGATAGACGATCTACCAGTGGATATGTGTTCTCTTTTGGGAGTGCTACAGTCACTTGGAGTAGCAAGAAACAACCTACAGTTGCCTTGTCGAGCACAGAGGCTGAGTACAGGGGTGTAGCAATGGCTGCATGTGAGGTAGCTTGGTTGCATAAGCTACTTTATGATATGCATCAGTCTACAGATGGGCCAGTTGTCATTTATTGTGACAACATGAGTAGTATACACTTGGCAAATAACCCAGTCTATCATGCTAGAACAAAGCACATTGAGATGCATTATCACTATGTGCGAGAGAGGGTTTTACTAGGTCTTATTGATCTAGTTTATGTCAGCATAGAGGATCAGGTAGCTGACATATTCATGAAGGCATTGGGCATAGAGAAGCTGTGCAAGTTCAAAGACCTGCTTGGTGTGCAGGAATTGGGATTGAGCTCGAGGGGGAGTGTTGAGATATCGAGCTCCACTCGTGATAAGCCAGGGTGACCGTTGTGTACTTATGTCACCGACTTGTCAGTTGCAGATGCGGTTGGTACACCGTCCATGAATAATAGCTATATGATAGCTATCCTTATCTACTCTAGTTTGTGGCTCAGTTAGTATGTCACCTTAGTTAGTTGAGTTTGGTTTGAGACCCATATATAGGGTTCTTCTATTTCTTTGTATGAGAGTTCTTTTGGCTTCCACAACTAAGAAGAGAAAAACAGTTTTCAGCCTCCACCCTTGTGTGTCTTCCCCCATTGTGCAAGCAAGAAAGCTACAAGTGAGACTCCTTCCTTCTCTCCCACAATCTTGACAATACCATGTACAAGAAGTAGAGATAAGATACAACATAAAGGAAAGTGGTCTACTAAGTCAAATAGCGCATAATTGACTATACTAATTGATTAGCACTATAACTATACTAGGTATAGGTAGGTGTAATAAACTTAATATAATAAGTGATAAGTTAGTGGCCATGTGAGGATCATAATGACCACCGGCGTGCAAAGTGTAGACATATAGACCCATCTATCTAGGCGGTCCATCATCAATATTTGCACGTATTCAACTTTCCATCTCAACAATGTTTATGTATTAAGATGAAGAATATTGCAAATATGCAAATTTTGGAAAGAATGCATGTATTTCTTATTTGAAAAAAATCTATTTAATCATAAAGATACAATGATTATTGAAAGATTCATGTTGAGATGGCAAGCTCAATACGTGCAGACATTGATAGCCGCCTGGCTAGATGGGTCTGCATGTCTACACTTAGCATGTTGGTGGTGATTATGATGCTCATATGGCCACAAACTCATTACTTATTATATTTAGTTTGTTACATCTACCTACAGTTAGCAAAGATATAGTGCCAATTGATTAGTGCAGTCTGTTATGCACTGTTTGACTTAGTAGGCTACTTTCCTTTATGTTGTATCTTATCTATACTTTGTGTACATTGTATAGTGTGTGGAAGAAGAAGAAAAATTAGTAAGAAAACATTTTGGCCTCTATCTCTCTTCTTGTGTTCTTGAGTGAGCTTCCTCTTGTGTATATAGTGCGTGTTTGATGCAATAGCTCAAGCAAGTCTCCCCACCATGCCATTCTTGACATGGTATCAGAGTGGTGCCACTAAGAGAGGCTGATTTTGAAGGCTGAAGTGAAGAAAAAGAAGTAAGATTTGAGCAAGCAAGCAAGGGATAAGAAGCTCTCCCATTCTTCCACTCTTTTTCTTGGATAGTGCTTGTGGAGGCACTAGAAGTAGGGTAGAGTGAAAATATTAGATTGTTGTGAGTTTTTTTCAACATATGAGGCCGTTTTAGAGCCACAAGGTTATGGATAACAGTTTCAAGGTATACTATAATTTTGGTTGTATTGAATAAAAGTGAATGCATAGGTTACAGATTTTGAATCTGTAATTTTTGGGTGTTTGCCAAAAAGCAAACATAAGGTTTATTTACAAATAGGTTGTAGATTACATGCACTATTGAGAAATCGGTGAAAAAGGTTGCTTAGTGTATTGTTGTGCACTTGTTGTGAAAGGTTGTAGAAGACTAGCTTGCTGTATTGTATCATTTTTTGTGATAATGGTAAATAATAGTGGTAATCCCATTATTGAGAAGCTCAATAAGAACAACTACCCTTAATGGAAGTTTTGTATGACGAACTTCCTCATTGAAAATGGCATTTATGAGTTCTTTTCAGGTGAAGAAAAGGAGCCATAGCTGAGTATCCCTTTGATTGCTTTTTGTAAATGAATTAAAGGCATGGAAAGAATGGAATGCAAAAGACAAAAAGGTGATGTATTTACTATCTATAGTCATTGATAATACTATGCTAGGACATATCAAGAATGTAGAAACTTCACATGCAGCTTGGACAATTTTTGAGAACATATTTTCAGTAAATACAAAGGCATGAAAGATTCAACTCAAGCAAGAGTTGAATACCCTGAAGAAAGGAAAAAATGTATGTCAATGAGTATGTTTTGAAGGTGAGGAGCATTACCGATGCTTTAGCATAATTGAAGCAATGCCCGATGATGATGATTTGGTTTCATCCACTTTGAGTGGCCTTAATAATGAGAAGGCATGGAAATCATTTGTCACTTATTTATACATGTAAAGAAGCCATTTCCAGATTTTGATGAGCTAGTCTCTCTCATGATTACTGCAAAGAGATCAATATGCAGGGTGACTCATTCGAAAGAAATGGTGAATAGGTCCAAGAATTTTAGTCAATTACAGGAAGGGGGCATGGTAGATCCTCTTCAAGAGGCTGTGCTATGGGACATGCTAGGCACAATTAGCAATTTGGTGAAATGCAGGTTTCACGAGGGCAAGGAAACTTTAGATACAAGGGGAGATCTAGAGGAAGAGCTAGATGGCAGAAAAGAGGTTTTGAAAATTCTATTATTGTTTATCATTATTGTGGCAAAACAAGTCATATTGCAGCCCATTGTTATGCTAAGAAGGATATATTCGCAGTGTTAAATTGTAGCAAGAAAACTATGCATTGTCTTCAAGTTGACTAAATGAAGAAAAAAATGAGTGTGTGTTTGTTATGTAACATATGATGAATGCACTTACAGGAAAGGGGACACATTATAATGTATGGTATGTCAATTCAAGTGCATCTAATCATATGACCAGTCATGTTGAATGGTTTGGAGAGATGCAGGACTTACAAAATCTAGGTTATGTGTAGATGGATGATGATTCATGCCACCCAATTTCACACATTGGAAAAGTTCCCTTGTCCTTGTATGATGGCGAGACAAAGAGTTTAACAGATGTATTACATGTGCCATCAATCACAAAGAATCTAGTGTCTATTGGCAAAATGGTAGAGCAAGGGTTGCATATTCGATTCAATGCAAAAGGTTTTTTTGTAGAAGACTTTAATGATAAGTGCAGGTTGGTCGCGAAAGGAAGTAGAGTTGGTCATATGTTCACTTTAGATGCTAGAATTCTTGCAATGGATGCTACTACGTATGCTAAAGGAAAAGGAGTGGTTACAGACATTGAAATATGGCATAAACATATTAGACATGCAAATGTGTAAATGTTGAAATTAATGCAAGGCCAAAGATTGGTTATAGGGTTGCCTTCTTTTAGAGTTGCAAAATTTCATAAAGTGTGTGAAGCATGCTAGTTTTGTAAGTAGGCGAGACAACCCTTTTCACATGACAGAGAAGTGAGTAGAAATATACTTGATGTAGTGCATACATGTGTTTGGGAGCCTACACAGTATGTATACTTTGTCACATTTATTGATGACTGTTTAAGAAAGCTATGGGTATATTTCATGAAGGAAAAGAGTGATGTATTTGAGCACTTCAAATCTTTCAAGACAGTTATTGAAACAGAAACATGCTTGAAAGTTAAGTGCTTGAGATCAAATGAGGGGGGAAGAGTACCTCTCTGATGAGTTTAGTGGCTTCTTGAGGACTCATAGAATAAAGAGGTAATTTACTTGTTGCAAGTATAACCCATAAAAAAATGGGATTGCAAAAAGAAAAAATAGGCATATTGCAGAACTTGCATGGGTATTGATGGTGGCTAAAAAGAATATGCTAAAACTTTTTTGGTCTGAAGCTATTCATACTGCTATCTATATTATGAACAAAACTCCCACACCTGCAGTTCATGGGATGACCCTCGAAGAATGTTTTACAGGCAAGAAGCCCGATGTATCACACTTGAAGGTATTTGAGTGTGTTGCATATGTTCATGTGCCAGATGAGCTGCGGAAGAAGCTTGATCCAAAGATTGAAAAATGTATTTTTCTTGGATACTCTTTAGAGAATAAAGGGTATCCTTGTTATAGCCCTGTCACATGTGAGTTTAGAGTGAGTAGGGATGTTATTTTTTATGAGATGAGCAGTTGGTATGCACCTCCTAGTGATGTACTAGATGATGATAATGATCATGATAGCTATGTGTAGAAAGAAAAGAAATAATCATGGAGTCTTAGTGGAACAAAAACATCATCTGGTACTACACCTATAGTGAGCCCTTGGTCTAGGAGACTAAGAAGTAGCCCCACATCTTCAGGTGGATCTATAAGTGTTGCAGGCAAAGACAAAGAAAAGAAGAAAGTGTTGGATAGTAATGATACATCTACTAGTCATTTGGGACTTGATGGAGATTCTAGTGGTTCAGAGATTTTGGATGATGAGCTTGTCATCCCTTTAGTCAAGACACCATGTGTACAAAGAGCACATAGTAATGTAAAGGCTCCATTAAGTGATCTAGTGGTACACAATTCTAGTAGGGTCAAATACCCTGTTAAAAGATCTGGTTTTGATGGTTATGCAGATCACCATTATGATTATATGGTGAAGGTAGTTGAGGATGTTGAATAGACTTGTTTTAAGAATTATATGATCATGCTCATAGAGATGCAGCAATGGATGAGGAGATGGCTGCATTAGAAGCTAATAAGACTTGGGATTCGATACCCTTGCCTAAGGGTAAGAAAGCTATTAGTTGTAAGTGGATTTACAAAGTCAAGCATAATGCAAATAGTTTTGTTAGCAGGTATAAGGCTAGGTTGGTTGCAAAAGGCTATACTCAAACATATGGCATAGATTATGAATAGACATCCAGTCCAGTTGCTAGAATGGCAACTGTTAGATGCATGATTGCCTTGGCAACAATGAAAGGTTGGAGTTTGCAAAAAATGGATGTTAAGAATTCATTCTTGCACTGTGAATTGCAAGAAGACGTGTATATGGATCAACCAATAGGTTATGAGGATTTAGAGCATCCCACATATGTGTCTAGGTTAAAAAAGGCACTCTATAGGCTTAAGCAAGCACCTAGAGCATGGTTTGACAAGATCACAAAATATCTTGTAATTATTGGATTTTGTATTTTCGATGTTGATCAATCACTTTATGTAAGAAGGGGAGATGAATGTTTGGTCATCATAGTCATCTATGTGGAGGATGACTTGATTATTATAGGTGATAGTGACAATGGGATTTCTGAAGTTAAGGACTTCTTGAAGAAGAAGTTTGAGATAAAGGTTTGGGTGAGCTGAGATACTTTCTTGGTATTGAGGTGATTAGATGTGATGATGGTATATGGCTATCCTAAAGGCAATATGGCTTGGATATGTTATCCAAGTATGGTATGACAGCATGTAAGCCTCTTTCAATACCATTGGAGTAAAATGTGAAGTTGAGTGTTGACGTTGGGGATGAGATAGAAGACCTTACTATGTTCAGGAGGATAATAGGGAGTTTTATTTACATGACTATTTTAAGGCCACATACTTAAGCTATGATGTTGGCCTTTTCAGTCAGTTTATGCAAATGTCTAGAAAGCCTCATTTGGATGCAATTAGATGTATATTGAGGTATGTGAAGTCCACTTTACATTATGGACTTTTTAATGAGACAGGTAAGGATGTATAGGTCTTTGGATACACAGATGTAGATTGGGCTGGTAGCATGTCAGACAAAAGATCTACTAGTGGGTTCATGTTTTCCCTTGGTAGTGCAACAGTTACATGGAGTAGAAAAATCAACTTACAGTTGCTTTATCGAGTAGAGAGACTGAGTATAGAGGTGCGACTATGCCAGCATGTGAGGCAGTATGGCTGCAAAAGTTATTAGGTGATTTGGATGTGGAGGGAGATTAGTGTAGTTGTCATTCATTGTGAAACAATGAGCAGCATACAAGCTAGCTAGGAATCTAGTGTTCAATGCTAGGACAAAACACATTGAGGTACACTACCACACACACGAGAGAAGGTACTTGCAAGAGAGATTGACTTGGTATATGTCAGCACAGAGGATTAGATAGCTAACATTTTCACAAAGGCATTGGGTGCAGAGAAGCTTTGAAAGTTCCGAAGCTTACTTGGAGTTGCAGAGATAGAGTTGAGCTTGAGGGGGACTGTTGAGATGGCAAACGCAACATGTGCGGACATTGATGATGGAATGCCTGGCTAGATGGGTCTGCACGTCTACACTTAGGACGTTGGTGGTGATTATGATACTCACATGACCACCAACTTATCACTTATTATATTTAGTTTGTTACACCTACCTACAGCTAGCAAAGATATAGCGCCAGTCGATTAGTGCAGTCTGTTATGTACTGTTTGACTTAGTAGGCTGTAATATCTCCGCACAATAAAAGTTAGTTGGTTGGTTCGAAAGTTAGCTAGTTAATTAATTAATAAGTTAGTAAGATTACTAACTAAAGACTAACTAAGGTAAAAACTAACTAACATTAATTATTAATAATTTTTATTTAATTTAAAATATTTAATTTAGAAAAAGCAAGTCATAAATCTAATATTTTTCTCGGATTGAAAAGGACCATAGCCACCTTTCACGTAAATTACAACGTGAATGAGACTTATGAGTTATATTAATCACTAGGTTAATGTGTATAGTTTGGATGGTCGAAAAATTTTAGATTTTGGACAAAACTAGTATATTTTAGATATTATCCTTTAAAAAAAAGATATGGAGATTTTTAGAACTAGATGTCATTTAAAAGAAAAGACTAGTGATATTTTAGTTAGTTTGGAGATTTTATAAAAATAAAAAAATAAAGAGAGGATTTGCGAAATCGTATGCACCGCGATCGCAGTACATAGGCAGTGGACAATACTTTGAACAGAGCAAATAAGAAGGAGTGAATTAAGAGCTTTCTAAGCAAGTGTCTTGGAGTTTTACCCCCCTTTCGGAGCCAATGGAACCATCAGATTTATGATCTGAGCATTAGATCACTGATCTTTCCAAGATCCCCCTCCACAAAGAGCTCCACTTCTCAACCACAAGCCCTCTTCTCTAATTCACTATAAATATGAGGCATGGGAGTGGCATAAGGAAACATAAGGAGACCCCGAGAGGCTGCGAGAGAGAGGTAGAGAGAATGATACCCCTCCAAGAGATTGTGAGGAAGAGTTTGAAAGAGAGCTTGAGAGAGAGAGGGAGAAGAGTCACCCCGAGAGGCTGCAAGGAAGAGAATTAGCTCAATTCCCTCTATCTCGATCCTTGACTTAACCATCTTCTCTTATGCTCTCCCATCTTGAATATATTCTACCTTCATAATCTCTTGAGTCTACCTGCGGACGATGGCCTTCAAGCAAAGAATGTCACATGCGGATGACAATCGTGCAACCAGCAATAAGGCTTTGGGCAAAGGCATCACTGTCAATCCAATTGCGGTTCCGGTCGTAAGTAATGTATTTTCAAATTGATAGATGCTTGCTTTGATTCTCGTATGAGATACGTTAGGCCCCATACGATTGCACGAGTATAGGTCATGGGAAAGGATAAATTTTATCTCACCTACTCGGAAGATGGAGTTTGTAAAGTGTATATATCAAGGGAAGATAATTGCACCTAGTTACATATGACTTATTTGCTAGTAGAGCAATTACAAGGAAGAATTAGTCAAGCGTTATGAATGGCATAGTCGTCAAAAGAACGACATTAAAAGATTGTGCATAGAAGTGCTAGATTAAAGTCAAGGGTTACAAATAGCATAATTACTAAAAGAATATGACATTGAGAATCATGAATACAAAGTACTAGTTTAAAGTTTAAATACTTCAAAAGTACTTAGCCTAAGAGCCCAAATATTAAGAAAAACTAGATTCTAGCTCAATGCAAGGCCTATTGGAGTCTAATTACTTGAGATCATCTCATACTTATCTTATTAAGTATTTACACGTTATGCCTATAACATGTTTGATATATGAGGATAATTTTCTAGTTGCCTCATAACTTGATTAAGAGCTAGTACGAGAAATTAATCATAAGGGTTAAAACTAAGATGTCTTGAGTTTCGTTCGATAATGATGACTTTTTCCAAACCAAATCCAAGGTTGGGTTATCAATCAAGGTAAGTGACCTATAGAACTTACATAATCATGAATAGTGTTTGAACCCTTAACATATGCCCTAGCCGAAGGAAGGAAGTGTTAAGAAACATTTTTGCATAGTATTGCTCTTAGATCCCAAGGGGGAAAGCAAATATACGATGGAAATGTTATATCGTCTATTCTTGCATTGGATGGAAATAATGCAATTGGTTTTGTTGGTTGATCGAACAACATCCTAAAAGCTTTTACATTCAACTGGTTGTTAGTTGTTGTTTGATGATTATTCCAAGTGCTTGTGATTGATGGTAAATGCATGGCAAGGGTCTGTGGTGGTGACAAGTCGCCATGGGAATAAAGGAATGTTTTCTTGGAAAATGATATTAGGGCTGAATGCCTTGTTTGTGCTTGATTCTTAAAGGATTTAATTAAGGAAGGATATATTGCACGGGTGGATCACCTCCATGATCGCACTGCGGATTAACCCGAGAGGGCACTGCTCGATTCATGGGCCGAAGGTCGAGTGGTGAAAAGGCAAACCATGGGAATGATGTTTTGCTCCTAGACAGCTTACGGTTCAATTGGAGCTCTGGACACCCCTTGCTAGGTCTAGAATGGAGTTGATGACCTCCGTGGCCCCCAACATCTGGGCATGTTGGGAGATCCTATTCTAGATAAAGAATTGAGTTTGTGGTGCCATGTGAATTGGACCAGTTACTTCTGTAGGGCATAAGGGATACTTTTTTTGGGCAAGAGCGATACATAATTTCTCCTGTATGGGCGAGAGACAAAGATTGACTTGAAGATAAGTTAAGGAACTTGTTTGAACTTGTTTGCCAATAGATTGCTTTGCTCTATTTTCGTGTCTGTGCTATAAGTTATGTGAACGAACCATGTTCCCTAAAAGGCTTATTTAATGAAGCCGACGTTAAGTGTCACATATAAATGTGGTAGGACCTAATTATAAAACTAAAACTATTAAGGGAAGCGGGTGGGAAAAACCCCCGACGGGTCCGTCCTACGGCACGGTGGTCCCAGAGAACTGGGAGGCTTCTTACAAGTTTTTATCGTCATTCGACCTTTAGGTATTGTTAGATTAGAATCCGATTCATGCCATTTTAGGGGACCGGAATGGGACTATGCCCTATAGGCAGAGAGGTTGAGCAGCGCATCCCTCTCATTTCCCATTCTCTTTGAACCAAGTGCGGCATGGGTTTGCTTTGGATTGAGTATCTCTACGTAAAGTAGGATGTCCAAAACCCAACGCTAGAATGTTGTTAGGAGACCTTGGCCATTAGGAGCCCAAATTTCATGTCGATCCTAGTGGGTTCAACCGTAAACGTTCCGTTGCGAGGCAGATTCAGGAAACCTTGGGCAACAAAACCTGGAATATTCCATGGGAGTGTCAAGCAACAACGCTTAGATTCGTTTCTTGATAGACCGCTAAATGCGTGCCTAGATAGCTGATGGGCGGGCACCTCACAGTTGGTATCAAAACCAAACTTTGTAATGATACATGATTAATTAATGTATGGTTTGTAGACATATCCTAAACAAATTAATCTAAGCATTATGGCTTGATTGTTAGGCACCTTCTGCACCCATGAATGTTGACATGCAAGAGAAGAAATTCTTTCTCAAGAAAATTAAGGCACCCGAGTTTGATGGAGAAGGGATAGACATCGCAACACAGGCAGAGATATGGATTGAGTCTATGTATGACTATTTCTTTGCTTCGAGAATTGCCTCTACCAATCAAGTAATGATAGCCAAACTTAAGTTAGTTGGCCATGCTCGATTATGGTGGAAGCAATGGTGCAAAGATGAAGGTGTTTCTGAAGCTGTTGTTACTTGGGTTCAGCTGAAAGATACTGTACGCGGATGATACCTTCCGCCAACCTACCAGACTTTGAAGATGAATGAATTCTTCAAGCTAAAACAGCTAGAATTAAGTTTGGAAGCTTACTACTCAAGGTTTGTAACCCTACTAAAATACGCACCACCTATGGATATTGGGCAACAAGTATCCAAGTTTTGCCATGGCCTAAACACTCCTCTAAACCACTGTCTTGAAGTAATGCATCCAACGGACTTGCAAGATGCATTACTCCGAGTGAATCCAATTGTCCAAGAGTTTAAATCGGAAAATTGTCGTAAAGATGACTCCCAAGATCTGGGTAAGAGATGCCATAGATGTGGAGAGATAGGGCACATCCGTAGGAGATGTCTCTACCGTCAATGTTTCCATTGCAATGAACTAGGACATGTCCAAGTAGACTGCCCTGACTTAAGTCCAAAAGATATGGAGCCTCCAAGAAAACAAAGCTACACAAGTGCAGTCTTTAGATATATAGAGGAATCAAATGAAGACGAAGACTTAGAACCTACTATACCACTTCAGGATTATTAGAAATCCTAGAAATTTTGTCGACATGAAATACAACTTGTATCGGAATAAACTTTACTCTTAACTTGAGTAATATGAGTTGCATCTATTTTGAACCTAGAACTTGCAGATGATTAGAGATACTCTGGCAAGGAATGATAGTTATAATATGCAATGAATTTCTCTTAAGTCATTCCTTCTAAACTAATATAGATTGGGTCTTACCAGAATGTCAAAGCTTGGAAGTATTCTTTAGTATTACAAGCAAAGCCAATTGTCCATGGAGCTCAGTCCCGAACTAAGAAGAGGATAATCTGGGAATGTAGTTTCCAAGATAAAGGATCACTCCAATCTGCTAAAAGAATCCTAGGACACTTTGGTCTAAAGAAGAAAATCCTGCCAAGGACAACCAAGAACCTTGTGACCACAAGTGATAAATCTCCACGCTGTTTCTATTGTAGGGAGTTAGGTCATTTCAAAAGGGAATGTCCAAAGCACCCTAAACACCGATGCTCCGAGTGCCACAACATTGGACATAACTATATCAATTGTCCCAACAGAACTCGAAGAGAACTTGAGCTTACAGGAAAAGAAGTTGTACAAGCTCTAGTGATCTAGAATATACCAAGTGCTTAGGAAAAACCTAGAAGATATCCATGAGATGTAATTACAATAAATTTTCTCTTGTAATCAAGACTCAGATATATCAAATACAATAGGTTGTTTTTTTAAAAAAAGACCGTATGTCTGTGAGAGATCAGAGTAGCCCAGTGAAAGCATGATGGGCCCATAACCCACAGGTTCCAAAATGATACCCCCCATTTCTCTCGAGATGAGGACATCTTGATTTCTCTAAGGGGAGGAGGTTGTAATATCTCCGCACAATGAAAGTTAGTTGGTTGGTTTGAAAGTTAGCTAGTCAATTAATAAGTTAGTAAGATTACTAACTAAAGACTAACTAAGGTAAAAACTAACTAACATTAATTATTAGTAATTTTTATTTAGTTAAAAATATTTTATTTAGAAAAATCGAGTCATAAATTTGATATTTTCTCGGATTGAAAAGGACCGTAGCCACCTTTCACGTAAATTACAACGTGAACGAGACTTATGTGTTATATTAATCACTAGGTTAATGTGTATAGTTTGGATGGTCGAAAAATATTAGATTTTGGGCAAAACTAGTATATTTTAGATATTTTAGATATTATCCTTTAAAAAAAAGATATGGAGATTTTTAGAACTGGATGTCATTTAAAAAAAAAGACGTGATATTTTAGTTAGTTTGGAGATTTGATAAAAAGAAAAAAATAAAGAGAGGATTTGCGAAATTGCGCGCGCCACGATCGCAGTACATAGGCAGTGGACAATACTTTGAATAGAGAAAAGAAGGAGTGAAAGAGCTTTCTAATCAAGTGTCTTGGAGTTTTACTCCCCTTTCGGAGCCAATGGAACCATCAGATTTATGATCTGAGCATCAGATCACTAATCTTTCCAAGATCCCCCTCCACAAAGAGCTCCATTTCTCAACCACAAGCCCTCTTCTCTAATTCACTATAAATATGAGGCATGGGAGAGGCATAAGGAATCATAAGGAGACCCCGAGAGGTTGCGAGAGAGAGGTAGAGAGAAGGATACCCCTCCAAGAGATTGTGAGGAAGAGCTTGAAAGAGAGCTTGAGAGAGAGAGAGAGGGAGAAGAGTCACCCCAAGAGGAGGCTGCAAGGAAGGCTGAAGCTTGTGGATATCAAAGCCTCTCTCCTGGAAGAGGAGAAGAAGATCAAGAGCAAGGGAGAAATGAGCATCCCAAGAGGAGACCAACAACTCCTCTATGTGAAAGGGAAGAAGAGCATAGTCTATGATTTTTGTAAGAAAACTAGGCATATTGAGAAGTTTTGCTATGCTAAGAAAAGGTCTCAAAGAGCATATCTTGCTACAGTAAAAAAAGATGAAGATAGCAATCAAGAAGAAGAAGAAGACACCCAAGAACAAAATGATAGGACTCACCAGTCCCTCTTTTGTAGCTCATTTTCTGGTAGACTTTTTTAAGTTTAAAATGTGGACATGCCTAATTTTCCCACCATAAGCTCCTATACTCCTCATGTAACCTCTGCACACTTAGCGTGTAATATTTCCACAGCGAAATATTAACGACCCTAGACCCTGCACACCCCGTGCAAAAAGCAACCCAAAGTAATCTCCTGCAATAAAGATACACTGGCCTAAGTGCTCTAGCATCGTGCATTTACAATACCATTTCCGCGTAGTGCATATGCAATCGTGGCTCGAAAACCGCAAGCCATCGTAAGCCTCCACGGGAACACCCCTTCATGGGACAAAAAGATAATGAATTAAGTGGAAAAAAAAATTTAACCCCCTCCCCTTCAGCCATTGCATGGCGGGGAGAGGGAGTATGAGTAATGTAATGGAGGAGCATGGAGGAGGAGGCATGCAGCCCGCCACTTGTGTGGCTATCCCCCCCCCCCCCCTTCAAGCTATATGAACCCCCCCTCCCAAGCTTGAGGAGAGAGGGAGGGAAGGACTACGTTGTATTGCCCGCTGCCTGTGGAAGCTGCCCACCGTCATCGTGCTGCCTGCCATCACCACGCTGCCACGCCGCCATGCTGTCGCTGCTACCGCTTTCGCCTTCACCATCATCATCACCATCATCACCATCATCATCATCATCATCATCATCATCCTCTCCAAACATCCATCACACATCATCTATCTGTGTTTAGAGCTTAGAAGCTTCTATTGAAGCTTCCATAGGCCTTGTTTACCCGTGCCTTCCCCGGTTTTTTCAAAACCATGACTGCAAGGCCCCATTTCCTATGCGGAAGAGGAGAATCTCGGGTAGAGTGACTTCAAAATGCGTAAGAAATCCAAGGGAAAATTTGCTGAGTCAAAAGCTACTGCGTTAATGGCTCCGAAGAAAAAGTGGAGAGGAGCACATGTGGGAGCTTCCACCCCGAGTACGCGAGTGGACAACGCCCCGATTCTTAATACCCATGTTCCAATAATATTCCCGCATAAAAAGGATACATTAAGCATGTTTTTAATTCTCATAGGGAAATTTAAACACATTGGGAAATTTATATACTCATTCGATCTACAAAATTTAGTTGCATGTCAAGTATTTGCAATTGCTTGCACTTCCGTGGTTAAGGGTAGTTGAAATTCTGAACGTATGATGCATAAATAAAAAAGACAAAATTGTGCAAAGGCATCTTTGTTGCATCGCGCAAAGGACAAGGCATATAACACATAATGCATAGTTGCAACTCGTGTATAGGATAATCGTAGACGCCCATTAAACGACGTCTGAGTAGTTGCAATGCATGGAAAAGATTTATGAACCACACAAGTTGCATGAGATGGTAGTTACATTCTAGGTTGGGTTAAGTGCTAAAGGAAGGATTAAATCAATGATGGACTCATGGCATTCGCTCACGCATGGAGTTCTTTTATCAAATTTTGAATGCATCTTCATTAAAATATTAAAGCTTTGAATTCGATGCATCAACGTAGGGTTTATAAGAGTTAGCTTTGAATGTCAATCCCTTAGTTGCATAAAGGCAAAAAGGTCTATGTTCTCGAAATTGCATGGAATGATGCATCTCACCTATCTTGCAGTTACTTACATCTTTTAGGGAAAAGTACTCGCAAATTTAGAAGAAAGTATTTGCATCTCTAAAAGGGAAGATCATCTTAAATCGTGGGCTGGTTAGATCAATTAAGTAATTCGCGTAAATGAGTAGCCTACATGAAATTCATGATTAGTTAACATATGTTGGTCACCTCAATGTGCTAGGCAGAGTTAAGCTGTGTTAAAATTCTACCTAGTATTGCACTTAGGATTCCAATCTAATATTTCCGATCTCAAAGGTCCTACCCACATTGTTGAAATGTTAGGACTATCTAATCACCCGTGCAAGAATGAGCTAGGGTTCTCACCCTAAGGATCAGTTGACCAAATGCTAGACTTTCGCAAGGAATCTAGGAACCCTAGGTCCAAAATGTTTATCGGCTTAGTAGGGTTAGGTTTTGGATTGGGTCAATAGGATTCCCAAACCCTACAACTTGATCAAAGGTATTCTTGACCAAGGAATACCGTGTGATGAGAAAAATAATCCCACAAGTTGGTATTGACACCTATCATGCAATGTAGTATGGTCTTGTGTCTAAATCACAAAATAGTATTGCCACTCCTTAGACCAAGTTTGGCGAGTTCTAATTACAAGTCTAATTTTCTAGAAGATGAGTAGTCATCTTGCCACTCACTCTTCCTTGGGACTAATTTGCCAAGCCAAGGAAGTAATGAATTGCCAAGAAAGCAATTGACCAAGTTAGGGTGACAAGGTTGCCCAGGATTTATTGACCTTAATATAAGGAAACCTAAGGTATTGACAATTTGGGTCAACAGGGTATAAACCCTAATCCAAGGAAAGAGGGTAAACAAGAAACTCAGCTTACGAAACCCTTGGGATCTTGCCAAGTCGTGATTGATCCAGGATCGAATGCTGGAAGCATTCGGAGAGAAGGAATCATACCTTAGCAGTTGGCCGTACAAACGACCACTGGAATGTTGTTGATTGTACATTTAGATGCACTGTGTGTACTTCTTTGCTCAAGGAACTAATTCACGAAAAACATATAATGCTTCAAGTTGAGAGCCTAGAGGGAGAGGCGGTATCAGTTACCTCCGACTGTCTGCCTGACCCTATCCAAGGGGGTTGTTTAGCCGTGCCGGGTACGTGGACCGAACCCACCGCGAGAGGTCTCTCCGTGGGTGCTACTTGGAGTAGGAGGACGCTTGGGTGCGAGGGGAGGCTCTGGCCCTTGCCTTCGCATCCTGCACAAGAGGCCAATGTGAGTCGAGATGGGATCTCGAGGCCCGCATACTAGTCAATAGGCGGAACTTGGAATAGCGATCCCTGAGGATTGCTGGAATAGGCTTCGGGCAGGTTTATTTGATGTATTCCAAAGATTGAGAAATAAAGATCAAATGTTGAAAAATGAATTTGCTTGACATTGTTTTTCTATCTCAGTGCTTAAGTTACATGAAGGAACCAGTGATTAATTTGGTTAATTAAGAAAGTTGTTTTTGCTTGTCAAAATAAATGTGGTGGGTAATTAGATAACTAAAGCAACCCAAGGAAAGTGCGGTGGACGTGACTCTAGGTCTGTCCTATAGAAAGGTGGTCCCGGTTGGTTGGGAACTTTTCTCAAAGGAATTGACAGCGAGGTAATACTGACCTAGAATCTATAGAGGTAGAGTCCTGATTTATGTTGTTTTAGGGGAACAGAATGGAACTATGCCTTACAGGCAGAGAGGTCAAGCTTCGTATCCCTCTCGTTTCCCATTCTCCTTGAACTAAGTGCAGTATAAATCCGTTTCAACCCTGTTTCTGCACAAGTAATTCTCGACACTAGCTACCTCATAGGAACTTGACTATTAGGGAAACCCTGATTCAGGTCAGTCCTAAGTGGGAACGGCTGGAATGCTTCCGCTTCATGGCAGAATCCGGAAGACCTAGATCGCAAACCCCGTGACATTCCTTGGGAGTGCCGGGCGGCACTTTCTAGACTCTCTTCCCGATGGGCTACTAAGACATGTCCTACAAGTAGACAGGGGGACACCTTACATAGTGAGGCCTTGTAGCAACCTCTAGCTTTGTATGGGTGGTTCTTTCCATATCTACACTTAGCAAAGTTCTACTCATGACAACCTCTGCATACTCAATGTATTTCTCGGTTGTGATTGAGGAGGGGTGTTGAGAAATGTGTAATCACAACTACCATAGCCTCTTTGTAAGGAACAAACAAGGCAAACACATTGCAAATAAAGCCTTATACTAGGTCATGTATGCATGGTTTATTAAAACCACAATTGGTAAATACCACAACCACTTTCCACTTTTCCTCACCTACCAAAACCACCTATTGTAAGCCTATAAAAGGCACTCATCCCCACACTCATTCAATCAATCATTCTCATAAGTTGTACTTGCATTATGCTTGGATAATATCAGTTGTTCTTCTTTGTCAATTCTTATGTCTCATTATGATTGTCTATTTGCTCATCAATGATCCTCCTTAGCATGCATCCTCAATATTTTAACATTTTGAGTATGTACTTGGAGTGTACTTAAATATGATCTTTATAGGATTTTCAAGTAGTAGAATTGGTGTACCAAAATAGTCTAAATATCCAACATTAAGTTCTAATGATCTATTGAGAACTTTTGATGGATCCAAATACATACAAGGATCTACTTTGAGTAATATAAGTCGTCCAAGATCAAATGATCAAAAAGCAATGTGTTTTATGAAAAGGAGCATTTTTTGATATTTTGAGAAAATTTTTGTAATTCTGCCCTCATTGGCTTGTATATTAGGATCATTTTGATCATTTTGAGTACGTGGATGACTATATTTAGAGTGTTAGATATGCTCAATGCCTTGCCCTCGTAAGGTGCCATCAATGATCCATGGTGCTCACAGTTGTAAGGCCCCCATTATGAGGAGAAGCATGTGTGAGCCTAGATACTGGTGGGTCCTAATTTGTATGTCAGATGAGGTCTATGTGACTAGATGGCCAAAAGGTGCCCATTGCGAGTCTAGCCTTTGGATAAGATAGAGTATTTGAAAGCTGGTAGCAACTCGAGAGGCACACCGCATCGAGTTGGAGGATAAAAATGTTACATGATATTCAACTTTCCACAACCCTTCCCCCTACTGTTTATGATTTTGCATTCATTCATAGGTGCAAATAGTATTTTTAATGTGTTTTTCTTATAAAGAATGGGGATTACCTCATGCCCTAGCCCCACCATACATTCACAAATATATTCATAGATTTTTATAAAATTTTCATTTGTAAAATATATTTTTATCTCATTTTTTATTTTTAGTGATTTATCTTATTATTTAGTATTGGTTTTACTGATTTTCAGATATGTAGAGCTTGCATGAATCATGAACCATCATTGTACTCCATATGATCCCATATGAATACCAAAGGAACAATGAAAACTTGTAAAACCCTCAAAATTTTCAAAATCTTGTAATGCATGTATTGCGGGTTTTCTTGATTTTCATTTTTATTATACGAACGTCAAGAACCAACTGAGATTTTTGATTTTTCAAGGAATCAAAATCATATTCAAATATTTGAAACCATTTTCCATAATATGCACACAAAAAAATCATGAAACATAAAAAACAAGCACTCACGCAATTAATTTCATGCAAATCCACACACATTTCAAAGTCAGGAAACTGTTGATGCTCTTTCATGGCTATTGATGCATCCTCAACCATCAAACTATACTCCATAATGCTTCAGCATCATAACACGCCCAAATTCTTTTATCTCAGCCCGCCGCCTCTCTCACATAGAATAGCCATGGCAATAAGGTGCAAAGCGGAGAGAGAAATACTAAAATCTGATATTTTGATTCCTTGTCTCATATCACATGTGCGTACAGTCTGATTTTGTGGCAGCATGCCCCTCCATCAAATATTCTTTTTGTATGTCATTTATCCAATCCTTGTATATAGTAGAGATGGTATATACATTGCAAGCCCACATCCTAGAGAGCACATCCGCCACTATATTATATTTTCCAGCCATATATGCAATCTCAAAATCATAAGATTGAAGGGTTTCCAACCATTTTCTTTATTTAGGAGACAAGTTGGGCTGAGAAAGAAAGTACTTCAACACCCTATGATCACTTTTCACCTTAAAGTTGCTCCCATAAAGATAATGATGCCACTTTTTCATTACATGTAATATACCCAATATCTCTTGCTCATATACATGCATTTGCCTTTCTTTTTCATCAAATTTTCTACTTTCATAGGCTATGACACCATGATCTTGGGCTAAAGAAGCTCAAATCCTCTTCCAGTAGCATCTGCATAGATTGTAAAGACCTTAGAGAAGTCATGGCAGACCAATATAGGTGCTGCAATGAGGAGTTGCTTAAGCTCGTTGAGACTATATCAGCTATTTCATCCTAAAAGAAAGCTTCTTTCTTTAACCTATCAGTCGATGGGGTAGCCACATGCATATAATTCTTAATAAACCTTCGGTAGAAAGAAGACAAGCTAAGAAAACCCCTCAATTATGTGGTATTTGTCCGTGTTGTAGGCCAATCCTTAACACATTGGACCTTCTTCAGATCAACCTTGATACCATTTTTCCCAACAATATGCCCCAAATACTTTACTTCTTTGGTCATAAATGTGCATTTAGATGCTTTGGCAAACAATTTGTGCTTCCTCAAGATATCAAACACCTCTTTAACATGATGTAAATGCTCTTCTTTGCTCTTACTATATATCAATATATCATTAAAGAAGACCAAAACTATCTTAAACAAGAGTGGCTAAATTATTTTATTCATCAATGCTTAAAATGTGGCTGGAGCATTTGAAAGACCAAAGGGCATAACCATAAAATGATATAGTCTCCCTTCAGTCCTAAAGTTGTTTTATATTCATCTCCCTCCTTCATACGTATTTGGTGGTATCCCAATCGCAAATCAATTTTTGAAATTACCTTGGCATCTTTCAACTCATCCAAGAGATCATCAATTCTTGGTATTGGATACCTATTCTTGATTATGAACTTATCCAATTCATGATAATCTATGTACATACAAAATGATCCATCCTTCTTCTTTATAGCAAAAGACGGGAAAAGGAAATGAAGATTGACTTGGTTGTATGAGACCCATTTCAAGTAATTCCTTTACTTGGCACTCGACTTCTTCTTCTCTCTCCACCTTTGAGAGATGATATGGAGGCTTATTGATAGGCTTGGCATTTGGAGGCAAGTCAATGGGATGATCCACCTCAACAATTTGCAAAGGCAAGGATCCATTCCTTGGGAAGTGTAGAGGGTTGATTTGAAGTGGACTGATCATCATCAATCTTAAACAAGAGAAGAGTGAACATACATGCCTTAGCATTGATTTTTCTCTTAATCTTCTTGGGATTGATTACCTCTAACTCCTTCTTCTCAATCCCTTGAAGAATAACTTGATGTCCATGCCATTGGAATTCCATTTGTAGCCTTTGCAAATCCATGGTAAATCTACCAATACTCTTCAACCAATTATAGCCAAGTAACACATCAATGGGGCCCATTTTCAAAGAAATAAGACTCATCAAAGTGGTACATGATGAAGATAAAGCAATAGGAACATTAGAGCAAATCTGATTACTACTCTCATAAGCTCTGTTTGCCACTTGAATCTGTAGAGAGGAAGGCATTTCTTGAATGCTCAACTTCAGCCCATCAAGAGACTTTGTGTTTATAAAGCTATGAGTACTCCCAGTGTCAATAAGAATATGAGCCATTCTTCCATTGATGTAGCCTCTAAGGTGTAGGGTATTATCCCCTTTAGAACCATTCCATGTGTCATGGAAAATAGAGCATAACCTCAAGGAATCATCCCTATAATATCCACCTAGGTTGAATGGAAAACTAGCCATGGGATCATAAAACTCCTCATGGATGTCCTCTTCATGTGTAACGTGTCTACCTGTTCTCTTCAGGACACGTCTTAGCAACCCATCAGAAAGGATGTCTAGAAAGCTCCGCCCGACACTCCCATGGAATGTCACGGGGTTTGCGATCTAGGACTTTTCGCGTCTGCCACGTAGCAGAAGTATTATGGCCGTTCCCACTTAGGACCGACCTGAATCAGGGTTTTCCCTAATGGTCATTTCCCAAACGCAACTACCATCAAACCCCGAGAAAACTACTTTACGCAGAAACGCCAGGGCCGAAGCAGATTTATGCTGCACTTAGTTCAAGGAGAATGGAAAACGAGAGGGATGCAAGGCTCAACCCCTCTGCCATAAGGCATAGTCCCATTCCGTTCCCCTAAAACAGCGTAAACTGGGATTATTGTAACTTAGACTCTAGGTCAACGCCATTGTTGTTTGTGTCCTTTGGAACGATCTTCTTGCTGTCATTTATGATTGAGAAAAGTTCTCGGCCATCCAGGACCACCCATCCGTAGGATGGACCCATGGCCACATCCACCACACTTTCCTCAGGTTGTTTTAGTTGTCTAATTACGTGCCACATTTAGTTGGACATGCATCAAACAACTTTCTTAATTAGTCCATTGGGCACTGGTTCCTTTACATAATCATAGCACTTGACATAGAAAAGTAATGTCAAACAAGTTCCTTTTCATCAGCTTATCATTTTTATCTTTGGAATACATTTATAAAATCCAGCCCGTAGGCTTATCCATAATCCACCCGAAGGCTATCCAGCAATCCACAGGGATTACTAATCCAAGATTCCGCCCTAAACTAGTATGTGGGCCTCGAGATCCAATCCCGAGTCATGTTGGCCTCTTTTGCAGTGCCCGAAAGGTGAGGGATTTACAGTAGAGCCCCCTCTGGCACCCAAGCGTCCTCTTGCTCCAAGTAGCGCTCAACGGAGAGACCTCTCACGATGGGTTCGGTCCACCTTCCCCGTGCGGTTAACAACCCCCTTGGTTAGGGTCATGCAGATAGTCAAGGGTAACTGAGGCTGCCTCTCCCTTCAGTCCTTCAACCTAAAGCATTAGATATATTTTCAACCTTTAATTCCTTGAGCAAACAAAGCAAATAGTGCTCTTTAAACTATTACAAACACAATCATTTCCAGTGGTCGTTATTTTGGCCAACTGCTAAGGAGTGAATCCTTCTTTCCAAATGCATTCAGCATTCAATCCGGGATCAATTGCGACTTGGCAAGATTCCCAAGGGTTTGTTTGTTAACCCTTATATCCTTAGGTTAGGGCCATACCCTATTAACCCAACTTAACCAATAGCTTAAGTTCTATTAGCAATAAATATGTTATTCCAATTTACTGATTGGTCTTTTGCTTCCAAGCAATTATCTAATTCCCTTATCTTGGTCACTTTTCCCAAGAAAGATGCTATGTCAGGATGACTACTCAACCTCTTGCAAGAAAAACTTGCGCAAGAATCTGCCAATCTCATTCTGAGGAATTGGCCATTCCCTTGTGATCAAATCACAAGATCATGCGACTTTGCAACTTGTTGGACAAGTGTCACATCAAAACCCATGGGACTATTTTACCCATCGAATGGCATCTTCTAATCATGAAATCTTGATTAGATAGGAAACAGGGTTAGGGTGTCTTCATAACAATCCGTTCCTGATTGCACTAGGCCGACATTGTTGATCCTAGGGTTCCAAATCAAATCGAGTTTCATCTTTTTAGTGAGCGATCCTTAGGGTAGAAACCCTAGATCGTTTCTCGCAAGTATGTCCTATTATCCCTACATTCCATGAATGTGGACAGGTTTTTAGGGTATGAGAGTTTCAACTTGGCAATAAGTGCAACTAGGTCACGTCCTCAATGTGCTATCCTAGTTAGCACTTTGGGATGTATTGCATCGATTTAACCATTCTTAAGCGAGTCCCTCACATTTTAGGTGTTTAGGTTAAACCAATTTACTTGTCTATTCTTGAATATATTTACGATACCATTTTCGTAATCACATGATTCATTGCTTACGTATGAGTAGATTTACAAACCCTAACTTTTCTCGTTAAGATCAAAACGTATGTTAAGTTATGGCATAATTCCTATTGATCCTTTTATAACATGTAATCAAGATTCATGCTACTAAGCTTTAGGGTTTTATGAAGTGCATCCTATTTCCATAAATGATCCATGCACAATTGAAATATTACCACGTAAATTGAAAATTAGGAAGAAAACCTGGACTTGTGGTGAAATGTCCACATGGATGTTAGGAGATGATCCTGCTTCGGTTGTGCCTTGTGCCTTTTAGGGGCCATCGCGTATTCGACCTTCTTGCCTTGGCCGCAGACTTATGATCTTGGCCCGTCTCCTTCACACGCGAAACTCCCTTTGAGATTCGGCTTCCTTGACCGATTGCACCAACTTTCGGAATCGGCCTTCAGAAGGCCTTATAGTCTTGTGGGAGTTGAAATGGGAAAGGGTTTAAAAACTGGCTAATATGGCCTCTGGGGATTGTAAGTAAAAGGGAACTTAGAAATTCCGGATATAATAGGCCTTCACAAGAAAGGATACAATGGTTTTAAAAGGCTTGTGTGGGAAGGGTTTTAAAAGGAAACCCGGGGTAAAAACCTTGTGGAAATGCTATGAAAAAGGTTTAAAACCCGACTAGTATGAGCTTTATGGGGGATGCAAGGGAAAATGTTAATTTCCAAGGATGCAAGGGAAAGGCCTTAATTCCGAGGGTGTAAAGACCACTTTGTAGGGCCAATAAAATCCGATGCAAGGGATGCAAGGGGAAAATGGGTGCTTAAAAACCCGAGGGTAATAAAATCCGCTTGATAAGGCAATAGAAAAGGGGGCTTTCCAATGGACCGGGGGTTTAGAATGAACTTTCGTGGAATTTGAAATAGGAAAGGGGCTTAGGTGGAGCCCCACGGGAATGGGTGCTTAAATCCTACGGATGGGGGGGGGAAGGGTTTATAAAAACCACCTTGGAAGGGTCTTATGAAATCCACAAGAAGGGGGGCTTCCTAAGGGCCCTTAGAAGCTTCCCAAGAAGCTTCTGAGAGCTTATGGGAGTCATTGAAGAAAACCCACATGGACAAAAATGAAGGTGGCAGCTGGCACAGACTTCATGACTCCTCCTCACGGCTCTTCCTCATGACTCCTCCTTCGGTGGCAGCTGGCGCAGACTTCCAATCGGTGGACTGATGGCAGTGGTGGTGTCCCCTCCTCATGACTACCTCCTCAGCCTCAACTACTCAGCTCCTCTCCTCCATGGCCTGGCATGTTACGGCTCCTCCTCCTGGCTCCTCAGAATTTGATCCTCAACCTCTTCCTTCCCTCTGACAGCTTCACGATATTATTTTTCCTCCCTCCACCTTAGGGCCTTAGAGGGGGAGGTATTTATGGGAAGGGAGGGGTAAGGCCTCCCTCCCCCACATGGTGCCTGCATGCAGTCACTCCCCTCCACCTCTACACTCTCCCATTTTAGCACCATCCTCTTCCCTCAGCCAAGCTTTGGATGGGGGGAAGAGGATTAAAAAATTTTGCATTAAATCCAATATTATCCTCTTGACCTCCTCCCAAGAGGAGGTTCTCATGAAAATATGTGGGTTTCATTAAACCATGTCTTGTTTGGCCAGTGGAGAGTGTATTATTAAAGACCGAACCGTCCGTAACCACAAAGTAGGCATTGTCATTTGCCCAAGACTTCACACAGCCTCATAATATTTTTAGCAGAAATATTACATTCTCTCCCCCTTAGAGGAATCGAGATGTCCTCATCTCGAGGTAAACAGGGGATATTGATGGTTGAGAGTGCTTTCATCTATCCAAGTGGCATCCTCCTCACGATAATCTTTCCACTGGACGAGGCATTCTCTCAAGGTTCTGGATCTCAATTGTCTCTCCCTAACATCTAAGATCCTGTCAGGCCTTAGTTCAAGGACTCCTTGACTAGGCATTACAACTTGTTGGTCATCAAGTACATGACTAGGATTAGGTACATACTTCTTCAATAGGCTAATATGGAATACATTATGAACCCTCAGGTTCTCAGGGAGTTGCAGTCTATAAGCATTAGGTCCTAGGCACTTGAGGATTTGTATGGTCCACAATACCTTGGACTTAGCTTCTTGCAATCTCCTAAGGATAGAGTACTCTTCTTTGGCGTACGCGAATGAAGACCATGTCTCCTTCCTCAAAGATTCTATCTTGAGCTTCAAATCCGCGTATGCCTTCTCCCTATCTTTGGTGGCTTGGATGTCCTGTCTTATTGACTTTACTTGGTCATCCATCTCTTCCAACATCCGCCTTGAAGCTTCAACTTTCAAGGTTGGATCTGAGAAGTTTAGGGGACTTGGACAGTCATGACCATACAATGCTTGAAAAGGGGTCATCTGAATGCTTTGTTGGTAAGAAGCATTGTAGGCAAATTCAACCAAAGGCAAGCATTGAATCCACCTTTTTGGTTCACGATAGCAGTGTGCCCTTAGCATATCCTCAATGACTTGATTGAATCACTCCGTTTGGCCATCAGTTTGGGGATGGTAAGCTATACTAAAATAGAGTTGAGTCCCAATGGCTTCAAAGATAGCTCTCCAGAAGTGTGATGTGAAGAGAGAATCACGATCACTAATGATTCTTCTGGGTAGCCCATGTAGCTTGAATATCTCCTTGAAAAACAACCTTGCAATGTCTAAGGCTTTATAGTTTGTCTTTACTGGAATAAGGTGTGCAACCTTAGTAAGCATGTTAACCACAACCATGATGGAGTTGTATCCTCCCTGAACTTGGGGTAGGCCAACGACAAAGTCCATACTGATGAATTCCCATTTCATTTGGGAAATGTCAAGTGGTTGTAACTTTCTTGGCATTTTGACATGTTCGGCTTTGATACGTTGACAAGACAAACACTCAGTGACATATTTGAGAACGTCACTTTTAATCCTTTCCCAATAGTAGCTCTTCCTAACTGCATTGAGAGTCCTGGCATAGCCAGGATGTCCTGAGAAAGAGGAATCATGAGCTTCCCACAATATCTTCTGCTTAAGTGACTGGCTTGCCGGTATACATAATCTCGTTCTATAGTAGACAAGTCCACTATTGATAGAGAATTCATGATACTTAGCCTGTAGCTTTTGGTCCTGGTCCTTGATAGGGATCTCCCTTAGCATCTTTTGATAGGATGGATCATGACATGCTTCTTCTCTAGCTAGCTCAAGTATTGGGTTGTTTGGCATAGATACCTTTGTAGCTAGGGATCTAGTTGCTGATGGATTTTGCAAGATTAGTCAATTAAGGAATGCCTTGTGACTGAGTGCATCGGCAACTGCATTCTCCTTTCTAGGTCGTTACTTGATTTCAAAGTCATACTCCTCTAGCACTTCAATCCACCGACGTTGCCTCATGTTGAGCTCGTTCTGGGCAAAGATCCACTTGATACTTTTATGATTAGTCACTAGTGTAAACTTGTTACCCAACAGGTAGTGTCTCCAAAGCTTTAGAGCATGGATGACAGTTAACAATTCTAGATCATGGATAGCATAATTCTTCTCATGGCTCTTCAGTGTCCTTGAAGAGTAAGCTACAGGGTGACCTTCCTGCATGAGCACACATCCTAAGGCAAGTGTGCTAGCATCAGTTACTACTTCGAACTCCTTACTGAGGTCTGGAAGTTCTAGGATAGGTGCTCATAGCAAACTTTGCTTCAATCTCTCAAAACTGGTTTGTTCAGCACTTGACCATGTAATGGATGTTTTCTTCTTCAATAAGTCCGTCAGAGGTGCTACAATCAAAGCATAATTTTTTATGAAGACCCTATACCATCCTATCAATCCAAGAAAACTACGTATTTTCTTGACAGTTATTGGTATTGGCCATTCTAGAACATCTCTGACTTTGGCCGGATCCACTGAGATTCCTTTTGCTGATACGATGAATCCTAGATATTCAATCTGACGCTTGAAGAATGCACACTTCTTCATCTTAGCATAGAGCTTATGCACTCTCATTGTCTTAAGGACAATCCGAAGTTGGGGTTCATGATCTTCCTCTTGTTTGGAATAGACTAAAGTGACATCAAAGAAGACGAGTACGAAGTCATCAAGATATGGCCTAAAGATATCCTGCATTAACTTGTTGAAGGTGGCAGGTGCATTCGTAAGCCCAAATGACATAACTAGAAACTCAAAGTGTCCATATCTTGTGTTAAAGGCTGTCTTTGGGATATGTTCATCCTTTATCCTTATTTGATAGTAACCAGACCTGAGATCAATCTTGGAGAATATCTTCGCACCTTGAAGACGATCAAGAAGCTCATCTATTCTAGGAATAGGGTACTTGTTCTTAACAGTTGATTGATTCAACCCTCTGTAATCAATACACAGTCGAAGCATTCCATCTTTCTTTTTCTGGAACAGTACTGGAGCTCCCCATGGTGAACTGCTAGGACGAATGTAGCCCTGATCTAGTAGTTTCTTAAGTTGTTCCTTCAGCTCAATTTCTTCTGGGATGGACATTCTATAAGGTCTCTTCACAATTGGTGCAGCTCCTGGCACTAGCTTGATCGCATGATCCACTTCTCTTTGAGGTGGGAGTTCTATCAACTCTTCAGGAAATACGTCCGCGTATTCCTTTAGCCATGAAGATTCTTCACTAGACTCCTGCTTCTGATCTAACTTGTTGAGCTTAATCAAGTAGACAGGTAGTCCCTTTCTAACTCCCTTTATAATCCGAGATGCTTTGGCCAATTGTATTTTTGGCTTTCCAGCCTCTCCTTGAGTTGTGACCAAGTCCCCTTCAGAGTTTCGAAAGGAAATTTGGCCCTTTCCACAATCAATGTGGGCGTCATTAGGTTTAAGCCAATCCATACCGAGTAGACACTCATGGACACCTAGGTTCATGACTCTAAATTTGACCGAAGTCATCTTTCCTCCCAGAAAGAATTCCACCTTACATTACATATTTACTTCAGCTTTTAGCCAAGTGACCAAATCACTCTACTTCTTTATCAATATTCATAGTCAAGACAATCAAAAAAAGAAGTCTTATTCCATTCATGTGGGCATAGCCCTTTTGAAGTTCAATTATTATTGGGGCAATGGAACAAGCTTTTACATGAATTCGAGGAGAATAAGATGTTGTTGCATTCAGCTACAGGAACTGAGTAGTAGTACAGATTGGGGCCATCGATTTTTAGGAATCGATAGGTCATTGGAAGATTAGGGTATCTTTTCCTTTGATATCCATTCTTCTCATAACGTCCCAACACCTTGATTCGGTCGGGAGGGATTACTCGAATCACTTCTCCATACACATACTTATTCTGATTAACCCTTCGACCTCCGACATGTAGGGTCACGTTTGTGTGAGCCTCAATAAAGACGAACAGCTTCACGATCTTTAAGTCCTCCATCCACTTGATTCTCTTCAAGTTAATTTGAAGGTACACAGGTCAATGGGCAGCTATGTAATAGATCCCTGAAACACCCATCCATCTCCGTTCCACGTACAAAGGTGATGGATTATAGATACGATCTAGGATGTTCATCATCTCAACCCTTTATCGATAATCTGGGGAATGCATCGCGATCATAAACATGACTTGGAACACTAAGAACCTGTACCATGCTTCATAATTATGCAAGATAGCATCGAAAGTAAGGAAATGTTTGGAACAACAACATTTGCTTTACTTTTTCTTATTAAGATTTCTTTAAAAAAGATCCTTCGTTGTTTTGCTCTAATACCAATTGTAACGTGTCCACCGGTTCTCTTCAGGACAGTCTTAGCATTCCATCGGAAAGGATGTCTAGAAAGCTTCACCCGGCACTCCCATGGAATGTCACGGGGTTTGCGATCTAGGACTTTCCGCTTCTACCATGTAGCGGAAGTATTCTGGCCATTCCCACTTAGGACCGACTTGAATCAAGGTTTTCCCTAATGGTCAATTTCCAAACGACAACTAGCGTCGAACCCCAAGTGAACTACTTTACACAAAAATGCTAGGGCCGAAGCGGATTTACGTTGCACTTGGTTCAAGGAGAATGGGAAATGAGAGGGATGCAAGGCTCGACCTCTCTGCTATAAGGCATAGTCCCATTCTGTTCCCCTAAAATAGCGTAAACCGGGTTTATTGTAACTTAGACTCTGGGTCAGCACCCTTGCTGTTCGTGTCCTTTGGAACGATATTCTTAATGTCATTTATGATTGAGAAAAGTTCTCGGCCATCTGATACCACCCATCCGTAGGACGGAACCATGGCCACATCTGCCGCACTTTCCTCAGGTCGTTTTAGTTGTCTAATTATCTACCACATTTAGTTGGACATGCATCAAACAACTTCCTTAATTAGTTCGTTAGGCACTGATTCCTTCACGTAATCATAGCACTTGACATAGAAAAGCAATTTCAAACAAGTTCCTTTTCATCAGCTTATCATTTTTATCTTTGGAATACATTTATAAAATCCAGTCCATAGGCTTATCCATAATCTGCCCGAAGGCTATCCAGCAATCCACAGGGATTACTAATCCAAGATTCTGCCCGTAGACTAGTATGTGGGCCTCGAGATCCAATCCCGAGTCACGTTGGCCTCTTTTGCACGGCCCGGAAGGTGAGGGTTTTACAGCCAGAGCCCCCTCTGGCACCCAAGAGTCCTCCTGCTCCAAGTAGCGCTCAACAGAGAGACCTCTCGCGAAGGGTTTGGTCCACCTTCCCAGCGCGGTTAACAACCCCCTTGGTTAGGGTCATGCAGACAGTCAAGGGTGACTGAGGCTGCCTCTCCCTTCAGGCCTTCAACCTAAAGCATTAGATATATTTTCAACCTTTAATTCCTTGAGCTAATAAAGCAAAAACTGCTCTTTAAACTGTTACAAACACAATCATTTCCAGTGGTTGTTATTTTGGCCAACTGCTAAGGAGTGAATTCTTCTTTCCAAATGCATTCAACATTCAATCCGGGATCAATTGCAACTTGGCAAGATTCCCAAGGGTTTGTTTGTTAACCCTTATATCTTTGGGTTAGGGCCGTACCCTATTAACCCAACTTAACCAATAGCTTAAGTTCTATTAGCAATAAATATGTTATTCCAATTTACTGATTGGTATTTTGCTTCCAAGCAATTATCTAATTCCCTTATCTTGGTCACTTTTCCCAAGAAAGATGCTATGTCAGGATGACTACTCATCCTCTTGCAAGAAAAACTTGCGCAAGAATCTGCCAATCTCATTCTGAGGAATTGGCCATTCCCTTGTGATCAAATCACAAGATCATGCGACTTTGCAACTTGTTGGGCAAGTGTCACATCAAAACCCATGGGACTATTTTACCCATCGAATGGCATCTTCTAATCATGAAATCTTGATTAGATAGGAAACAGGGTTAGGGTGTTTTCATAACAATCCGTTCATGATTGCACTAGGCTGACATTGTTAGTCCTAGGGTTCCAAATCAAACCGAATTTCATCTTTTTAGTGAGTGATCCTTAGGGTAGAAACCCTAGATCGTTTCTTGCAAGTATATCCTATTGTCCCTGCATTCCATGAATGTGGACAGGTTTTTAGGGTATGAAAGTTTCAACTTGGCAATAAGTGCGACTAGGTCACATCCTCAACGTGCTACCCTAGTTAGCCCTTTGGGATGTATTGCATCGATTTAACCATTCTTAAGCGAGTCCCTCGCATTTTAGGTGTTTAAGTTAAACCAATTTACTTGTCTATTCTTGAATACATTTACGATACCATTTTCGTAATCACATGATTCATTGTCTACGTATGAGTAGATTTACAAACCCGAACTTTTCTCATTAAGATCAAAGCGTATGTTAAGTTATGGCATAATTCCTATTGATCCTTTAATAACATGTAATCAAGATTCATGCTACTAAGCTTTAGGGTTTTATGTGAACCGTGCAGCTTTTTCCTAATTTCATTTCTGAATGAATTATTCGTATGCTAAATTTGCACAACCTTTCATAACTACTTATGTAATTGATCAAGATTCATGCCAATTTCCTAGAGATTAATCTACTTCATGCAGTCCTAGAATCATTTCCATGCCTTGAAAATTTCTACGGTTATTAGCAACCTTCTTTAATGAGTTATTTTGAAGAAAAGATGTCTAATAATGCGACATGCGATTTATTCTTTCCATGCATAATCGAAGTATACTACCATAATTTCGACTTGTAAATATTTTCATTAGTTAATCTAAATTCGTTACTTTGCAATGCATAAAAACCACTTGCTAAGAATACATAGAGATCTTATGCTATTTCTTTGTTCGTTTCATTGAAAAATACCAATGACCGAATTCTTCAATCGTGAGCTATTTCCTTTAAATTAGCCAAAGTATTTCAATCGAAAAAGTGCATCCTATTTCCATAAATGATCCATGCACAATTGAAATATTACGACGTAAATTAAAAATTAGGAAGAAAACCTGGACTTGTGGTGAAATGTCCACATGGATGTTAGGAGATGATCCTCCTGCGGTTGCGCCTTGTGTCTGTAAAATATTACACGGCGCAGCGAACAGAATCTGAGAAAGAGATAGAGAGTACACAACAGATAAGAGGAGAATCAGTAAAATTCTTTAACTCCAAACAACTGATACAAAGATGGCTCTGTCCACCCGTGCGCTTCCACTGTGTGAAGCTTAGATGGCGATCTAGACAGAAGATAGGTGAAGAGCTTAAGGCTAGCTGGAACAACAACTCTGACTGGGTGAAAGATGAGTGTAAGATGGCTGCGAAGGGGTTTAGCTTTTATAGCCCGCGAAGGTCGTTAGGTCGGCCTGCTGACCGACCTACCATATGAGCCTCCACTAGTCGGCCAGGGAATATTCCAGGGAATATTCCCTTTACCATCGGGCCGGGGGCGCTGCCCCCGGACCCCCGCCAGGGGGGCCGCTGGCCCCCCTGGGACCCCCCAGCCAGGGGCCGCTTCCGCGGCCCCCGGACCCCACAATAGGGGCCCCTTTTAACTCCCTTACCACGCAACTCAATGCAATGTGCCTCGAGTTGCTACCAGCTTAACCACTCTGTCTAACCCAAAGATTAGACCCACAACAGTCACCTTTTTGCCATCCGGTCACATAGACCTCATCTGATATACAAGTCAGGACTTCACCAATGTCCGGGCTCACACTTGGCTTCTCCTCATAATGGGGGCCTTACAACTTTGAGCACCATGGATCATTGGTAGTACCTAATGAGGGTGGGGCATTGATCATATCTAACACCCCCCCTCAATGTCCACCCATAGGTGAACTATCTCCTCGGCCCAATGCCGAGTCTCTGAAGATGAACTTGAAGCAGATCCTTCGTAAGTGCTTTGGTGAAGATATCTGCTCCATTCTCCTCTGTTGGACAGTAGACCAATTCCACTATCCCATCCTCCATCAAATCACGCACATAGTGATACTGGATCTCTATATGTTTGGTGCGTGCATGAAACACTGGATTTTTGGCAATGGCGATGCAACTCTGATTGTCACATCTCAGCACAGTTGGTTCTTCATCCTGCACTCCCATATGCCATAGAATCCTTCTCAACCATACGGCCTCACATGCAGCAAAACAAGCTGCCTTGTACTCTGCTTCGGTAGAAGACAATGCCACTGTTGGTTGCTTCTTACTAATCCAAGAGAAAATTCCTGAACCCAAAGAGAAACAATAACCAGAAACTGACTTCCTGGAATCAATGTCTCCTGCCCAATCTGAGTCACAGTTCCCCACAAGAGAAGTTCCGAAACTGTATGTGATACCATAGTCAAGAGTTTTCTTCAAGTATCTGAGCACCCGCATCCCAGCCTTCCAATGACTCTCATGAGGTTTGTTTGAGAACCTGCTCAAAACACCAACAGCAAAACTGATATCTGGTCTGGTGTTACACAAGTAGATTAGACTGCCGACCAACCTCCTATACCTCCCAATGTCTGCTAGTGCTGATGTATCCTCAACGGATAACTTTACATTCACCTCCATAGGTGTAGCTATCTCCTTGCACTCGGTCATACCAAATGCCTTCAAGATCTCCCATGCATACTTCTTCTGAGAGATGAAGATCTTTCCTGGCTCTTGCCAGACTTCAATCCCCAAACAATAGTGCAGCAAGCCCAAGTCTGTCATTTCAAACTCAAAACTCAAAGCCTTTCGAGTTTGGTTGATCATATCTTCATAGTCACCTGTAATAAGAAGGTCGTCCACATATAGGACAATCACTACAGACTTTTTACCATCCCTGTAAACATACAAGTTAGCATCTGAGGCACATCTTTTGAAGTTTAGGTTTAAAAAGAACCTATCTATCCGCTGGTACCATGCTCTGGGGGCTTGTTTCAGCCCATACAATGCCTTCTTCAGTTTACACACTTTGTTCTCAGAATGGGGGGCCTCAAACCCTGGTGGCTGAGCCACGTACACCTCCTCCTTGAGGTCACCATTTAAGAACGCTGACTTAACATCCATTTGGTACACTGGCCACTTCTTGTGGGCAGCCACTGCAAGTACCGTGCGAATAGTGGTCATTCTGGCAGTTGGGGCAAATGACTCTTGAAAATCAAACCCTTCAACTTGTGAAAATCCTTGGGCAACCAGTCTAGCTTTGTACTTTTCTAAGGTACCATCAGCCTTGTACTTTACCTTCCAGATCCACTTGGTGCCAATAATCTTCCGCTTTGCTGGCCGATCCACTAGCTCCCAAGTGTCATTCTTCATTATGCTGTCATACTCCGCCTGCATAGCAGCCTTCCATGATGGATCTGCAAGTGCTTCTTCTAAGTCAGTTGGCTCCTTTACTTCTCTCATAATCTCAACCATCAAGGCCATGTTGACTATGTGAGCAGAAGCCCTCCTTTGCTCCTCTATTCTCTGAGACCTCCTTGGTCCGTCTGCCTTCTCCTCAACAGATGCAGGCATAGGATTATTGTGGTCATAGAGCTGCTTCACCCAGCGCGGCAATGGCTTTTCCGGTGGGGTGATGTCAGGTTGGTGAACTTTTTCCTCATCATCTGAAGATGATGCTTCCTCCTCCTTAAGGATAGGGATAGCTCTCGGGACAGGTTCATAGTGGACTACTTCTTCGCTTGATGATAAAGTGGAAGACCTTGCCTTCTCCTCCTCCACTGTATGCGGCTCCTCCTTGAACACCACATCACGGCTCGCGATGATCTTCTTTGCCTCTTGGTCATATAACTTGTAAGCCTTTTGCTCATCACTATAACCCAAGAAGATACATTTTCTGCTTTTTGGTTGTAACTTGTTTCTCTTCTCATCTGGAACATGTGCATAACATTCACATCCAAAAATTCTGAAATGTGAAACAGATGGTTTCTTACCAGTGTAAGCCTCATGAGGTGTTTTTCCCTTGAGAGCCTTTGTGTAGCTCCGATTTAGAATGTAGACTGCAGTATTAACAGCTTCAGCCCAAAAATGGTTAGGCAATCCCTTGCCCTTTAGCATGCATCTTGCCATCTCCACAATGGTACGATTCCTGCGTTCCACAACACCATTCTGCTGAGGTGTGTGAGGCGTCGTCAATTGACGCTTGATCCCTTTGCTCTTGCAAAAGCCTTCAAACTCCTTTGAGTTGAACTCACCACCACCATCTGTTCTAAATTTCTTCACACTTTTCCCTGTTTCATTCTCAACAAGTATTAGCCATTCTTTAAACTTACCAAAAGCTTGAGCCTTATCACGAAGGAAGTACACCCACATCTTCCTACTGTAGTCGTCGACAATCAACATAAAATAAGAAGATCCCCCCAAGGCCTGTGTAGGCATCTTACCACACAAGTCAGCATGCACCAACTCTAGAGGAGCATGTGCTCTATTCTTGCTTTCTTGTGGAAATGCCTTTCTCTGTTGCTTGCCCATCATACAAGCTTCACATGGTTCCTTCAATTCAGTTATTGTAGGTAGGTGAGCAACCATACCTTGCTTTTGCATCTCCTTCAATACTGCAAATCCGATGTGTCCAAACCTTTCATGCCAAAGCTTACTTGTGCCCACTCCAGCGGTGGCTGTAAGAGCACTTAGCTCATACAGGTTGTTCCTCCTTTCTCCTTTGCCAACAATTGTGCCAGCACTATCAATAATTTCTGCACCTGTCTTCTTGAACCTTACTTCATGACCAAGATCAGTTATGGCAGCAACTGATAAGAGATTTCTTCTGATTTCGGGAACATACAACACATTTGAAAGCTTTTTGACTTCACCATTTGCAGCAACAAAAGAAATAGTACCTGTGCCCGCAGCAGGGCATTTAGCATCATTTCCAACCGTCACAGTGATGGATTCTTGTAGAGGCTGCATAGAACTGTATAGACCTTTCTTGTTGGTCATGTGACGGGAGGCCCCACTATCCAACACCCAAGAGTCAGTGGTAGATTCTTCTTGCGCCGAGGAGCACACTTCCTCAATGGTCGCCATGAATAATTCCAACTCTGCTTCAGCCGTATTGGCTGTCTCTTTCCCTTTAGTTTTAAGGGTACCATTCTTTTCATCTGCCTTCTTGACACGACAATCTGCAATTGCATGTCCTTTCTTCTTACAGTAGAAGCACTCTCCTTGAAACTTCTTCTTGCCGCCCTTTTTCTTTTTGTCACCATCATTTTTGGTGGAGGAAACACCTTTGCCTTTTGCATTGGCAGAGAATGCAGCATCTCCATTGTTGCTTCCTTCTCGGGCTTTCAGCCTCAACTCCTCCTCCATTAATAATGCACAAAACTCCTCAAAAGTCAAAGCTTGAGGTCTCACCTGAGTATTAAGGGCAGTTACTAGTCCATCAAACTTTTGTGGACAAATCCGAAGACACCTCCGAGCTAGCTCTTCGCTAGTCTTTTGTATCCCAGCGCCAGCCATCTGGTCGCGCAGATTCTTAATCCGAGTGATGAATGCTTCAACCGTCTCTCCTTCAGCAAACTTCTCCGCTGCTAGTTGATTCTCCAAGTTTTGAATCCTTGTTTGGTTTCGTGTTTCATACTGACTCCTTAGTACATTCCAAGCCTCTGACGCTTTGGTTGTATGCTGAATCAGAGTCAAAACACTGTCAGAACAGCTTGTAACTAAGGCACACAATGCATCTGCATTCCTTCGTTTCCAAGCTCGTAGAAGATCTGCATTCGGAGGAATCATCACACTAGGATTTGATGGGTCGGGGGTAGGCTGTGGTTCTGCGTCAGTCCCCAGCACAGTCTCCAGAAGCTCATAAGAATCAAGGATAGTAGTAATTTTGAACTTCCACAAGGTGTAGTTTGTACCATCTAACTTGCCTTCGCTGAAGGTTGGTGGACGAATCCTCAGTGTTTGAATAGCCGGTACAGCAGCACCACCTCCTGCACCGCTTCCTGATGCGCCAGAACTGCTTCCCGGAGTCGACATCGTTTCTCTTTGCTGTTGAAGCCTTTGCCTCTTGCACGCTCTCCGATCTCTAGAGCCCCCTGGGCTCTGATACCATGTAAAATATTACACGGCGCAGCGAACAGAATCTGAGAAAGAGATAGAGAGTACACAACAGATAAGAGGAGAATCAGTAAAATTCTTTAACTCCAAACAACTGATACAAAGATGGCTCTGTCCACCCGTGCGCTTCCACTGTGTGAAGCTTAGATGGCGATCTAGACAGAAGATAGGTGAAGAGCTTAAGGCTAGCTGGAACAACAACTCTGACTGGGTGAAAGATGAGTGTAAGATGGCTGCGAAGGGGTTTAGCTTTTATAGCCCGCGAAGGTCGTTAGGTCGGCCTGCTGACCGACCTACCATATGAGCCTCCACTAGTCGGCCAGGGAATATTCCAGGGAATATTCCCTTTACCATCGGGCCGGGGGCGCTGCCCCCGGACCCCCGCCAGGGGGGCCGCTGGCCCCCCTGGGACCCCCCAGCCAGGGGCCGCTTCCGCGGCCCCCGGACCCCACAATAGGGGCCCCTTTTAACTCCCTTACCACGCAACTCAATGCAATGTGCCTCGAGTTGCTACCAGCTTAACCACTCTGTCTAACCCAAAGATTAGACCCACAACAGTCACCTTTTTGCCATCCGGTCACATAGACCTCATCTGATATACAAGTCAGGACTTCACCAATGTCCGGGCTCACACTTGGCTTCTCCTCATAATGGGGGCCTTACAACTTTGAGCACCATGGATCATTGGTAGTACCTAATGAGGGTGGGGCATTGATCATATCTAACAGTGTCTTTTTAGGGGCCATCGCATATTCGACCTTCTTGCCTTGGCCGCAGACTTATGATCTTGGCCTGTCTCCTTCGCATGCAAAACTCCCTTTGAGATTCGGCTTCCTTGACTGATTGCACCTTCTTTCGGAATCGGCCTTTAGAAGGCCTTATAGGCTTGTGGGAGTTGAAATGGGAAAGGGTTTAGAAACCGGCTAATATGGCTTCTGGGGATTGTAAGTAAAAGGGAACTTAGAAATTCTGGATAAAATAGGCCTTCATGAAAAAGGATACAATGGTTTTAAAAGGCTTGTGTGGGAAGAGTTTTGAAAGGAAACCCGGGGTAAAAACCTTGTGGAAATGCTATGAAAAAGGCTTAAAACCCGACTAGTATGAGCTTTATGGGGGATGCAAGGGAAAAGGTTAATTTTTGAGGATGCAAGGGAAAGGCCTTAATTCCGAGGGTGTAAAGACTGTTTTGTAGGGCCAATGAAAAAGGGGTTTTAATCTTGGCTATTGTGGATCCACAAGAAGGGGGTTAAAAAAGAAAAGAACCCGGGCTATGGTGGGCTTAATAGGGGATGCAAGGGGAAAAAGGGTGCTTAAAAACCCGGGGGTAATAAAACCCGCTTGATAAGGCAATAGAAAAGGGGGATTTCCAAGGGACCCAGGGTTTAGAATGAACTTTTGTGGAATTTGAAATAGGAAAGGGGCTTAGGTGGAACCCCACGGAAATGGGTGCTTGAATCCCCGAGGGGGGGGGGGTTTATAAAAACCACCGTGGAAGGGTCTTATGAAAGCCCACAAGAAGGGGGGCTTCCTAAGGGCCCTTAGAAGCTTCCCAAGAAGCTTCTGAGAGCTTATGGGAATCGTGGAAAAAAAACCACATGGACGAAAATGAAGGTGGCAGCTGGCGCAGACTTCATGACTCCTCCTCACGGCTCTTCCTCACGACTCCTCCTTCGGCAGGGCTGGTGCAGACTTCCAATTGGTGAAATGATGGCAGCGGCGGCGTCCCCTCCTTACGACTACCTCCTCAGCCTCAACTACTCAGCTCCTCTTCTCCACGGCCTGGCACATTACGGCTCCTCCTCTTGGCTCCTCAGAATCCGATCCTCATCCTCTTCCTTCCCTCTGACAGCTTCACAAAATTATTTTTCCTCCCTCCACCTCACGGCCTTAGAGGGGGAGGTATTTATGGGAAGGGGGGGTAAGGCCTCCCTCCCCCACGTGGTGCATGCATGCAGTCACTCCCCTCCACCTCTACACTCTCCCATTTTAGCACCATCCTCTTCCCTCAGCCACACTTTGGCTGGGGGGAAGAGGATTAAAAAATTTTGCATTAAATCCAATATTATCCTCTTGACCTCCTCCCAAGAGGAGGTTCTCATGAAAATATGCGGGTTTCATTAAACCATGTCTCGTTTGGCCAGTGGAGAGTGTATTATTAAAGATCGAACGGTCCGTAAAACCACAAAGCCGGCATTGTCATTTCCTCGAGACTTCACATGGCCTTGTAATATTTTTAGCAGAAATATTACATCATGGTCATGCATCTCTTCAAGAGTAGATGGGCTCTCAAGCTGAAATACATTGCTTTCATTTGCTTCAACATCCGAATCTTCCTCAAAGATCATGCTTACCTTGACATTCTTGGCTTTGCATTTTGCCTTATGATCAGAAGACCATTTCTCTCCACATTTGTAGCATAGTCCTTTTGCATACATGTCCTTCTTGCCTTGCACCAAAGGAGCTGAAATTTTTCCACTAATTTCAGTCCTTTTTCCATTTGATCTATTTTTAGTATTAAATCTGACATTACTGCCCTGTTTTGATCCATAAAATGTAGGAAATGAAGGAATCTTATTGTAGGTATTTGATTGCTTTCCTCCATGTTGTAAATCAGTCTTTGTCTGTCCAAAATTAGTAACTGTCCTGGTGGTCTGGTTTGGCTAAAAATGATGTCCTATTCTTGGCAGAAAATTGTTGTACTTTTGACCATACCATTCAGCCAATTGTATAGTTTCTTGTAAGGAAGAAGGTTTCATGGCTCCTACTTTTGAAGATAGAGAAGATTCAGGCCCAAATATGTATTTATTTAGCTTGGCATTATCGGATACTCCATCTACATACATAGAGAGGTTAAGGAATTGGTTAGAATAGTCTCTAATCGATAATTCCCTTTGTTCAAGAGCATACCACTTCTTTTCTAGCCTCTCTTTTTTGATTGGAGATACAAATACTTTGATCATTTCTCTCTTTAATGTTTCCCATATCAAGAACTAATGAACGATCCTTGACATGTATGTCCACCAAGTGTGTGCATATCCCTCCAAGTGTAGGGCTGCAAACTTGACCTTAGCATTTTCCGGTCTAGGATACAAAGAGAAATACATATCAAGTTTGTCAAACCATTCTTCTAATTCAATTGGGGATGGATTATCACCCTTGAAATTAGAAATGGTAATCTTCTCCTTGTATTCCCTCTCAAATTGTTGAGGTTGACTATTATAGTGTTGCTGCCCATGAGTATTTGCACCAAATGAATTGTGCCTTTGAGTATTATTGATCCATGTTCCATGAGCATATGGTCGTTGCTATTCGTGGGGGTTTTCAAATCCATGTGGTTGATTATATTGTCCTTGTGACTGAGAGAAGGAATTACCCATGACATGTGGTTGTCCATATACTCCTTGATGTTGTCCATACATAAGAGAGTGAATATTTGTTGTGGCATTTAGTTGTGGTTGCTGCCCACTAATTTAATGAGGCCAAAATTGATTAAAATTAGGACTTTGCTTTGAATATTGATTGTAAGCATGATTATTGTTGATATAATGCTGCTATCCATAAGAAATTGGGGTTGAATTGACATTATCATGTCCATTATAATGGTGCCCATGAGAAATATTGATCCATGCTCTCAAGCTTTGGAGACACTACTTGCTGGGTAATAAGTTTACCCTAGTGACGGATCATAAAAGTATCAAATGGATCTTTACCCAAAATGAGCTCAACATGAGGCAACGTTGATGGATTGCAGTGCTGGAAGAATATGATTTTGAAATCAAATACCGGCATTGGAAGGAGAATGTAGTTGCCGATGCACTCAGTCGCAAGGCTTTTCTAAATTCTCTGATTTTGCAATATCCATCGATAGCTAGAACCCTAGCTATTAAGATATCCATGCCCCCACTTGCTTGACCATGATATGATTTTTGTTCTTCAAACTTCTCTTCATGGATAGGTTTTTGGATGGTTGATGGTTGAACATAGAAAGGTTTCTAGAAAGGAACACACCCATGTGTGTCTTCATCATGCTTAGAGTTAGCATGGATCCTCTCTTGTGTGTCTTGACCACGAGATCTTGTGTAACCCTTTGGCTAATAACGAGGCTGAAATTGAGATGGTTGAGCTCTAGATGGTTCTCCAACCTCATAATGCCCCACAACCTTAGGCATTGTGATTCTTAGCTGCTCCTCAACATTGGGAGGGCTTGGAACATTTGGGACTGTTGTAAGTAATATTCTCTCACTTAAGAGATCCACAAGTTTGTCAATGCCTAACTTCATTTCCCTTATATCATAAGTTATTAGAATATGTAGATACATGAGTTGTGCCAGCTCCATTTGCTTGATTGTTGACTGCAGCATGAGTTGAACTCATTTCTGCCTCCTTATTATCATGGCTCACATGATAAATAGCTTCTTGGGAGGCTTCATACTCTCTTTCCTGTTGGTAATCCCTTAAACCTTCATTGATAGTATCCATAATGGGACCCTTCTTCTTGTTTTTGGCCATAGGTGATGATCTGTCCTAAATATTCAGTAGCAGTAAGACTCTTATACCTTGAGATTCAATAATCCAAATGATGAACTTCTTGGCTTTTTTCGAAACTAAGAATGTCTCCTTTCCAATGAGCTTTCAAATGTGGAAATTAGTTCAGTATAGAAATTTTTGTAAGCAATTTTCAGCGGCTATCTACACTTCTGTGCATCCTGAAAGTACTGAATAATCACTGCAAATACCCAAAACAAGTTGACTAATCCCACTGTGATTGTAGGAAAGTAATCAAACAATGAATCCCTGTTTGCATTTACTGCTAGATTCTTCAATGCTGAGTTGAAGTACAATGCATCAATAAGCATACATGCTACTTTGTATATCTCTTCCCATATTTGCCAAGTGTTCCATGCTATCATACATTTGCCCATATATCATGCTCCCCATATATTTGTCAATACATCATGGAGTCATTTTCCAAGTACATCATGTTGTAGGCCAAAGTACATCACTCTATATGTCAGTACCTGCACCTAAATTGAAAAATGCATGGGATCCGTGACTTCAGGGGTTTACAAATTTCCCTCTCAAACCGGTTTGTGCTCCCCTTTAGGTTCCTCCTAGTATGGGAGGGTCACCTCACTATTGTCCTACCAACTCGCTTGGCATCCACTTTTTCTCATGGAAAATGACATGGCAGATCAATACTCGGCTAATAAGACAGCATGAAATGCATGGATTGAAAGAAAATAGGTATCCATTTCATGATATGCAGGAATTGACTGAAATGGGCTAGAAATTGAATGGGAGTAGGTGGGAAATACCTTTAGCCAATGACTCATTGCCTTACAAATTTATTTTTGAAGCATTGGTTATTTTTCCTGAATTAGTTCCTTGAGCAAAGAAGTACAAACAATGCACCAGCTAAGTGTACAATCACGAGCATTCTAGTTGTCATTTGTACAGCCAACTGCTAAGGTGTGATTCCTTCTCCCCGAATGCTTCCAGCATTCGATCCTGGATCAATCGTGACTTGGTAAGATCCCAAGGGTTTTCATAAGCTAAGTTGCTTGTTTACCCTCTTTCCTTGGGTTAGGGTTTATACCCTATTGATCCAAATTGTCAATACCTTAGGTTTCCTTATATTAAGGTCAATAAATCTTGGGCAACTTTGTCACCCTAACTTGGTTGTTCAATTGCTTTCTTGGCAATTCGTAACTCCCCTAGCTTGGCAAATCAGTCCCAAGGAAGAGTGATGCAGCAAGATGACTACTCAATTCATAGGAAATCTAACTTGCAATTAGAACTCGCCAAACTTGGTCTAAGATGTAGGGACTCTAGTTAGTGATTTAGACACAAGCGCATATGACATTGCAGCTTGTTGCACGAGATAGGTGTCAATACCTAACTTGTGGGGTTTATATCTTTCTTCATACGATATTTCTTTATCAATAATTCCTTTGATCAAGATAAGGGCTTGGGAGTCCTCTTGACCAATTCCAAACCCTAACCCTACTAGGCCGATAAATGTTTTGGACCTAGGGTTCCTAGATTCCTTGCAGGAGTCTGGCATTTTGGTCATCTGATCCTTAGAGTGAAAACCCTAGATCATTCTTGCATGGGCGATTAGAAAATTCTAACATTTCGAGATCGTGGGTAGGACTTTTAGGATCAAAAATATTAAATCGGCATCCTAAGTGCGATACTAGGTAGAATTTTAACATAGCTTAACCCTACCTAGCTCATTGAGGTGACCATCATATGCTAACTAATCATGAATTTCATGTAGGCTATTCATTTACACAAATTACTTAATTGATCTAACCAACCCATGACTAAAGATGAACTTCCCCTTAAAAGATGCAAATACTTTCTTCTAAACTTGCAAGTACTTTCCTTGAAGGATGTAAGTGACTGCAAAATGAGTGAGGTGTATCATTCCATGCAATTTTGAGAACATAGACCTTTTTTCCTTTATGCAACTAAAGGATTGACATTCAGAGCTAACTCTTATAAACCTTACGTTGATGCATCGAATTCAAAGCTTTAATATTTTAATGAAGATGCATTCAAACTTTGATAAAAGAACTCCATGCGTTGTCGTATTGCTGCGCATTTGAGATGTGAAAACCACCCGAAAGTAGTGTGTGCGATTTCATACTTTATGCACACTTAGTTTTTGTGATTACATTTATGCTCTGCGTATTCAATCTATGCTCAATCTGGGCTTTGTGAGGATGCTCTGAATCTTTTTCAACTGATGGAATTTGAAGGTATTCAGCCAGACAGTATCACTTTTGCTAGTGTTCTCGCTGTCTGTAGTCATGCAGGTCTTATAGATAAAGGCCTATTGTATTTCGAATCTATGGACAAGGAGTATGGTATTTGTCCAACTATTAAGCACTATAATCGCATGGTTGACCTCTTTGGCCGTTTGGGACAACTCAATGCAGCTCTCACTATGTTGAATAAGATGCATCTCCAACCTGATCAAGCCTCCTGGAATACTGTGCTAACTGCATGCAGAGAATTGGGCAGCCTAGACCTCGGTAAGAAGGCATTTGAGTTGGCAGTTGATGCTAATGAACGAAAGTCTTCGGTTTACATTTTAATGTCCAACATCTTTGCTCATCAGGGTGTGCAATAGTATAGTAAGGGTGTGCAGAAGTTTAATGATAGACATAAAAGCTGAGGAGCTGAAAATGGAATATCTTTTCTAGTTCCATGGCCCACAATTCTAACTGATGCTTGACGGAAATAGCTGAGGGTAGAAGCATGCAAAGGAGTGCTACTTTGGGGGATCGACGGAATCAGAACGGGGGACCTGAACGTGGAGAGGAAGGAGATCAATGAAAAAGCAAAGCTCTGCTTTTTGGGTGGAAAAAGGAAGGATTACGCTAATCTGGGAGGAGTCGGGGAGAAAAATAGAAAAAAAACAGAGGATTCGGCGCGGCAGAAAAATCAGGCAAAGGTGGCTAATGGAAGGCTCTCTCGGTCATCGAAAGGAAGTAGCATGGAGGGGAGGACATTGAAAACGGAACAGAAGAGGGAAACTGTACTCGGCGGCTCGTGTTTAAACAAAAACAACAATGATTTATCGGTTTGTATAAGGAATGAGGAGGCAACAACGGGGGCTTCGTCTTCTTCAGCACACATGAAGTGGAGGGTAGAAGCATGCAACGAGCACCAAAGAATGATGAAGCTGACAACATCAACAAATCAAAGAGTTCGTGAGCTCAAAAAGGCCATGCTGTTCTAACCGCAGAACACCGTGTTGTTGAGAGGTGGCAGAAGAGGAATACGTCAACGACGAATTAACCGGATGTGGCTGCGACGGATGATGAAGGCGAAGTTGTAGCTGAGGCGAGAGGGAGACACCCGCACCTCCATCAGGCCTCCTGCACCCCCTCCATCACTGCCTCATACGTGCAGTTCGTGATCAAGCCCTTCGCTTTCCTCACGTTCTTAGCTGGCTCTCCTGTGCCTTTGTTGCATCCGGCTTCTTCTGTGGCCCTGGCCCTCTCGTAACCTCAGCCTCAACTTCATCGAGCATCAAGAGGAGGCATTCCACGCCTCTCATTGCCCTTGCACACGGAATCAAAGCTCTACCATGACTGCAAGCCAGTATCATTGCAAATCTCAGTTTCGGTCACTCCTCCTCATATCTCTCCTGTTCTACTTCATATATGTCCGGATGCTTCTATACGTGAGGAAGAAAGCAGCGACTTAAGCGGCTAGCGTAATGTTTGTTTGACAAGGACTATAGTTGATCACATGAGGAGAGTAGCTTTTCATGTACGTGTAAGGTGGTTGCAGCACGATGAATTCATTTCTTCACCTCTGATTGAAATTTTTCATGACACATCTTTATCTTCCATGGCTCCAAATATGAACAATGACTATGAATTTAGAAGATATTGATAATCTTGGTGGATAGTAAAGATTCTATTACAGTTCATGCCTCTTGTTTGTAAACTCACTGATGGCAGTTTCCTGCACATTATTGATATCAGAATCCAAGAAGTTCGCAATAATGTTGTATACTGAAATCTGAATTTCTGTACATAAGACTTGAGGTCAAGGATCTCAAAGCCTAAAATCAGTGAACTAAACAGATTTGAATTCATCCTGTATTTTGCAAACTTCAAGGCAGAAATATGAATACTATTTGATATCATTTTTCTCAGTCACTTGTTTGATCTTCCATCTTGATATTTATCAAGGTCTTCTGTAGACACGACTCTGCTTTCATAAACCCTTCGACAGCGTGAGCGAATGCCATGAGTCCATCATTGATTTAATCCTTCCTTTAGCACTTAACCCGACCTAAAATGTAACTATCATCACATGCAATTTGCAAAGTTCATAATTCCTTTCCATGCATTGCGACTATTTGGACATCATTTAATGGGCGTCTAAGATTATCTTATACACAAGTCACAACTAGGAAATTATCACATAAGTGCATTATGTGTTATATGTCCTGTCCTTTGCGCGATGCAACAAGGATGCCTTTGCACAATTCCATCTTCTTACTTATGAATCATACAATCAGAATTGCAACTACCCTTGACTATGGAAGTGCAAGTAATTGCAAATACACGACATGCAAGTAAATTTCCCATTGCATTTAAACTTTCCTACAAAAATTAAAACATGCTTTATGCATCCTTTCCATGCGAGAATAATATTTGAAACCTGGGCATTCATTATCGGGGTGTTGCCCACTCTCGTACTTTGGGTGGAAGCTCCCGCATGTGCTCCTCTCGACTTTTTCTTAGGAGCCATCGATGCAGCAGATTTCAATTCAATGAACTTCCCCTTGGCTCTCTTACACATTACGAAGTCACTTCTACCTAAGATTACTTCCCTGCGTAGAAATTGGGCCTTACAAGACACAGTTTTAAGAAAAATGGGAGGTACGGGTGAACCAGGCCTAGGGAGGCTTCGAAGCTTCCAATAGAAGCTTCCAAGCTTCTGTAACACAGGGAGATGACGTGGATGGGGAGATGATTGTGAAGATGACAATGAGGGAGGTGATGATGATGATGATGATGATGATGATGATGATGATGATGGTGGTGGCGACGATGGGGCGCAATAGCCTGGCACCCGACTGGCGACGGCGGCAGCTATGGCGAGCAACACAATATGATCTCCTTGCTCTCCCCTCCCCTCAAGCTTAGGAGGGGGGGTTCATATAGATTGAAGGGGGGTAGCCACACAAGTGGCAGGTTGCATGGCTCCCTCCCCCAGACCCCTCCATACACCTACTCAAGCCCCACACATACTCCCTCTCCCCGCCATGCAACGGCTGAAGGGGAGGGAGTTTAAAAAAAATTGCAAAAATTATCCCTTTTCTTTCCCATGAAGGGGTGTTCCTACAGTGGCTTGTAGTTTCGAGCCACGGATTCATGTGCACCATGCGGGAACTGAATTGTTTATGCACGAGGCTGGAGCACTTAGGCCAAAGTTTCATTGTTGCGGAAGATCACTTGAAATTACTTTTGCATGGGATCAAGAGTCGTTAATATTTTGTTGCGGAAATATTACAGGCACCCATTCTCCCTCATCCTCTCAACCCACATGAACAACAATTATGGAAAGAGAGAAAGAGGACAAAGAAAGACTAAAAATTGAACTTTCAATAGAATGCATCATTTTGCATGATTTCTGCACAGTGACTTGGAGCAAAAACATTCAACATCTCATAGCCAAGGCTTCTCCTTGTATCTCTATTGGTTCCAAAATGGCATTTTTTGGATAAATAAGATGCGTAAAAAAAAGCACCCCTCTCTCTAATTGTGAGGTTTTGAGTTATTTAACTTTTTAAGCTTAATGAATCAAATAACTTGTTCATTCCTTTTGCATTTGCACTATTGGCGAAGTGGTTTTGGCTAAAATTGGAGGCCCAAATGAGCTCAAATAATAGACCTAAAAATATGACATATTCTTGGCATTGTTTTCTACTGACTTGGCCTCTTACATGATATTTTTGGCTTCTGGATCAAGTAGCTACTTTCAAACATGAAAGTTACACCTCTTTAAATGAGCCATCTAACAAACTTTGATTGATGAACAAATTCTTCCAACATTTTTGGGCCATCTGCTTTCACTTAAAAAACTCTAAATCCTCTTGATTTTTACAATAAATACTTCATTTTTGGTACCTAGTTGCACTAATGCTCAAGTTACGCCTCTTTAAATGGACTATCTAACAAACTTTGATTGATGAACGAATTCTTCCAACACATTTTGGGCCACCTTTTTTTGCTTAGAAAAATCCATCACCTCTTCATTTTACTTGCAAATGCTCTATTTTTTATTTTTATTTTGGCACCTAAATACACCTCTCAAAAGACTTAGCTAAGTATCAAGTGGAGATAAACTCATCCATTAGAGCCAGTAATCATGAAAAAAAGGATGGGAATTATGGCAAGGTACATGAAGTATCACAATGGCCAAGAGACCTTATTGATGAAGTACATATGCATAAAGTGAATGGATCACATGATTCTAATGAATTCCAATAACTTTCTCATAGGATTGAATGCATGAAAGAGGATACCATTCACTTGAACAAAACAATTGATGACAAGTTTGGACAAATGGTCAATCACTTTGAGAAGTTTAGATAGTATAATAAATTGTTGGACACTAAGTTTGATTAGATTATCTCCATTCTTTGCAACTTGGGTAATAAGTGGCAAAGCACTCCAGCTTTCAATGATAATGGGGCATCAATTCCACATGAGAATGTGAAGTCAAGGATAGCCCATCAATTTATATACTCAACCTATGAGCAAGGTGGTTCATCAAGAGTTAATGAAATATTTTAGCCTCCTAACTCTTGGAATAGGGGAAGACTGAACTTTGAATCTTCAAAGAATCGTAGAAAACTTGAAAAAGCTTAGCATGCTGAAAAAGAAGAATACATTCATGGGTATGGCTCATTCTATAAGCACTTTTATCCGCAAAATTCCCAAATGTCTAATGCAATGAATAGACAAGGTCAACACCTTCATGAAGATTCAAGAAGAGAGAACAGAGTTTAACATGATGATGATCTTGAGGAGATGATTTCTCTTATTCAACCCCCTCATAATCTTCAGCCACATGTAAAATATACCCCTCCCCCATGGGTGTTCTATAGGAACCCCCCTATAACTTTTCATCACAATTAGTGCAATTTTTTTTTAATCTCCTCCTCCCTGTTGACGTTGAACAGGTGCAAGGGGGGGAGGGAGAAGTAGAAGATGACAACGATGAGGTAGATGATGATGATGATGATGATGAGGGGGAGCCCATGTGGCCTACCACCCCCCCTAGGCCACCTCCTCTAGTCCATGGGAGGCTAAAAACCCCTACCACTATGCACATTGACAGGTAGTGGGTGGGGGAGATGCCACCATCACCACCCTATACCACCTTTTCCCCACCTCCCTCCCATTATAAAACCCCCCATCAAAACAAAAGGATAAGAAGAGGGTGCCACAACACACTGCACACTGAGAGAGAGAGAGAGAGAGAGAGAGAGAGAGAGAGAGAGAGAGAGAGAGAGAAGGTTCTAGAAGATTTTTTTCCTCTTAGAGGCAGATCACACACACCTCCCCTTCCCTTCCATCCCACGAGCCTTTTTTCCCCCCCATTCGCCCCTCTATTGAGCAAGAGGCTATTGAAGTTCCTGTAGAGGCTACACTTAGAGAGAGGAAGATTGAGAATGGCCCCCAAGCAAAGAATGTCGCGTGCAGGTGGAAATCACACAACCAGCAATGAAGCTTCGGGAAAGGGTAACACTCTTAATACAATTACAGTATCGGATGTAAGAAATACATTTCCAAGTTGTTAGATGCTTGCTTTGATTCCCGCATGGGTTACATTAGGTCCCATTCTATACCACATGAGAATAGTTCATTGAAAAGGATAAATTTCATCTCAAATATTTGAAAGATTGAGTTTTCAAATTGCATGTATCGAGATAAGTTAATTGCACCTAGATGCTATGCGATAAACTCGTGCATAGTATAGACATCATATAAGGTTTCAAAGTACCATCGAGTCTCCTTTCTTGCAAATAGTAGGTATGCTTTCACCACATTGAAGGTATATGTTGTAGCTTGCACACTTGATGGATTACATGGTAAGCAATCTAGTCTAAAGGAAATTCATTTTAGACACTCTAGATCTTTGCCCAAGCTCTTGCTAATATCACGAATTGATAGCTCATGTTTGATAGATTGGGATCTTGATGATGTGCATAGTTAGTACAAGCAACGATCATAAGGATTAAAACTAAGATGCCTTGAGATCCATTTGTTAACTACTAGTTTCATCAATCCAATTTCGGAGTTAGGCTAGACACAAACAACAACTTCTAGCCTCAAAGGAAAGTGGAAAGCTCAAGGAGTAGGAAACCCTAAGTCAAAGAAAAGACTGATACTTTTTTACTTGTTGGAAAGAAGGTTGGGTCATCAATCAATGTAATTGATCAATAGAACTTACATCTTGTATAGTTTATGAGACCTTAACATATTCCTAACTGAAGGAAGGGGGTGTTATGTAAAAAAAATACAACTGGTTTTGTTGGTTGATCAAACAACATCCTAAATTCTTTTACATTCAACTAATTGTTGGATTGTCATTTGGATGATTATTCTAGGTGCTTGTGGTTGATGATAAATTCATGGCAGGGGTCTGTGATGACAAGTTGCCATGGGGATAAAGAAATGTTTTCTTGGAAGATGATATTAGGGATGACTACCTTGATTGTGCCTGATTCTTAAATGAATTAATTAAGGAAAGGTTCTTTGCTTGGGTAGATCACCTCCATGATCTCATCGTGGATCAACTCAAAAAGGGCACTACTCCATTCACGGGCCGAAGGTCAAGTGGTGAAAAGGCCAACCATGGAAATAATGTTTCACTCCTAGGCAGCTTGCAGGTAAGGTGGAGCTCTAGACACCCCTTGGCATGTTCAGAATGGAGTTGAAGACCTCCATGGCCCCAATTTTTGTGGCATTGGAAGATCCTATTCTAGATAAATGATGGAAATTGTGGTGCCACATGATTTGGACTAACTACTTCTACATGGTAGAAGGGAGATATAATTTCTCCTGTATGGGTAGGAGACAAAGATTAACTTGAAAGGAACTTGTTTGAACTTGTTTGTCAAAAAAACTGCTTGCTTTGTTTTTGTGTCAGTGCTTTAAATTACGCGAACAAACCCTATTCCCTAAAAGGCTTAATTAAGAAAGTTGACTTTAAATGTCACACATAATTGTGATAGGACCTAATTAAAGAACTATAGAACTCCTATTGAGGGAAGTGGGCAGGTGAAACCGCTGATGGGTCTGCCTTATGACAACGTGGTCCCAGAGAATTGTGAGGCTTCTCCGAAGGTTTTAGCAACGTCCGACCCTTAGAAATTTTTAGGTTAGAACCCTAATTCATGCCGTTTTAGGGGACCGAAATGGGAGTATGCCCTATGGGTAGAGAGGTTGAGCGATGCATCCCTCTCATTTCCCATTATCTTTGAACCAAGTGCAACATGGATCTGGTTTGGCTTGAGTATCTTTGCGTAAAGTAGAATATCCAAGACCCGATACTAGAATGTTGTTAGGAGACTTTGACCACTAAGAACCCAAATTTTAGGAGGATCCCAGTGGGTTTAGCCATGAACGTTAAGTTGCGAGGCAGGGACTTGAAAAACCCAGGCGAAAAACCTCGTAACATTCCATGGGAGTATCACGCAACAATGTTTAGATTTTTCTCTCGATGGATAGCTAAAAATGTGCATTGACAGCTGATATAACCAGGCACATTATAATTGGTATCAGAGCAAAATTTCGTAATGATACGTGATTGATTACTGTATGGTCCATAGACTTATCCTAAAGAGAATAGCCTAAGTGGTATGGCTTGATTGTCAAGCCCCTTTGCACCCACGAATGCCGACATGAAAGAGAAGAAATTCCTTCTCAAGAAGTTTAAGGCACCCAAGTTTGGCGGAAAAGGAATAGATGTCAGCAGAGGCAAAGATATGGATTGAGCCGATGAATGATTATTTCTCTACTTCAAGAATTGCTTCTACCAATCAAGAAATGATAGCCAAACTTAAGTTAGTTGGCCAGGCTTGAATATGGTGGAAGCAATGGTGCAAAGGTCAAGGTATTTCGGAAATCGTAGTCACTTAGGTTCAGCTGAAAGATGCTGTATGCAGACAATACCTTTTTCCAACCTACCAAACTTTGAGGATGAATGAATTATTCAAGTTAAAGAAGCTGGAATTAACCCTGGAATCTTACTACTCAATGTTTTTAACCCTACTAAAATGCGCACCACCTATGGATATTGCGTAGCAAGCAAGTTTTGCCATGGCCTGAATACTCCTCTAAACCACCATCTTGAAGAAATGTATCCAACAAACTTGCAAGATGCATTACTTTGAGCAAAGCCAATCATCCAAGAATTTACAATAGGAAATTGTGACAAAGATGATTCCTAAGATCAGGACAAGAGATGCCACACGTGCGGAGAGATAGGTCACATCCATAAGAGATGTCCCAACCATCGATGCTTCCACTGCAATGAGCTAGGGCACATCCAAGAAGACTGCCCCTTTGACTTAAGTCCAAAAGATATTGAGTCTCCAAGAAAACGAAGCTACACAAGTGTAGTCTTTGGATGTATAGAGGAATCAAATGAAGAAAAAGACCTAGAACCCACTACACCTCTATAGGATGATTAGAAATCCTAGAAATTTTATCAACATATACAACTTGTATCATAATAAACCTTACTCTCATAACTATAGTTAACCCGAGTAGTATGAGTTACATCAATTTTGAGCCTAGAACTTACAAGTGATTAGAGATACTTTAGTAAGGAATGATAGTTATAACTTGCAATGAATTTCTCTTAAGTTGTTTCTTCTCAACTAATATAGATTGGGTCTTAGCAAAATGTCAAAGCTTGGGAATATTCTTTAGTATTACAAGCAAAGCCAATTGTCCATGGATCTCAGTCTCGATCTAAAAAGAGGACAATTTGAAAATAGAGTTTCCAAGATAAAGGACCACTTCGGTCTGCTAAAAGGATCCTAGGGAAATTTGATCTAAAGAAGAAAATCCTACCAAAGACAACCAATAATCTTGTGACCCCAAGTGATAAAGCTCCGCGCTATTTGTATCGCAAGGAGCTAGGTAATTTTAAAAGGGAATGTCCAAAGCATCCTAAACATAGATGCTCCTAGTGCCACAATATTGGGCATATCCACATCAATTGTCCCAACAAGACTCAAAGAGAACTTGAACTTACAAGAAATGAAGTTGTACAAGCTTCAGTGATCCAGAACCTACCCAGAAATTATCAGATACCTAAGAAAAAACCTAGAAGATATTCATGAGATGTAACTACAATAAACTTTTCTCTTGTAATCCAGACTTGGATATATCAAATACGATAAGTTGTTGTTTTAAAAGACCGCATGCTTATGAGTGGTTAAAGTGTCACAATGAATGCATGATGGGTCCTACCCCACAGGTTCTAAACTAAAACCCCTAGTTTCTTTCAAGATGAGGAAATCTCGAGTTCTCTAAGGGGGAGAGGATGTAATAAACCCCTTCCCCACACATGTTCCATAGGAACCCCCCTGTAATTTTTCATTACAATTAGTGTTTTAAAAAAATATCTCCTCCCCCTTTTCAATGTTGAACAGGTGGCAGAAGGGGGGGGGGGGAGGGAAGAAGTAAAAGACGATGACTATGAGGTAGATGACGATGATGATGATGAGGGGGAGGCCATCTGGCCTACCACCCCCCCAAGCCACCTCACCCAATCCGTAGGAGGCTCAAAACCCCCACCGCCATGCACATTGACAGGTGGTGGGTGGGGGAGATGCCACCACCACCACCACCCCATACTACCTACCTCCCTCCCATTATAGCCTCCCCCCCAATCAAAACAAAAAGAGAAGAAGAAGAAGGTGCCACGGCACACTGCATAGAGAGAGAGAGAGAGAGAGAGAGAGAGAGAGAGAGAGAGAGAAGGTTTTAGAAGGGTTTTTTTCCCCTCCTTAGAGGGAGATCACATGCACCTCCCCTTCCCTTCTATCTCACGAGTCTTTTTTCCCCCCATTTCCCCCTCTATTGAGCAAGAGGTTACTAAAGTTCCTACGAGGACTACACTTAGAGAGAGGAAGATCAAGAATGGCCCCCAAGAAAATAATGTCACGTATAGGTGGAAATCCCACAACCAGCAATGAAGCTTCGGGCGAGGGTATCACTATTAATACAACTATGGTACCGGATATAAGTAATACATTTCCAAGTTGTTAGATGCTTGCTTTGATTCCCGCATGCATTACATTAGGTCCCTATTGTACCACATGAGAAGAGCAAAGGGAATACCCAAGCATATAGATGGCTAGCACCTCGTAACACAAAAATATAGAGCACCTCCCATGTTAACCATAGAATAGGAAAAAGTGCAAGTCATGACCTAAAAGGCACGGCCCAAAAGGAAATCGGACACAAGGAAAGAAGCAAAAAGGAAAACGATCTAAAGTGCAAGGGCAACCTCAAAAGGTGAGGCAAAATGCAAGGCACCCCTAAAACTTTTTGTAAAAGAGTGCCAAGATCCCTCCTATGCAAATTGTAAAGGTAGATGGGCAGTAGGAAGGAAGCTAGGAAGATAAGAGGACAATGGGAAAGAGGGCCTAGGCCATGTAAAGAAGGGGATAAGGGGATGACCACCCAAAAGGGATTTATAATTTTGCATTTAAAATGAAAAGTGAATAAGGAGCTCATTCTTTGGTATGTGGCAAAGTGGAATCATCTTCTTCTCTCCTTCTTGCTTGCTTGTGTGTGGTTGAGAGAGGGAGTGTAAGAGTGTGAGGAAGTGAGTGTGTGAGGGTGAGGAATCAAGGAGAAGAAACTCTCCATCATCTCCTCTTCTCTTCTCTTCTCTTCTCTTCTCTTCTCTTCTCTTCTCTTCTCTTCTCTCACATGAGGTTATAGAGGATGGATCTTGAAGGTGGAGACTTGAGATTTCTTGAGCTCGCATCATGAATCATGGAGCTACCGATGTGCTTGAGGGAGAAGGCAACTCATTTGGGTATCAAGGTAAGCTCACTACACCCCAGTAGGATTAAAGGTGCATTGGCTAGGTGAGAGATAGCCATAGGTGTTCACTTGAAATGCTTGAACAATAAGCAGTATGTGGGTCTTGGCAGTTGAGCGTGAGCTTGCATCTACATTTTGGTTCCATTGCTAGGACCAACAAATTCAAGTTGGAGCACTTGTGCACCTCAAATCAAGTGACGAAGTAAGGGATTCATCCCCAAACTAGAGCTTGAGATAGGAAGGAGGTTTTGGGTTTTTAATCTTGGCAACAAGTATTTTGATTTTTTAATGATTAAACAAGTAGAAGGAATCACTTCAGTATTTTTCTTTTGATTTTTGTTGCATGTGGAGTAGGTTAGGACCAAGAAATCGAAGAAAAAAACTTTAGGGTTTCTGTTGTGAAACATACCCAAACAGGGCACAAACAAGGAGAAAAATGGAAAAAAAAGAGTGCTTGAGGTGTTAGAATCACACGAGGAATGATCAGAGGGACTACGGTTGAGTCTAGCAAGATCTTGGGAGGCAAAGGGAGACCTCATTTTCAAGTTTTTTAGTATAGAGAGAGAGGGAGAGTGAGAGCTTGAGAGCTTGTACAAGACTTGGTGCTTTTGACGAATCGATCGAAGTCCACATGAGTTTTTTGCTTGGATCAAGTGTGTAGAAACCTTTTTGTGCATCTAACCTTGGATCCTAGAGAATCTTGCAAATTTTTCATGGCCAAAAATTGTTGGTGCAAAGCGATTTTCATTGCCACTTTACCTGCCAGTGGAATCAGACACTCACAGGCGTCCAATTTCCACAATCAGACGCTCAAATGCCCTACATTTGTGTGATTCCAAGAATCAGATGGCTAATACTCGGACCAACTTGACCAGTCCAATCAAACTCAAACACTCGGAATCAGAGACTCAAACACCCCGATAATTGGACCACTACCACGCGCCCGATCCTGAGGATCAGACACCCTGACCTTATTTGATTTTGAAAATTGGACTCTCTGACCACCCTATCTAATTTTGGCAATCAAAAACACTCAAATCAAACCAACCCATCCTATTCGATCATTGGACATACCCTGTCTGATTTCGAGAATCGAACATCCCATAATCGGACCATTTAGAATCGGACACCTGTCAAATCGAACATTTGATTCCTAGAATCAGACTGCAGAATCGGACTCTTCAGAATCATACCAAATTTTGACACATCATAATTGACAAATTAAGCATGTCCAGAATGACAGAGAGTACAATCGGCAATAGGGGAATTTATTGCAAGCCTTAAAGCAAATCTAACCCTAGAAATCACAACCAAATGGCTAGGCATAGTGCTAACTCATATCAACATATTTGACACACATAGAGTCGTAGGCTAACCCACACACCCCATTTGACACTGAGCAAGATGAACAACGTAGCACAAACCCTAGAGACCAAAGGAAGCGGCCAGGAATCAAGCCTAGAGCCCCATTAGGCCGAGTACGTAGATGAGAGTGCACGAGCTACAAGTATCACTTTGTATTCACACCCACATTGTTTTCTAGCACTTGATGTGCACTTAAGACAAGCTGAAAGCCTGATTTTGCACAGTGCATGGAAGAGAGCACACACACACACACACACACACCGAGTGAGCATAAGTTGAGGATTGTTTGTAAATAATAAGGAACCCACTCAAACCTAACAATCAAATCGAAACCACGAGTAGGAGAAGATCCTAAAATGTAGTCTAGTGATTGAAAACCCCAAGCATAGGACCAAGCAAGGACCCACACCATTGGAGGAGTGAATCTACCCGACTTGATCAATCTCATCAAAAACCTAGTGGAGCATGAGGTCGCAAACATGGTAGAGTTAGGCACTAACCACAAATGTGATGGAGAGCTTGACCTAGGTGGTTTCTCGATAGAAATCCAGTGACTAGTCACCAATTTACGATCTATAGACCCGGACGACCACCATGGTAGGATGTCCGGGATATCATAGTGGACCTCGAAGAGGAGACAAGACTAGCGCGGGAATCTTTGTAGGGCATTGTGGCCTACAATCAAGAACAGCAAGCCAGAAGCTTGTGACAGAACATAGAAATGCACGACATTCAGAGAGTGCTAGCCCTACCAAGCAGAAATAGGATAGGACCTGATGTAGAGAGGAAAAGAGCACTAGAATGTGAGATCTCACGTTGAGCAAGCTTCTTATGAAGAAACTGCTAGACAACTCATCAACACAGAGCAGCAAAGTGCCGGTGCAATGGAAACCTAGTTGTTTGCAGGTTTAGGAGTCAACCAAGGCTCTAAGAGCCAATTAAGAATCCCTATCATGGTGGCTAATCAACTAGACAAGTACCAATGATGACCCATATTGTTGAGAATCAAGCTCGTGATTAGTATCATCGACATGACCAATCTTATCTAGACAAATATCCTCTTAGTTGTCACTCTACATATACGTTGAAATAACTAAGTCAGTCAGACTCAACCATAGTTAGTGATACGGTCAGTTAGTGACCTAGTGTGTTTTTCAACTATGTGTGATTAGACTTTAGAAAGCATTATGGAAGAATGAGAAGAAGAGAACAAGAGAGTTCACTACTCTCTATTACAGCTCCATGTCTTTGTCTCTCTCTCCCTTTGAATCTTGAACATGGTATCAGAGCTTGAACGCCTAAAGCTTGAAGGCTTGGTAGTGGCCATTTGGCATCAAGACATTAGATCTGAAGAAAACGTCATCAAAGGAGACTATGCTTGTAGCCCTTTTTTTTGCAAAAGCTATATCTTGCTACAAAAATGGATTTTGGAGAAACGGCCTGTGGTTTCTAATTATTTTGACGTGGTCTACAACTTTGGAGAAGAAAACTTTTTCAAATTCCTCATAGATTTTGAGATATTCAGCACAGACCTGTGCAGACTGGTTGTTTACTATAGTAAACAACAGGTGGTTCCAAGGCACTTGTGGCTTTCATCATAACAATGTATATGCCCTTATTCTCATGCATTTGAGCATGATATTGGAGTGTTAAATGCTCATTTTTGGAGCTTATTTGTGGGCTAAAATTAGTGAACTAGTTGCTATCCTGAATTTGGAAACAATATGTCTATAGGGTTGAAGTATCTGTGATCCTTATTTGCTATTGACAAATGCTTGGATCATACCACTTGAGTGGTAGATGTTTTTTGGTATATTGTGAGTGCTGAAAGTCCAAATTTTGGATTGATTTGTTGCTAGTTATGCCAGGGTATTGATTGGTTATTGTCTATAGGAAGGATACCTATAATCTTCACTTGACATACATGCAATATATTTTGACCGGTTGGACATGTATCGAATCTTGCATAGAGTGGCAAAACTAAATGAGATGTTTTGGGGTTGTTTTGAGATCTAAATACTCTTGTTTTAATAGAGAAAATATTGCTAGTTATAGCAGTGCATTGGCTATTTTGGTACTCCTACTTACATACAGTACAAACATTGATGCTTGTTTGGTCAAATATTGAATCCCCAATGTACTAGGACATGTCTATGGGCTCAATTGACTATGCTTTTTCATTGTTGGAATATAGTTTATAGTAAGCATGTTGTCAGAAAACTGTTCCTCAATTGTAGGAAAACTATTCCTGAACTGCAGGAAGACTATTCTTGAACTGCAAGAAAATGTTCTTGAACTGCAGGAAGACTGTTTCTGAACTGTAGAAAGTTTGTTCCTGAACTGCAAGAAAATTGTTCCTGAACTGCAGAAAGTCTTATCCTGAACTGCAGAAAGCCTTTTCCTGAACTGCAGAAAGTCTTTTCCTGAACTGTAGGGAGTCAAGCACTTATATATTGTGTACAATTGAATATCTTAGTTGTAAATATGGCAAATGCTCAAGGCATTGATAATATCACTCAAATTGTGGGAGAGAAGCTTGATAACAAAAACTTTGCTCTATGGAAGTTTAGGATGTAAAACTTTTTGATTGGCAGAGGTTATTGGGATTTATGTATGGGGGCTAAAGTTGAACCCAAATTGTCTAAACGGAATCCAACATAGGAATAGCGGAGAGCTCACCGACAGTGGTTGGAAAGAGCTAGTAAAGTACTACACTGGTTTTCTTTATGCATTTATGATGGGATGGCTATGCAGATTACAAATTGATATTCCCCAAAGGATGCTTGGGATGCACTCATGAAGAATTATGATAATGTCACACATGTAAGGAAGATACAGCTGAAGCAGCAGCTCAATAACATGTCTAGGAAAGGCAGGAGCATTCAAGCATACACAACTGAAATAAAGACCATAGTTTACCAGCTGGCTACTATTGGATCTCATGTTTGAAAGGATGACATGATTGCATTGACATTGAATGGGTTATGCGAGTATAAGGCATTTGATACATCTATTTCTATGAGAAAAGAACCCCCTGATTGGAATGAGTTACTTGCAATGTTGCTACATGAAGAAGTAAATCTTAGCTTAAATACAGGTTCAAGCACATCTCAAGGAAGAGACACTATCTTTTACTCTAGTCAGTGGGCTAGAGGTTGTAGAGCTCGTGGAGCTTTTTGAGGTCAAGGAGACACTCAAAACACATATGGACAGCAACAGCAAAATGCTTGGCATAGCTCAAATACGCAAGGACAACGAGGATCTGGAGCCTTTACAGGTAAGGGGAGATCACCTAGAGGCAGAGGTAGTTCATGGGAGTCGCATGAGAAATCTAACAGGGATAAAGACTATCATTATTGCAAAGGACTGTCATAAAAAGCAAGCTGATATGAAGGTAAAAGGCATGCAACATGAACATTATGCATCTTCCAGTGGTACTCAGGATGACCAAGGAGATAGACTTTTTGCTATGCAGCATGTATCAAAGAATACATCTAAGGAAGGAAAAGATGAGAAATGGTACATAGACTTAGGAGCATCCAATCACATGACTCCTCATGGTGAATGGTTTGATGAGTTAGTAGTAGGGTCTCATGGATTTGTATGTATTGGTGATGATATAAAGCACAATATTCAACATACAGGTGTGGTTCCATTGCTCATGCCTGATGGCAGAAAGAATAGCCTACATGATGTACTACATGTACCTTCTATTACCAAGAATTTATTGTCAGTTGGATAGATGGCAGAATAGAATCTGCAGGCTAGATTCAATAGGGATGGTTGTTTTATTGAAGAATATTGCAATGGTTGTAAATTGATTGCTAAAGGCAAGAGAGATGGAAAAATGATTACTTTGGATGCATCTATCCCAGAATTGAAAGCTACCATGTTTGCCCAATAATGGAGTAGTTCGGGATATAGAAATATGGAACAAATGCATTGGTCATGTTAATGTATAGAAGCTAAAAAATATGCAGCAAAAAGAGGTTGTACTTGCTTGACTTGCCGAATTTCAAGTACACTAATCTTGGACATGTATGCTCTGCTTGTCAGTTTGGGAAACAAGTAAAATTTCCATTCATGAAACATATCAGAAATAGTTCTCGGCCTTTGCAGTTGATACATTTAGATGTATGGGGTCTTGCCCATAATGCATCTTTTGATGGTGCCAGGTGTTATGTATCACTCATTGATGATTTCAACCGATACACATGGCTATACATTCTGAAGCAGAAGGATGAGGTGCTCAATGTCTTTAAGGACTTCAAGAATCATGTTGAAAATGAACTTGGATATTATATCTCATGTTTGAGATCTGATCGAGGTGGAGAATACGTATCGAGAGAGTTTGATGGGTACCTTGCTAAATATGGCATGAAAAGGCAGTTCACATGCAATTACATACCTCAGCATAACGATGTGGCAGAGAGGAAAAATTGGGTGCTTATGGAAGCTTCAAGGGAAATGCTTAATCAAAATAATTTTCCAAATTCTTATTGGGCTAAAGCAGTGGTTATTGCAGTTTATGTGCTAAACCAAACACCTACAGTTGGGGTTCATGATTTGACTCCGTATGAGAAACTGTATGGGTACAAGCCAGACATTAGTCACCTAAAAGTATTTGGTTGCATTGCCTACGTAAATGTGCATGATGAAAAGAGGAAGAACTTAGACCCAAAATTTGTCAAAAGTGTTTTTCTTGGCTATGCGTAGGAGAGAAAGGATTACAAATGCTATAATCCGTCCACTCGGAAACCTTGATCAGCAGGGATGTAGTTTTTGATGAGTTGGCCTCATGGTATGGTAATCCGAATGCAATGGTCTCTGATGGACCAGTCAGCCCTACTTATGCCAAAAATTATCCCTCAACTAGTACATCTATGAGTGGACGGACAAGTGATGGTTCATCTACAGTTAGTAGTCCTTGGACAGTCCAGGACGACTCCGTAGTCGTACTACTGCATCCACTGACACAGATATGTCAGTGAGGGGGAGATTGGATAAAGGCAAAGAAAATATGTTTGATGATGTGACTGACCCACTTACATTTGGATATGAGTCACCTCGCAGTGATAGTCTTGATAGTGAAATGGGCATACCATCAGTTATGATGCCTGGTGCGAGGCAAAGCAGGTATGTGCCGCCTCATGAGAGGCAAGCCTAGAGTGCACCGCAGTTGAGGAGGTTTGAAAGGGTTAGAAAACTAGTTGATAGTTGATGGGTATTCAGCTAGACATTATGCATATATGACAAAAGTGTCAGGCTACAAAGAGCCTATGAAGTTCAATGAGGTAGTTTACATATGAGAATTGGTGTGCTGCCATGGATGAGGAATACACAGTATTGGCTGAAAATGAGACATGGGAATTGGTCCATTTGCCTAAAGGCAAAGTACCCATTGACTGCAAATGGGTTTATAAAGTGAAATGCAAGTCAGATGGTTCATTGGAAAGGTATAGATCCCAGCTAGTTGCAAAGGGATATGCATAGCAGTATGGCCTATATTATGAGGAAACTTTCAGTCCGGTTGCCAAGATGGAAATGGTGAGAACAGTTATTGTATTAGTAGCTTCTAAGGGCTAGAGATCATGGCAGATGGATGTCAAAAATGCATTCTTGAATGGTGACACGCTTGAAGAGGTGTATATGGAGCATCCTGAAGGTTATGTACACCATGACTATCTGACATATGTGTGTAAATTGAAAAAGGCCTTGTATGGATTGAAACAAGCACTAAGAGCATGGAATGCTTGCATAAGCACTTATTTGCAACAACTTGGTTTTTAGATAGGTCATGTAGATCACAGCTTATTTACAAAGAAGACAGAGCATGGTTATGTTTTTCTGGTGGTTTATATCGATGATTTGATCATCATTGGAGATGATGATTATGGGATTGTTGAAATTAAAGCAATGTTACAAGCTGAATTCAAAGTCAAGAATCTTGGTGAGTTGAAGTACTTTCTTTGGATTGAGGTTGTGTCTACACCTCAAGGTATATGGCTATTACAAAAATAGTATGCTCATGATATGTTGCTAAAATATGGCGTGATGGAGTGTATAGCCATGGAAACACCATTGGATCAGAATGTCAAACTCGTAGTTGATGTTCAAAGGACTGAGATCGAGAATGTCACTATGTACAAATAGATGGTGGGTAGCCTGATTTACCTTACTATTACCCATCCTGACTTGAGTTATGCAGTGGGGCTGATTAGCCAATTTATGCAGAAATCTTGTAAGCCACACTTAGATGTAGTCATGAGGATTATGCGGTACATGAAGGGTACTGCTGATTAGAGGTTGTTTTATGAGTTTGGGAAATCATTCGACTTGAGAGGTTATACGAATGCTGATTGGGCTAGTTTTTTGTATGATAGGAGGTCAACGAGTGGTTATGCTTTCAGTTTGTGCAGCAATATGATCAGTTGGAGTAGTAAGAAGAAACCAACCATTGCTTTATCTAGTACAGAGGTAGAATATAGGGGTGCAACCTTAGCAACATACGAAGTAGTTTGGCTTGCAAAACTACTATATGACTTGGGTATATAGTTGGACATCAAAGTCACATTGCATTGTGACAATCTCAGTAGTGAGATGTTGACTAGCAACCCCATCTATCATGCTAGATCCAACACATAGAAGTTCATTATCATTTTATTAGGGAGATGGTACTTGCTAGAAAGATTGATCTACTCCATGTGAAGACAGAAGATCGGGTAGCAAATATCTTTACCAAATCACTTGGTAAAGAGAAGCTTGTGCATTTCAGGGAGTTACTTGGAGTACAGTAGTTAGCTTGAGCTTGAGGGGGAGTGTTGAGAATCAAGCTCATGATCAGTATCACCGACATGACCGACCTTATCTAGACAACTATCGTCTTATCTGTCACTCTACATGTGCGTTATAATAACTGAGTCATTCAGACTCAACTACAGTTAGTGGTATGGTTAGTTAGTGACCTAGAGTGTTTTTCAGTTATGTGTGATTAGACTTTAGAAAGAATTATGGAAGAATGAGAAGAAGAGAACAAGAGTTTTCACTACTCTCTGTTACAGCTCCATGTCTTTGTCTCTCTCTCCCTCTGAATCTTGAACACATACAGCTTTGTAGAGAAATTCGAGCAAGTTTGCGAGGTCAATGGCCTCATCGATCTTACTCCATGCTCGCAATCTTTTAGTCTATGCTTAGGAGATAAGGGTAGGACCTAGTACATGAGTCTAGATGTTGCTGAGTAGGGTGACTTCAACAACCTCAAGAGTCTCTTCATTAAGAGATTCTCTGAGCCTGGGTACTCCAATAATCTTCCAGTGCAGCTGATGAACGTCAAGTAGAAAGATGAGGACATCAAATACTACGTCACCCATGTGCAAGTTCTCTTCAAGAGAATCCTAACTGGTGAGTGACCCACCGAAAGAGCAATCTCCACAGTTTTCATCAACAAGATATGAATAGAGGAACTCTACAAGGCCTTGGCATACAATTCAAGCTTGCGGCGAGACACATTAGCTAGGGTCTTTGATGAGGCAATCAGAGTGGATGACCAGCTAAAAGAGAGAAGCTCCAAGAGCTCAACACAAGAGGAGACTAATGCTAGAAACTCTGAGAGAGTTTCAACATCAAGCAAAAAATTAGGCCCAAGTACTTAGGATAAAGGAAAGGGTAGAGACACAAGCTAGGAGCTAGCAAAGATGAAGACAAAGCTAGCAAAATAAAAAGAAACGATGAGATGGCCAACACTTCCTCACGTCCAATGCATGTATTGTGGTGGAAACCACCTTGCTAGCTGAGTGTCATGACCCAAGGTCTTGTCCAATTGCAGTAGGTTTGGCCATGATACCTTGCATTGCAGGCTACCGATGAGACTCCCATACTCACAAGTATACTGATAGCCTTACCTGGGGAATAGGCCACAAAAATTCTTTGGAAGGGGAGCCCCATTGGCTCTCTTAGCACCTAATGACACCAAACCAACCATTCCTAGGATGGAGATAAACCCCACAGGCATACCTAGACTACCTCGACCCTATGTAACCCATCCACCGCAATCCACTATGTGGAGGAACCAAACAACGAGGAGCCTTATGTTCACCCCTATGTATCGTACGACGGAGAGGGAAATACAATCCTTATGGATTATTGACATGTACTGGTGATGGCATTGGGTAGGGGTAGAGATAGAGGCCTAGGGGGGGTAGACCCATGAACCAATTTCTTATTGGAATTACGATCACCTCGAATACATCTCCTCATGCTACTATGAACTGGAGCAAGCTAATCAAGAAAAGGCCAATTTAGGTGCCCAAAGTGCAGAATCACTCACTTGTTTGCCGAATTCCCTAGAAGAAGACCCCCCTCTAGTGTGACAAACAAGCCATGTGTACCATTGGGGTTGTTTAGAGCTGAGACATTTAACGGAGAGGACACACCCATCCCATTGCATGTCATGACATGCGCATAGACAAAGCAGGCCGCTGGCTGTGGTCCCAACAACTTAGATGCAACTTCAATTGGAAAGAAGAGCTATAGGCAAAGGAGAAAGAAAGATGATGCTAAGGTCACATTAAAAACCAAGAGTGCCACAATGCTACCTACCGAAAAAAAGGTGACGGATGCAAAAGCAAAAACTTCAGCTCCAAAGATGGCTGAGAAGGGGAGTGCAAAGGTCCAACCTGAAGCACCAACTCGAGGCTATTGAAAAGGTGAGGAGTGGGTAAAAGAAGTCTGATAGCACTTGAAGGATATTGAGCCCATATTGGAAGATGATATCGATGATCTCTCAAGCATAAGCATATCAACCTTGCCTCCACAACCAAATTCGAGGGATGTAGCCATATCATGGCTAGTGCCGCTTAAATAGAGCCTACATGCTACATGCTAGCAAACCAGTCAAGGGCCATTGGCCAAGAAACATAGAATTAGGAGAGAGGCAATCAACTTATGACCTCCTCACCATGCTAGTGACCACCTCAGTGACTCTAAGCCTAGGAGATCTACTTAGGTAGCATCCAACACTATGGAAAGAACTAAAGGAGTGGGTGGGGTAGCTGATCTACATGATCATGATGCAGTAACTCATATACCTAGTCTGATGATGTACTCAATGCCCAAGTCCTTGCACATCAATGCTTTTTGGAAAGGCATCGAAATGCATGTAGTATTACCGGTCCTAGCTCTAGGAGACATCACCAGAAAGGGAATTGTGGACACAGGAGCAGGATTTAGTGTGCTGAGCCACGCAATGTTTCAAGACTGGGGTAACCCACCTATTGAGAATTCTAGGTTCAATGTCACCCTAGCCAATGGAATAAAAGTGCAGCCAATTGGAGTATTAAAGAACTAGCCATTGAAGATCGCATGAATCCAATTCTCTATTGACTTTATAGTCATGAAGGGAGTGGACTATGACATCTTGTTAGGCCGCCGACCCTGGATGTGCAATGCACAGGTCATAGAAGACTAGGGTAACATTCTAATCTTCTTGGAAAATAGAACAGTGGTAGTAAAAGTAGAAATGGATACATGGAAGACCGCACCAATCAACCTAGATGCCATCTCCACCATGCTGAAGGGTGATGTGCAAATTAGGAAATCATAGGGGCCACTTACCCATAAGTACATCCCTTGTCCTAAGGATGAGTGAGATTGGATGCATGTGCTTGCCATGATCAATCTGTCATTCTCAGATAGTGAGGAGTACGAACATACTGCTAGGATAGCCGATAAGCCCAGAAATGCACCCTTAGTGCCAATCTACATGATGGCCAAAAGCTTGAACCAAATGATCCAACCCCATCGAAAACCACATTCCAAGTAACAAGCGAGAACTCCTAGAGATCCTAGAAGATTTGACAAGAAATCTAGATGGCAATCTAGCCACTAACCTTAAAACTCTCCAAGATCTCTTGGATGAACCTAAATGGCGATGGACCAAAGTGCATGACTTAAACTTAACGTACAATTGGGCCTTAGTCAGGCCTTAGTCAACGACGAGAAGGAAAGGCCCTATCAAGATCTAGGAGATGACGAACAGTCAAAGAACAATGTTCTAGAAAAAATAAGAGGATTGCTATTCCTTCAATGTGATGGAAGCAAAAGAGAGATGGACACGGTAGAATATGACACTAGTAAAGGATGATAGAGCAAATTCAAGCTAACTCCAACGTGCATAGGAAGAATGCCTTTAGAATCAAGGCATGGATTGCGATCCATCCTAGCTGGAGTATGTAGGGCCAATCAGCTTATGAACAAGTAGGCATTGCCTAGCCAAGTGCTTCACCAGTGCTTAGAATAGACTCACCATTTGAACTATGACCACCAGATGAGACTCCCTCTTCTAGAAAAGATAGAGAGTTTGATTCAGAGTCGGAGGTAAGTTCAAATAGTGATCCTAAGGTGTCACAACCACCTAAGACCAAACACACCAAAGGGGACCTACCAATCCATCTGAGGCACCAAAGGTTGAAGTAAGAATGACACATGCAGCCTAGGGATACACAGGTTGAAGAGCAAAGGAAGTTGTAAGACTTGCTAAAGAGATTTACTGAGTTTAAGAAAGGTGATAGGGTAGTGATCTTTCTAGGAACCAAACAACAAGGGCAAGTAAGTGAACTAATAGAAGGACCATCCAAAGTGAAGGAGGCTAATTTAGCTAAGGAAGAGGAGACATCTCAACTTGCCTTTATGGACTGAGGAAGAGGAGGCAAGTCTCATTGCTCTCTTGCAAGAGTACATCGATGTCTTTGCTTGGTCCCTTGTTGGTGAGCTAAAAGAGGTAGATCTAAGTGACATGACTCATAATATCCCCATGACCCCTAACACAATGCTGGTCACGCAACGATCGTACCCTATGAATCCCAAGCATACTCACACTATCAAGGAGGAAATTGAAAAGATGCTAAGGGCAAGATTCATTTACGAGATTGAGTGCATGGACTAGGTCTCGCCCCCCTCATAGTGATCATATTGAAGAAGAGTGGAAAAATCAGAGTGTGCATCAACTACAAGAAGCTAAATGCTGCTACCAAGAGGGACAATTATCCATTGCCATACACTGAACACATGCTTGAGAGAGTAGCAAGCAAAGAGGCCGACATTTTTTTGGATGGCTTCTCAGGATACAATTAGGTGAAAGTGCACCTGACGATAGGCACAAGAATGGCTTTGCCACTGAATGGGGCGTCTTTGCCTATATAGTCATGACTTTTGGGTTGACTGATGCACCTGCTACTTTTCAGAGGCTCATGTGTGCAATATTTAAGGGCATGCTTAAGAAGGAGTTAAAAGTATTCATTGATGACTTATATGTTCACTCCAACTAGAAGGAACATTTGTCAAACTCCGAGCAGTCTTTGAATGATGATGCAAACTATATCGTCTCTCATTGAACCCCTTAAAGTGCTAGTTTTGGGTAAAGCACAGATGCATCCTAGGTCATGTGGTGTCAAGAACGACATTTCCACTGACTTCTCAAAGGTTAGGGTTATTATCAATCTTCCACCCCTAATTGATTACAAGGGAGTTCAGTGCTTCCTTGGCCATACAGGGTACTATCAACAGTTTGTGCTAAACTATGCATTGATTGCTAGACCCCTGTATAAGCTGTTGATAATATTCAAATGGACTACTCAGGAATGCCAACATGCATATGAGGAATTGAAAAAGGCTCTAACCACCACACTAATCTTAAGGGCCCCAAATTGGATCGTAACCTTTCATGTTCATATTGACGCTTCGAAATTTGCAGTTGGAGCTGTGTTGTGCCTGCCTGGTGACTACAATCTAGACTATCTAGTGAGTTTTGCTTTCTAGCAGGCAACTCACAAATACGGAAATAAATTACTCCTTAATCAAACGAGAGGGGTTGGCCATGGTGTTTGACGTAAAGAAATTTCACCAGTATCTTCTGGCTACACCCTTTATTTTCTTCATTGACCATCAAACCTTGCTATATCTAGTGAACAAACCCTACAACACCAGGATGCATAGCTCGATAATTACTTTTGCTTCTTGAATTTTACTTCTTCTTCATTGTATGCAAGGGAAAGCAGCACTATATGGATGATCATATGTCTTGCATACCCACGAGAGAAGCCACTAGACATAGGGCATTTGAGACGAATTACCCGACGCACATCTATTCACCCTATCTAAACACCTTATTGGGGAATATGGGAATTTTTCATAAGTTTGGGACACATGGTCAAATCTTTAGATTTTTTATAACTTGAACACTATAACTCCAAATCAAGCACTCTATTGCTCAATAGATTCCATTTTTCAAGTGCTTTCCAATGATAGGTCACATCATATGGTTTTGAGAAACTTATGGGCATATTATCCAGGTGCCACCTTTTTAGTATTCAAAAAATGGGAATTGGGAGATTCCCAAACTCACTAATATTGTGTTTCTAGCAAAAGAGATCTATTTCGAGCCGACTTGATGCCATACTGGGCAGAAGACGTAGTCTAAGTATTGGAGTGCGGACTACCTGACCGACCCATAGAAAAGGCCCACCAACTGAGGTAGCTCATTCTCAAAATCCAACCCTATCAATTAATAGCAAGCCAACTCTATCGACTAGGGCAAGACTGGTTGTTGTGGAGATGCATGTGTGAGCACGAAATACATGATGTACTAGTTGAGGCGCATGGAGGAATTGTAGGAGGACACTTTAGTGGAGATACAATAGCTCGCAAGGTGCTACATTCTCAACTGTGGTGGCCCATGCTTTTCCAAGATGTGGCACGGTTCATGAAACACTGTGATGAGTGCCAACGGACCAAGGTGCCAGTTCACTAGGACAAAATGGAGCTAAGTCCCATTATAGCACAACAACCATTCGAGAAATGGGGGATCAACTTCATTGGGCCTATTAGTCCCGTGGCTCAATATTCGCAAGCCAAATACATCATAACTGCCATTGATTATCTCACAAAGTGGGTGGAAGCTCAAGCCACTCGAAACAACAATGCACGACCCACTACTAAATTCTTATGGGAGCAACTAATCTCTTGACTTGGCTGCCCCATCAAACTTGTCAGTAATCAAGGCACACACTTCATCAATGAGGTGATTGCTCATCTCTTGTCCACCTTCCTAATCATCCATTGGAAATCCTCACCCTACTACCCTCAGGAAAATGACCAAGCAAAATCAACAAATAAGATTCTGGTAAATGTCATGACCAAGGTAGTCTCTACTTTGTGCAACAACTAGGATAACAAACTAATGGTAGCCTTATGGGCCTATCGAATAGCCTACAAAATGGCTGTGGGACAGACCCCCTTTAGGTTGACCTACGAAACAAAGGAAATTCTACCTATAGATTTCTTCATACCTAGCTTGAGAATCACCATTCAAGAGAGATGGAAGGGGAAGGAAGCATGGATGGAACATCTAGTTGAGCTAAGTGCTTATCAAAAACTCGACTTTTGGCCACCCATGCGTTGATCTGTGAAAAGGCTGTTGGGGGTAAAGGCACCTCTACCTAGCCACCCATGTATTACTACACTGACAGTACCTGTCACTGCACACTGTAGGTGGCAGGCGCCCATCACACTCACTTATTCTTTATTCTTTTAGTGACAATTTGAATAAAGGAAGGCCCGGCCACACATTGTGGTTGTTGGAGTTCCCATTTCTTGTCTCTCTCTTTCTTGCTCTTGCTCTCCCACCATAGCTATCGCGTGCAAGCTTTGATCCTTTTCACCTTTCAACTAGTATCAGAACAGGTCCTTCTCGAGCACTTTCCGACATCTAAACGAGGTATGAGATCTTCCTTCTCACTTAGTTCTTGGCCATTCTTTGACATGAATAGCATGGTTTCATGAAGAGGCAGCCATAGCTTCTATCATTAAAGCTTGTTCTCTTCACCTCTTGCTTGGACTTGTCCTAGGATTGTGTAGGCCTATTGTAGGCCTTCATTGGGCTCTCGCTTATCCCCTACCCACCCTGATTTGGCCCCTCAAGTACAATAACATACTCACGTTTTATTTGCGCTTGTTTGTAAAAATAGCTCAAAAATCACTCTTTTTATCATATCTCGAGCATTCGGAACCCAATTCAGGCAAGGTAAGAGTCTAAGTTGGGGTTCTGGCATGCTTCGGACGTGATGGTAATGTCGGATTTGCCAAATTTTGATGACATAATATTGTGCAATAGATTTTAGGTCTGAGACATCATGTATTTGTATGTCTATGGCTTATGTGATGCTTCTACTGATGTCTATTGATACCGAATCACTTGTGGATGTTATGACTCTTATGTGAGACAAATTTGGAGCCGATTTAGCTCAGCCATTGGCTGTTTTGAACAGTCCCAGATCTGTCCAAAATAGGGCAGCCACCTGTTACTTCAATTTTATGCTTATAGATCTTGGTATTTGATGCCCGGTTGGTCCCGGTTGATACCTATTGATTCAGGGATGCATGCCTATTGATTTGCTACCATTTTGGAGCTGATTTTGATGCTGAAATATTCAGTTTTGAATAGTGAATCTCTGTTGTACATAGTTGAGTTGAAGCTATTTAATTCATGCTTGGTTATATATATGCTATTCAACACCATATTGGGGAATATAGGAATTTTCCATAAGTTTGGGACACGCGGTCAAATCTTTGGATTTGTCATAACTTGAATACCATAACTCCAAATCGAGCGCTCTATAGCTCAATAGATTCCATTTTTCAAGCGCTTTCCAATCATAGGTCACATCATATGGTTTTGAGAAACTTGTGGACATGTTATTTAGGTGTCACCTTTTTAGTATTAAAAAAATGGGAATTGGGAGACTCCCAAACTCGCTAATATTGTGTTATTCGAGCTATGTTTCAGGCATACATAGTGATGTATTGACATTTGGGGATCGACTTTGAGCTTGGCTTACACTTCGGATCATTAATTGAGCTTAAGCTTGGCTTTAGAAAGCATTTGGATGCTTCGTCTTTGATGCACTTATGGCATGCTTTGGTCTATGCTTGACCGCATTGATCACCATTATGGGTTATGTTACCTATGCATGCTAGTTATATTGTTTGGAGCCACTTGCTACTAGAGCTTTTTGAGATGGCAAGCTCAACACGTGCAGACATTGATGATGGACTACCTGGCTAGATGGGTCCACACATCTACACTTAGCATATTGGTGGTCATTATGACACTCACATGGCCATTGACTTATCACTTATTATATTTAGTTTGTTACACCTACCTACAACTAGCAAAGATGTAGCGCTAGTCGATTAGTGTAGTCGGTTATGCACTGTTTGACTTAGAAGGCCACTTTCCTTTATGTTGTATCTCATCTATACTTTGTGCACATTGTATAATGTGTGGAAGAAGAAGAAAAAATCAGCAAGAAAACGTTTTGGCCTCTATCTCTCTTCTTGTATTCTTGAGTGAGCTTCCTCTTGTGTATATAGTGTGTGTTTGGCATAGCAACTCAAGCAAAGTTTCCCACCATGCGATTATTGATATAGTATCAGGGCCGCGCCACTGAGAGAGGGCTGATTTTGAAGGCTGAATTGAAGGAGAAGAAACAAGGTTCGAGCAAGCAAGCAATGGGTAAGAAGCTCTTCCATTCTTCCACTCTCTCTCTTGGATAGTGCTTATGGAGGCACCAGAAGCAAGGTAGAGCAAAAATCTCAGATTACTATGAGATTTGGTGTACGAACAGAGCACTGTATATTTTACAGATTGGCCCTTCAGGACTCTCCTGTAGTTATTTTGGGCATCTGAGGCCGTTTCAGGCCCCGTTTTAGAGCTGCAAGGTTGCGGACAATAGTTTCAGGATACACTGTGATTTCGGCTGTATTGATCGAAAGTGGGTACACATGTTACAGATTTTGAATTTGTAATTTTTGAGGTGTTTGCAGGAAACAAATATAAGGTTTATCTGCAAACATATTGCAAGTTACATGTACTATTGAGCAATTAATGAAAAAGGTTGCTTGGTGTATTATTGTGCACGTGCTGTGAAAGATTGCAGAAGACTAGCTTGCTATGTTGTATCCTTGTTTGTGATAATGGCATAGAACAATGGAAATTCCATTATTGAGAAGCTCGACAAGAACAACTACCCTTCATGGAAGTTCCATGTGACGAACTTCCTCATTGGAAAGGGCCTTTATGAGTTTGTTTCAGGTGAAGAAAAGGAGCCAGAGATGGGTATCTCTCCAACTGCAGATGAATTAAAAGCATGGAAAGAATGGAATATGAAATACAAAAAGTTGATGCACTAGTTATATGCAGTCATTGATAATATGATGTTGGGACATATCAGGAATGTAGAAACTTTACATGCAGTTTGGACAATTTTTGAGAACATATTTTCAGTAAATACATAGGCATGAAAGATTCAACTCAAGCAAGAGTTGAATGCCTTGAAGAAAGGAAAAATGTCTATCAATGAGTATGTGTTGAAGGTGAGGAGCATTGCTGATGCTTTATCAGCGATTGATGCAATGCTTGATGATGATGATTTGGTTTCATCTACTTTGAGTGCCCTTAATAATGAGAAGTCATGGAAATCATTTGCTGCTTCAGTATACATACGGAAGCCATTTCCAAATTTTGATGAGCTGATCTCTCTCATCATTATCGAAGAGATCAATATGCAGAGTGACTCATCTGAAAAAATAGTGAACAGATTCAAGATTTTTACTCAAGTTTAGGAAGCGGACATGGTAGATCCTCTTTGAGAGGCTGTGGTATGGGACGTGGTGGCGATAACTAGCAAAACAGGTTCAATCAACAATTTGGTGAAATGTAGGTTTCAAGAGGCCAATGAAACTTTAGAGGTAGGGTGAGCTCTAGAGGAAGAGGTGGATGGCAGAATAGAGGTTCTAGAAATTCTGCTATTGTTTGCTATTATTGTGAAAAAACAGGTCATATTGTACCAAATTGTTATGCCAAGAAGGATGATATTCACAGTGATAAATTACAATGAAACTATGCATTGTCTTCACGACAGAATGAAGACAAAAATGAGCGTCTGTTTGTTATGCAGCATATGATAAATGCAGTTATAGGAAAGGGGACACATGATGATGTATGGTATGTCGATTCAGGTGCATCTAATCATATGACTAGTCATGTTGAATGGTTTGGAGAGATGCAAGACTTACGAAATCCATGTTATGTGCAGACGGGTGATGATTCATGCCATACATTGGAAAGGTTTCCTTGTCCTTGTATGATGGCCAGACAAAGAGTCTGATAGATGTATTACATGTTCCATCAATTACAAAGAATCTAGTATCTGTTGGCCAAATGGTAGAGCAGGGGTTGTAGGTCTGATTCAATGCAAAAGGTTGTTCTGTAGAAGACTTTAATGATAAGTGCAAGTTGGTCGCAAAAGGAAGTGGAGTTGGTTGCATGTTCACTTTAGATGTTGGAATTTCTGCAATGGATGCTGCTATGTATGCTTAAGGAAAAGGAGTAGCTACAGATATTGAAATATGGCATAAACGTATTGGACATGCAAATGTGCAAAGACTGAAATTAATGCATTCTAGAGGATTGGTTATAGGGTTGCCTTCATTTAGAGTTGCAGAATTGCATAAAGTCTGTGAAGCATGCTAGTTTGGTAAGCAAGCAAGGCGATCCTTCTCGCATGACAGAGAAGTGAGTAGAAAAATACTTGATGTAGTGCATACAGATATTTGGGGGCCTTCACAGAATGTATCTCTTGGTGGCAGCAAATACTTTGTCACATTTATTGATGACTGTTCAAGGAAGTTATGGGTATACTTCATGACGGAAAAGAGTGATGTCTTTGAGCACTTCAAATCTTTTAAGGCAGCTATTGAAATAGAAATAGGCTTAAAAGTGAAGTGCCTGAGATCAGATGGAGGGGGAGAGTACCTCTCTAATGAGTTTAGTGGCTTATTGAGGACTCATGGGATAAAGAGGCAATTTACTTGTAGGTATACCCCACAACAAAATGGGGTTACATAAAGAAAAAATAGACATATTGTAGAAGTTGCACGGGCATTAATGACTGAAAAGAATATGCCCAAAAAATTTTGGTATGAGGCTATCCATACTACTGCCTATATTATGAACAGAACCCCCACAATTGCAGTTCATGGGATGACTCCTAAAGAATGCTTTACTGGCAAGAAGCCCGATGTATTGCACTTGAAGGTATTTGGATGTCGCATATGTTCATGTGCCAGATGAGATATGGAAGAAGCTTAATCCAAAGTCAGAAAAAATTATTTTTATTGGATACTCTTTAGAGCATAAAGGGTATCACTATTATAACCCTGTGTGAGTTCAGAGTGAGCAGGGATGTTATCTTTGATGAGATGGGCAGCTGGTATACACCTGATGGTGATGTATTAAATTATGATAATGATTAGGACAGCTATGTGGAGAAAGAAAAACAAGAATCACAGAGTCTTAATGGACCAGAAACATCATCTGGTACTATACCTACAGTGAGCCCTTGGTCTGGGAGACTAAGGAGTAGCCCCACATCTTCAGGTGGATCTATAAGTGTTACAGGGAAGGACAAACAAAAGAAGAAAGTGTTGGATGGTAATGATGCATCTACCAGTCATTTGGGATTTAACGGAGATTCTAGTGGTTCAGAGAGTTTGGATGATGAGCTTGGTATTCCTTCAGTCAGGACACCAGGTTTACAGAGAGCTCATAGTAATGTAAAGGCTCCATTGAGTGATCCGATGGTATGTAGATCTAGTAGGGTCAGATATCTTGTTAAAAGATTTGGTTTTGAAGGTTATGCAGCTCACCATTATGCCTATATGGTGAAAATAGTTGAGGATGTTGAGCCCACTTGTTTTGAGAATGTTGTTGGTCATGCTCATTGGGATGCAGCAATGGATGAGGAGATGGCTGCATTAGAAGCCAATAAGACTTGGGATTTGGTATCCTTACCTAAGGGTAAGAAAGCTATTGGCTGTAAGTGGGTTTACAAAGTCAAGCATAATACAGATGGTTCGGTTAGCAGGTATAAAGCTAGGCTGGTTGCAAAAAAGGCTATGCTCAAACATATAGCATAGATTATGAAGAGACATTCAGTCCAGTTGCTAGGATGGCAACTGTTAGATGTGTGATTGCCTTGGAAGCAACCAAAGGTTGGAGTTTGCAGCAAATGGATATTAAGAATTCCTTCTTGCATGGTGAATTGCAAGAAGATGTGTATATAGAGCAGCAGCAGGTTATGAGGATTTAGAGCATCCCACATATGTGTGTAGGTTAAAGAAGTGTAATATCCCCCATGTAGTCTACCTGTTTCTTTTCCACGGGAACTCCCCTCTCAAGGTAATTTTTTTTTAATTTGGTGCAAATTCTTTTAATCTCCTCTCTCTCCCTTTCAATAGGATGTCAAAGAGAGAGAGGGAGAGAGAGAGAAAGAGAGAGAAAGAGAGGTAGATTAACCATATACCCTCCAAGTGGGGGGGTAGCATGGTAGGCCGCCCTCCACTTGGCCCCCTCCATAAGACCTCCCTCCCCCTATATAACCCCCCAAGCTGTCGGAAGCAGCACGGCCCCTCCCCTACGCCGTGGTGATGTCGTCGCCACTCCCACCATCATCATCATCTTACCTCCCCCACTTCATCATCGCCGTCATCACCATCATCTTCTTCATCATTATCATCATAATCATCATCATCCCTCCCCCCCCCCCCCGCCATCGTTTCGTCAAAAGAAGGAGAGAAGACATCGTCTGATTTTTTCTTTTAGAGAAGAGAAAGGAGTTTGGAAGCTTCCAAAGCATCTCCTTTAGGAGGTGTTTCACCCGCAAGACCCGGCTTAATTTTTCCTTAATCCGTGACCACATCAATTCAAGTGCAAAGGCCGTGAGGATTGGTGGGAAGCTGCTGGACAATTTGCAGGAAATTCCTGCGCATCTAATAGCTATCTCTGCACACAAAAGCCACTAGATTTCCATGAAAGATAGCACCCAAGAGGTACACAACTAGCAACTATGCAGTGTGTTTCTACCCAAGGTGGAGGAGTGGCTGCTAATGGGGTTTCGATTGTCAAGAATCAGGTCCATGATCCCGCACTCCTTGTCGATGAACTCAATATGTTAAATGATAACGTAACCTCATATATACAAAGTTCATGAAATACGTATCGAATAAATTCATAGGGAATTTTTGCATTAGACACTCTCATAAAAATTGTTTCATTGCATTATTTAAGAAGGTTCTCTTGAATTTAATAAAAAAGTCTAACGCATGAGTTGCATGAATATTTGCAAACACGGGGTGATTTCATGGAAGTTAGCTGCACTAATGGAACGACTCAGTATTACCTTCGTGTCCCAGATATATTAATTATGCTCCATCGTGTATTGAATGGGAAATGGCATATCGTAGGGTTTTCTCTTGAGATTGATGGTGAAATGCATAAAGTATCACAGTCATATTAGATACATGCAAGGAAAACTTCTACATGCATGGGAAAGATTCTCGCATAAACAAGCAACATGTTAAGTCGCATGCATTGAAAGGACCTTCACATGTGTCGTACAAAACTATTGCTTGTGACTAGTATTTATCATGGGTTTCTTTCATACCTTAATTGCATGATCATAAAAAGATAAGTTCATGGAAGGGTAGACATATCTTAAGGGTCTTCCTCTCGAATTGATTAGCAAAATCAAGTGATATGGTTGTCGCATCCATACTAGATGCATACGAAGGAACTATTGCATGCATGGGTAATATCAAGATTGCACGCATAAAAAGATTGCATGAAATTAATGTGCACTAAAATGTTTGAATTCATGCTTTGTATATTGGCCTTGAAATCGTTGAGTAAAGTCAATACTTATCTTAATCAACGTAGTTAGACAAGCTCAAAGAAAGGGTTAGAAAGGGGCAAACATTAGTGCATATGAGTACTATTGAAAAAGGGGGTTAAGATTAGGTATTCTTGTATCGCAAAAAGTATCCTTGGTCAATTAGGGATCGAAGGAAAGATCACATAGATACTTCAAGGGATCTAGGAGATAACCAGCAAGTTGACCAACCAAGGACAACGAGGTTGTCCATGACCTATTTTTACCAAGAGACCTAAGGTAAGGATAATTAGGGTCGGTAGGGTACAAACCCTAACCCGAAGATAAAGAGAAAACAAGAAACCTAGCTTGTGAGGCCCTTGGGATCTCACCAAGTTGCGAACGATATAGGATCGGATGCTGGGAGAATTTGGGAAAAAGGAATCACACCTTAGCAGTTGGTCGTACAAACGACCTCCAAAATGATCGTGATTGTACATACATTGTTTGAATTTCTTTGCTCAAGGAACTAACTCAAGGAAAAATAATTAATGCTTCAGGTTAAAAGCCTGAAGGGAGAGGCAGGTTCAATTACCTCCGACTGTCTGCTTGGCCCTATCCAAGGGGGTTGTTAGCCGCAAAGGGTATATGGACCTAGCCCACCGCGAGAGGTCTCTCTGTGGGTGCTGCTTGGAGTGGGAGGACACTTGAGAGTGCCAGGGGAGGCTTTGGCTATAAATTCCTTGCCTCTGGATCCCACACAAGAGGCCGACGTGACTCGAGATGGGATCTTGAGGCGCGTGTACTAGTCTACGGGTGAAACTTGGAGTAGTAATCTTGTAGATTGCTGGGATAGCCTTCGGGCATGATATTTGATGTATTCCGGGAATATGATAAATAAATATCAGATATTTAAAAAAAAATCTTTTCATTGTTTTTGTGTCAGTGCCTAAGTTATGTGAAGGAGCCTCTATTTAAATTTATTAATTAAGGAAGCTGCCTTTGCATGTCAAACATAATGTGGTAGGTAATTAGGTAGCTAAGAAAACTGAGGAAAGTGCGGTGGACGTGACTTGGGTCTGTCCTACGGAAGGGTGGCCCCGATTAGCTGGAAACTTTTCTCAAAAGACGTGAAAACGATACTATGAAGACCTAGCATCAGTAGAGTTAGAATCCCCATTTATGTTGTTTTAGGGGAAAGGAATGGAACTATGCCTTATGGTAGAGAGGTTGAGCTTCGCATCCCTCTTGTTTCCCATTCTCCATGAACCAAGTGCAGTATGAATCCGCTTCGATTCTATTGTTCCTACGCAAAGTGGTCCATCTGGATCTCGACGCTAGCTACTTCCTAGAGACTTTGCTGATAGGAAAGGAACCCTGACTTCAGGTCGATTCTAAGTGGGAACGGCTCGACACTTCTGCTTGAGGCAGACTCGAGAAGACCTAGATTGCAAACCTGTGACATTCCTTGCGAGTGTCAGGCGGCACTTTCTAGACTCTCTTCCCGATGGGCTGCTAAGACATGTCCCACAAGCGAATGAGTGGACATGTTACAGTTGGTATTAGAGCGAACCAACGGGATCTAAGGATTACAAGGGAACCTAATTGAGGAAAATAAAGGGAGTAAGGGGATAAATAGGGGAAGGTGAGTAGAATAGAGCAGTGTTTTCTATTGAAAACATTTCTTTATTCACTTATGGATGCTGGTTTGCACAGTCACAAAGCATGGAGCAAGTTCTTGGTGTTCCAGGTGATGTTCATGACTGCAATGCATGCTTCGAATTATTGCCAGATGCTTGGCATGATGGATATTCTGGACTGCATCTATAATCCTTTTCCCTTGTATGCAAAACAGAGATGGATGGGAGACTCAGGAATATACTACATAGCAACCCACCAACTCACGTACCTTCAGACCAACTTGAAGAGAATCAAGTGGATGGAGGATTTAAAGATTGTGAAGCTATTCATCTTTGTCAAAGGTCACGTAAATGTAACTTTGCATGTTAGCAGTCAGCACGTCAAGCAGAACAAGTATGTCTATGAAGAAGTGACACGGGTGATCTCTGCTGACAAAATCAAAGTGTTAGGGCGCTATGAGAAGAACGTGTATCAAAGGAAGGGATACCCCAAGCTTCCTATGACTTCCCGTTTCCTGAAAATCCATGACCCCACTCCATATTATTACTCCATCCTTGTAGCCGATTGTAACACAATCCTATTTTTCCCAAACTGATGTATCAATCAGCCTATCCTACTTATCCAAAATAAATGTACTCAAGGGTTATGACTTCATGAATAAATAAGACTTTTTATCTTAATCGTAAATGTTAGCTAAGGTGTTAAGTGATTAAATCACTTGGCTAAAAGCTGTGCTAGTCATATTAACATGATATGGGAACGTATGATAAGATGTTAACATAAAGAATCTTATTGTTCAGATGCAACCCCAAGCGTAGGTTCCAAATCCAACTCGTGCACTATGTCCAACTGTGGTTCAAGAGAAGAAATTCCTTCTCAAACAAATTAAGCCACCCGAGTTTGATGGCAAGGAAAGGACTGTTCAAGCCAACGTCGAGATCTGGATTGAGTCCATGGAGGACTATTTTGAGGCAGCAAGAACTGCATCTGCTAACCAAGCCATGCTCGCTAAACTTAAGCTTACAGGCAAAGCGAGACTTTGGTGGAAACAGTGGTGTAGAGACCAAGCGATCTCAGAGGGGACAGTCACTTGGGATAAGCTTAAGGAAGCTGTGCGAGGGAGGTATCTGCCACCTCCCTACCGCACATAAAAGATGAATGAATTCTATAACTTGAAGTAGCTAGGATTATCCCTTGAAGCATATTATTCGAAGTTCATTTCACTTCTAAAGTATGCACCCCCAATGGATATGACACAACAGGTGTCAAAATTCTGTGTTGGGTTGAATCCACCCATAAACACTCGACTGGAATCAATGCACCCAACGGACCTACAAGACGCACTCATTCGAGTTGCTCCAATAATATAGGAGGTGCAAACCAAACCAAGGAACAATAGGATGTGGCCTTACAAGGATCAGAATAAGGGTATGTCTATGGCTCAGACTAAGCGAGCGCAGGGTCAGAATCAGGGCCGAAGAAAGAAAGCTAGAGCCAATGCTATCAACAACTTTGTTCCTGTTGAGAATCTATCAATCACACCTTGTGTATGCCCCTTTGTATGGAACAGCTAGGTTAGGAAGATGCAGTTTATTCTAGGAAGAGAGACAGAATCCCATATGCACAGTGGATGAAATGTGCCACCAAGCAATCCTATATAATGATGTACTTGACTATCACTTTCATATGATGATAATGCAATAGTACTTGTCTCTTTCATTCAAGTCTCTGTGTCATTGTCAGTCCTACACAAGATTGTGTTTATGAGTTCAAGTCTCAATCTTGAAACCTAATTCACTTGTGTAACAGTTGTCTTCTTTGTCAATGTCAACATGAGTAGTATCTTCATCTTCCATCCTCCATAGCTTCCGCCTTTGCCATGCTCTAGATCTCGCATTTCTAACATGGTATCAGAGCCCAGTTGGGCATGGCATTGCTTGTCTAGCCTCTCTCAGTCTCTCTTAACCTCAGGTCAGCTCAAGTCCAGCTCATGGTTCCATTTCTTACCTCTATCCTCACTGAAGCTTCCATGGCAGCCATAGCCAGCAGCACCCTGTCAACTTGAAGCTCCTGGATCTTTCTCCACAGGTCATATCTGAACCTACTCTCTTCTAGCCATTTGTTACTTGACTCCCAAGGCTTCTTTCTATCACTTAAGATCTTGACATTGGCCACTCCATAGCTCAGCATTGCTTAAACTGTCAATCTCTGCTCTGTGTCTGCCATAGCCAGACAGGACCTACCTTGCTTGGAGCTTCTATATCTTACTCTACAAGCCATCTTAGCCCACGATTCCTTCTGGAGAAACATCCCTCTACTCGTGGCGAAGCTCCCTGATACATCACAGTCGAACATTGGTCATCATCGAGCCCAGCATTGCGGAAATCGCGGAAGTCTGTACAAACTGCGCCTGCTCACGGAATTCGAATCTGCGCGTGCAGTACGGGCCGCGATCTGGACGAGGAGGTTAGGGCTTTGGTAGAGCATCTCATGAGCTACATTTTCATAAAAAAAGTTTTGAAAATGGTCAACCACAGCTCCCACAATCTGTAAAAAAACCAGGGCTGCCTCAGAAACCCTAAAAGTCAGCCATAGCCAAAACCTTGAAAGCTTCATTTTTTTTCAATTTCTCACTCCTCCAAGCTCACTGAAGGCCCTGCCACTCTGATCCACTGTGTCACTGAAGTTCCCAACAAGATTTGCCTTCCAAGCTAGCAAGCAGAAGATTCAAAGTGAAGGTCAAGTTCAACGAGACGACATCAACAAGCATCAAGAATCAAACTACATAGTGTGTTTTCACACTAATATTACTTGTGTCTCTTGACACACTGCAATCTGCCCTTCCACTGATAAATCTGAGAATCTGGAGTTGATTTGCTGCTCATCCTTGGTCATGGAAATGACGAACAAAAAGATCGCTATGTGGATACACTCCATGAAGAGCAACATGACTTGTGTTGTTTATCTACACTACATAGAAGATGTGCCTATTCTACTTGCAGGGAAGATTCAAGCCTTGATTCAAGTTTCATCCTTGTGTTTATTTGAAGAACTAGAAGACATGCCTATTGCTTTGGGGAAAATAAGAAATTCTTTGCTTGAGGGGGACAACTGGAAGAGCAAACTCAAAAATGCTACAAGCAAAGTCCATCAAGAAGACCATAAGATCAAAGAGCAAAGGAAGAAGGACAATAAGAAGATCAGCCATGAAGACCAAAAGACCACATCATTCAAAGCTGAAGAACCAAAGAAGAAAGATAAGAAGATTTTCCATGATGCTGACAAAGAAATAGCATATGCTGAAAAAGACCACAAGGGCTTATCGGTCCTTGTCTCTCATTTTCTGTTTTAAAAGCATTGTACCTGCCTTAATGTTCCTTCATAAGCTTTGTAAACTCCTCATGTAAGCCTTGTACTACAGCCTCTGTACACTTTGTGAGGCCCCTGTTACAGCCTCTGGATGTCCACCATGTTTATGGTACCCACACTTAGCCTTTTCTGCGACAGCCTCTGGTGTTTTGCCATGTTTGTGGTATGCCCACACTTTGCAGGTACTGCTCTCACTAAAGCCTCTACACACTTTGTACTTTCAGGTTGTGATTGAGGAGGGGTGTTGAGAATCTATCAATCACACCTTGTGTATGCCCCTTTGTATGGAACAGCTAGGTTAGGAAGATGCAATTTATTCTAGGAAGAGAGACAGAATCCCATATGCACAGTGGATGAAATGTGCCACCAAGCAATCCTATATAATGATGTACTTGACTATCACTTTCATATGATGATAATGCAATAGTACTTGTCTCTTTCATTCAAGTCTCTGTGTCATTGTCAGTCCTACACAAGATTGTGTTTATGAGTTCAAGTCTCAATCTTGAAACCTAATTCACTTGTGTAACAGTTGTCTTCTTTGTCAATGTCAACATGAGTAGTATCTTCATCTTCCATCCTCCATAGCTTCCGCCTTTGCCATGCTCTAGATCTCGCATTTCTAACAGTTCCAACACAAAGCAATGATCGCAATCCACGTTGCTTCCATTGCAACGAGCACAGACACTTCAAGAGGGAGTGTCCCAAGCTTGGCAGAGGGCATCACCAAGGGCAATTCCAAGGTCAAAATAGGTCCGCTCATGGACAAGGAACCACCGTTATGGCCAGAGGGAGAACCTCCAATGTTTCCAACAAGGATCTAGACGATGAAGAAGATCCATCGATGGATGCTGACATGGAGAGGGCAACGATTCACACCACTCTTCACAAGAAGGGTCCAAATCACCAATTCTCGGTGATTCAAACTCCATCAGAATATCAAGGTGAAAGCTTCAAAACCCTGATTGACTGTGGTAGTACACATTCCTTCATTTCGCCAATCTGTGCAAAAAGATTAGGGATAGCCACAATAGATGCACCTACTTTACTTATGGAATTAGAAAATGGTCTTGAGGTCACTTGTACTAGGCAAACTGCTAAGGTGAAATTCCTACTGGGTGGGAAGCCAACTTCTGTGAGATTCAGGGTAATGAACCTAGGTGTCCACGAATGTTTACTCGGAATGGATTGGCTAATACCCAATGATGCCCACATCCACTATGGGAAGGGCTAAGTCTCCTTCCAAAATTCTAAAGGGGAACTAGTCACGACCCAAGGTGAGGCTGGTAAGCCAAAAATACAGTTGACAAAAGCAACACGGATAATAAAAGGTGTCCAAAAGGGTCTACCTATCTACTTGATTAAATCGAATACGCTAGATCAGAATCAAGAAGCTGGAGAAGAACCTTCATGGTCAAAGGAATATGTAGATGTATTTCTTGAAGAGCTGATGGAACTTCCTCCCCAAAGGGAAGTCCACCACGAAATCAAACTTGTGCCAGGAGCTGCGTCGGTCGCAAAGAGGCCATATAAGATGTCCATCTCGAAAGCTATCGAACTGAAAGAGCAACTCAACAAGGCTACATCCATCCTAACAGCTCACCATGGGGAGCTCCAGTGTTGTTCCAAAAAAAGAAAGATGGAAAGCTTCGCCTATGCATTGACTACAGAGGGTTGAATCAAGCAACTATAAAAAATAAATACCCCATTCCAAGAATAGATGAATTACTTGACCATCTTCAAGGGGCAAAGATCTTCTCAAAGATAGATCTCAGATCTGGATATTATCAGATAAGGATCAAGGAAGAAGATATCCCGAAGATTGCATTCAGTACAAGGTATGGACACTTGGAATTCCTAGTGATGTCATTTGAGCTGACGAATGCTCCTGCTACCTTCAACAGGTTAATGCATGATATCTATAGGCCCTATCTTGATGACTTTGTACTCGTCTTCTTTGACGATACCCTAGTCTACTCAAAACATGAAAAAGATCATGAACCCCAGCTTCGCATTGTTCTTGAAACAATGAGAGCACAGAAGCTTTATGCCAAGAAGAAGAAGTGCACATTTTTCAAGCAACAGATTGAATATCTGGGATTCATTGTATCAGCAAAAGGAATTTCAGTAGATCCAACTAAGGTGAGAGACATTTTGGAATGGCCAACACCAACTTCTGTCAAAGAAATACATAGTTTTCTTGGATTGACAGGATGGTACAGAATTTTCATCAAAGATTATGCTTTGATTGCAGCACCTATGACTGATCTACTAAATAAGCAAGTAGCAATTGTATGGTCACCTACTGAACGTACCAGCTTTGACAAACTAAAACAAAGCTTAAGAAGTTTGAAGTGGTAACTAATGCTAGCACACTTGCTTTAAGATGTGTACTTATGCAAGAAGATAATCCAGTAGCATATTCTTCAAGAAAATTGAAGAGCCATGAAAGGAATTATGCTACCCACGACCTGGAGCTGTTGGCTGTCATCCATGCTCTCAAACTTTGGAGACATTACTTGCTAGGAAACAAATTTTCCTTAGTAACAGACCACAAGAGTCTTAAATGGATTTTCACCTAGAATGAGCTCAATATGAGGCAACGTCGATGGATTGAAGTGCTAGAAGAATACGATTTTGAAATCAAATATAGGCCTGGAAAAGAGAATGTGGTTGCCGATGCACTCAGTCGCAAGGCATTTCTAAATTCTCTTATTTTGCGAGATCCATCAACAGCAAGGTCTTTAGCCACAAGAGTGTCAATGCCAAACAACCTGATTCTTGAGCTAGCAAAAGAAGAGGCATATCATGACCCAGTCTATCAGAAAATGCTAAGGGAGATCCCCATCAAGGATCAAGACCCAAAGCTAAAGATGAAGTATCAAGAATTCTCCATCAATAATGGACTTTTCTACTTTAGGACAAGATTATGTATCCCTGTAAGCCTATTGAGATGACAAGCTCAATACATGCGGACATTAATGATGGACCACCTGGTTAGATGGGTTCACACGTCTACACTTAGCACGTCTGTGGTCATTATGACTCTCACATGGCCATGACTCATTACTTATTATATTCAGGTTGTTATACCTATTTATAGCTGGCATATGTAAAGAATCGCGTGGTGGGGGGACTTGCTCAAGATGCTGTGTCGAACACACACAGAATGCACAAGGAGAAGCTCACTCAAGAGACAAGAAGAGAGATGGAGGCCAAAATGTTTTTTTGCTAGTTTCTTCTTCTTATTTCACACTCTTTACAATGTACACAAAGTATAGATAAGATACAACAAAAAGGAAAGTGGCCTACTAAGTCAAAAATGCATAATTGACTACACTAGTCGACTGGTGCTATAACTATGCCAGCTGTAAATAGATGTAACAACTAGAATACAATAAGTAATGAGTCAATGGCTATGTGAGAGTCATAATGACCACCGACGTGCTAAGTGTAGATGTGTGGACCCATCTAACCAAGCGGTCCATCATCAATGTCCGCATGTGTTGAGTGTTGAGATATCGAGCTCCACTCGTGATACGCCAGGGTGACCGTTGTGTATTTATGTCACCGACTTGTCAGTTGCAGACGTGGTTGGTACACCGCCCATGAATAATAGCTACATGATAGCTATCCTTATCTACTCTAGTTTGTGGCTCAGTTAGTATGCCACCTTAGTTAGTTGAGTTTGGTTTTGAGACCCATATAGAGGGTTCTTCTATTTCTTTGTACTTGAGTTCTTTTGGCTTACACAACTAAGAAGAGGAAAAACTGTTTTCAGCCTCCACCCTTATGTGTCTTCCCCCATTGTGCAAGCAAGAAAGCTTCAAGCGAGACTCCTTCCTTCTCTCCCACAATCTTGACATGGTATCAGAGCCTTGTTCGTGGTAAGGAGCTCAAGAAAGCAAGCCAAGCTCGCGGTGTTCTGGTAAGAGGAGCAGTGTTGCTTTCATTTTCTGTTTTGGGAGCAGATCTCTGCAGGTAGCACAGTCGGAAAGTGCAGGAGTGCATTGTCTCAGGTTGAGACGCCCTTCGCGGCGACCTTATTTTTTTGATTTGAGGCCATTTCGGGGCCTGTTTTGGAGGCGGAAGTTTTCTGCACGCACTCAGAAAAAGGCCCAGTTTTATGCTGTGCAGCCACTGTTCTACAGGTCGGTGAAAAGTTACTGTAGAAATTGCATCGTATGCTTGTGCGCAGAGACATTGGGAGTTACAGAATCATCCCTGTTACCTGTTGATGCAAAATCGTCACTAGGAAGTGACTGTGTGGTCAAATACCACTTTTGCCAGTTTTGCAGATTAGCCCTTGTGAGGTTGAAGCTGTGTTCTTTGAAGTGACAGAATTTTTTGCAGTATTCTGTAATGGCGTCTGATTCTCTTTCACAGATTGTAACTGAAAAGCTTGACAAGAACAACTTCCAAGCATGGAAGTTTAGAATGACGAATTTCCTTATGGGAAAAGGATATTGGAAATTTGTTGCAGGAAATGAAGAAGAACCACTTCTTCCTGATGTTCCCAATCAACATCAAATGCAGGCATTCAAAACATGGCATGAGAGAGCCAGGAAAGTTATGTATTGGCTGTCTATCAATATTTCAGACTCTATGATTGTGCATATTCAGGATGCAAGTACGCCAAAGGAGGCATGGGATACTTTGTCAAAAATGTATAGCACAAATACGCAAGCCAGGAAAATGCAGCTCAAGCAAGAGTTGCATAATGTGCAAAGAGAAAGTATGAGCATCAATGACTACCACATGAAAGTGAAGAAGATTGCAGATGCACTTGCTTCCATCGGGTCGCCAATGGAAGATGATGATTTAGTTTCTGTGACCTTGAATGGTCTAGGAAAGGATTATGCACAGTTTTGGACATCCATTTCAGTTCGTGAAAGATTTCCTGATTTTGAGGAGTTGATTGCTCTTCTAATTTCTGAGGAACAGAGAAATGGTGGTGCATCTTCTTCAGGAGGAACTTCAAAAGAAGCTGTCTTCTACTCAAATGCTGGAAGAGGTAGAGGCAGAGGTAGAGGAGGCCGATTTGGAGGCCGTGGTAGAAATCAGAATATGCAGCAAACTCAAGAAAACCAGTCCTATGGAGGAGGACGTGGTAACTCTAGAGGCAGGGGGAGCCAAAGAGGTCGTGGTGGATGGCAAAGAGGTCAAAATGCAAACAGTAATGTTGAATGCTACTACTGTGGTAAAATGGGTCATATGGCTGAAGACTGCTATAAAAAGCAGAATGACATCATGAATGGAAAACTGCAACAAGGGAATTATGCATCTTCTAGCAGACAGGGTGATGACAGAAATGAGCATTTGTTCATGGTGCAGCACATGAACAATTCTGTGACAAGTGCAGAAGAAAGCAATGATGTATGGTATGTTGACTCAGGTGCATCAAACCACATGACAGGTCATGCAGAATGGATGGAGGATGCAAGAAAAATGGAAAAACCAGGATTTGTGGAGACTGGTGATGATACTGCACACCCTATTGTGCAGATTGGAAAAATTCCTTTGTCTATGCAGGATGGGAAAAAGAAATACCTCTCCGATGTATTTCATGTCCCGAATATCACCAAGAATCTGGTTTCTGTTGGTCAAATGGTTGAGCAGGGCTTGCAGGTCAGATTTAATACTCATGGATGCTTTGTTGAGGATATGAAAAATAAAGGTCGCTTGATAGCAAAAGGAAAGAAGAAGGGCAGAATGTTTACGTTGGATGCATACATGTCTGAATTGAGTGCAGCAATGTTTGCACATGGGACCGGTGTAGTTGCAGATATTGATATCTGGCATAAACGCATTGGTCATGTTAATGTACAGTGACTTAAATCAATGCAGGCCCAAAATATTGTTGCAGGATTGCCAAAATTCAAGGTTGCAGAAATGCATAAGGTATGTGAAGCCTGTCAGTTTGGAAAACAGGCAAGGAAACCATTTCCTAGACATGTTCAAGAGAGTGAGAAGCCATTGGAATTAATCCACTCTGATGTGTGGACTACTAAAGCTGCATCTCTTGGAGGCTGTCATTATTTTGTCACTTTTATTGATGACTATAGCAGAAAAGTTTGGGTGTATTTTATGAAAAAGAAAAGTGAAGTTTTTGGGCATTTCAAAACCCTTAAAGCTATGGCTGAAAAAGAAACAGGTCTGCAAATAAAATGCCTAAGGTCAGATGGAGGGGGAGAGTTCCTCTCAAATGAGTTTGCAAAGTTCTTACAGGAGCATGGCATAAAGCAGCAATATTCATGCAGTTATACCCCACAACAAAATGGAATTGCAGAAAGGAAAAACAGGCATATTGGAGAGGTATCTCGTGCCATGCTCAATGAAAAAGACTTGCCAGATTTTTATTGGGCTGAAGCAGTTGCTACAGCAGTCTATATAATGAACAGGACTCCCACTGCAGCAATACATGGGATGACTCCAGAGGAGAGGTATACTGGTAGGAAACCAGATATTTCTCATTTGAAAATTTTTGGTTGCATTGCCTATGTACATGTGCCAGATGAGTTGAGATCCAAGTTGGATCCAAAAGCTGAGAAGTGCATCTTTATTGGTTACTCTCTGCAGCAAAAAGGGTATAGATGCTATAACCCTTCTACTCGTAAGTTTACAGTGAGCAGAGATGTTGTTTTTGATGAGATGAGTAGCTGGTATAAACCAGTAAATGTGATTGATGATGTAGATGCACAAAATGGTAATGCTGCACAGAATTCACAGCAGCAGTCACAAAATATTAGTGGACCTGGAGCGTCCTCTAGCAGTGGTTCACATTCTTCGCCGTGGACAGGCAGATTGAGATCAGGAGAATCTTCTCAAAGCAATGCAGATAGTGGTATGCAGGTATCACGAAAAGAAAAAGAGAAGGTTGATCAGCCCATGTTTGATGTGAATGCAGGTCACTCTTATGTGGATGGTGAATCCAGTGGCTCAGAACAGAGCATTGATGATGAGTTGGGTATTCCTTCTATTGTTACACCTGGAGTAAGGAAGACCAGGGATGTTTTGAGAGCACCTGGGAGTGAACTTACTTTGCGCAGGTCTACGAGAGCTAGGTATCCTGTGGATAGGCTGAAATATGATGGATTTACAGCCATTCACTATGCATATATGGTCAAAGTGATACAGGAACCAGAACCCACTTCTTTTGAGCAAGCCATGGGAAAAGAAAAATGGGAGAAAGCCATGGATGAAGAAATGGATGCCTTGGAAGCAAATGCTACATGGGAGTTAGTACCTTTGCCTAAAGGTAAGAATGCAATTGGCTGTAAGTGGGTTTATAAGGTGAGACACAATGTAGATGGTTCTGTGAACAGATACAAGGCAAGATTAGTAGTCAAGGGGTATGCACAAACATATGGCATTGATTATGAAGAAACATTCAGTCCGATTGCAAGGATGGCAACCGTAAGAGCAGTCATTGCTATGGCTGCATCAAAGGAATGGTCTTTACATTAGATGGATGTAAAGAATGCCTTCTTGCATGGTGATTTGCAAGAAGAGGTATATATGGAGCAGCCACCAGGTTATGTGCATGCTGTTCATCCTGAGTTTGTTTGCAGGTTGAAGAAAGCCTTGTATGGCTTGAAGCAAGCACCTAGAGCATGGTCTGACAAGATAGGACAGTATCTTGTCACTATTGGATTTCAGATTTCCAAGGTAGATTTCTCACTTTATGTGAGAAAAACAGAGAAAGGTATTATGCTACTTGTCATTTATGTTGATGATTTGATTATGACAGGTGGCAGTGATGAAGATACCCTTCACGTGTAAATGCTATTGAAGCAAAAGTTTGAGATGAAGGATTTGGGAGAGCTGTGTTATTTCTTGGGCATTGAGGTGATTAGATCACCAAGTGGGATACAACTCTTGCAGAGGCAATATGGATTGGACATGCTGTCCAAATATGGGATGACAGGCTGTAAGCCTATTTCAGTTCCTTTGGAGCAAAATGTGAAGCTGAGCACAGATGCAGGTGAGCTTCTAGAAGACCCTACTATGTACACATGCATAGTAGGAAGCTTGATTTATATGACTATTACCAGGCCAGATTTGAGCTATGTTGTTGGATTGGTAAGTCAGTTTATGCAGGCTCCAAGGAAACCACATTTGGATGCGGCTAGACGCATACTCAGGTATGTGAAGTCCACATTGCAGTATGGACTATTTTATAAGACTGGGGTTCAGATACAGTTGCATGGATACACTGATGCTGATTGGGCTGGTAGTATTTCTGATAGACGATCTACCAGTGGATATGTGTTCTCTTTTGGGAGTGTTGCAGTCACTTGGAGCAGCAAGAAACAGCCTACTGTTGCCTTGTCGAGCACAGAGGCTGAATACAGGGGTGCAGCAATGGCTGCATGTGAGGTAGCTTGGTTGCATAAGCTACTTTATGATATGCATCAGTCTACAGATGGACCAGTTGTCATTTATTGTGACAACATGAGTAGTATACACTTGGCAAATAACCCAGTCTATCATGCTAGAACAAAGCACATTGAGGTGCATTATCACTATGTGCGAGAGAGGGTTTTACTAGGTCTTATTTATCTAGTTTATGTTAGCACAGAGGATCAGGTAGCTGACATATTCACGAAGGCATTGGGCGCAGAGAAGCTACGCAAGTTCAGAGACCTACTTGGTGTGCAGGAATTGGGATTGAGCTCGAGGGGGAGTGTTGAGATATCGAGCTCCACTCGTGATACGCCAGGGTGACCGTTGTGTATTTATGTCACCGACTTGTCAGTTGCAAACGTGGTTGGTACACCGCCCATGAATAATAGCTACATGATAGCTATCCTTATCTACTCTAGTTCGTGGCTCAGTTAGTATGCCACCTTAGTTAGTTGAGTTTGGTTTTGAGACCCATATAGAGGGTTCTTCTATTTCTTTGTACTTGAGTTCTTTTGGCTTACACAACTAAGAAGAGGAAAAACTGTTTTCAGTCTCCACCCTTGTGTGTCTTCCCCCATTGTGCAAGCAAGAAAGCTTCAAGCAAGACTCCTTCCTTCTCTCCCACAATCTTGACATTGAGCTTGTCACCTCAACACTCCCCCTCAAGCTCAACTGCATCTTTCAACTAGAAGTAAGCTTCGAAACTTTTGAAGCTTCTCTGTACCCAATGCCTTCATGAAGATGTCAGCTATCTGATCCTGTGTGCTGACATACACCAAGTCAATCTCACCTGCTAGTACCTTCTCTCTCACAAAGTGGTAGTGTACCTCAATATGTTTTGTCCTGGCATGGAACACAGGGTTCCTAGCCAACTGTATACTACTCATGTTGTCACAATAAATGACAACTGGACCTTCCACCTCCACATCCAAATCACCCATTAACTTTTGTAGCCATACTACCTCACATGCTGCAATAGCAGCACCTCTATACTCAGGCTCTGTATTCGACAAAGCAACTGTAGATTGCTTTTTGCTGCTCCAAGAAACTGCTACACTACCAAGAGAGAACATCTATCCGCTGGTAGATCTTCTATCAGACATACTACCAGCCCAATCTGCATCTATGTATCTAAACACCTATATATCTCTACCTGCATCATAGAAAAGTCCATAATGTAATGTGGACTTCACATATCTCAATATGTGTCTGACTGCATCCAAATGTGGCTTTCTAGGTACTTGCATAAACTGACTCACAAGACCAACAACGTAGCTCAAGTCTAGCCTTGTAATGGTCATGTAGATCAAACTCCCCACTATCCTCCTGAACATAGTAGGGTCTTCTATCTCATCCTCAACATCAGCACTCAACTTTACATTCTGCTCCAACGGGACTGAAAGTGGTTTGCATGATGTCATACCATGCTTGGACAACATATCCAAGCCATATTGTCTTTGGGACAGCCATATACCATCATCACATCTGATCACCTCAATGCCAAGGAAGTACCTTAGCTCACCTAAATCGTTCATCTCAAACTTCTTCTTCAAAAAATCCTTGACTTCAGCAATCCCACTATCACTATCACCTGTAATAATCAAGTCATCCACATAGATGACTATGATGACCAAACCTCCATCTCCCTTTCTCACATAAAGTGAGTGATCAGCATCAGAAACATAAAAGCCAATATTGACAAGATACTCTCTGATCTTGTTAGACCATGCTCTAGGTGCTTGCTTGAGCCCATAGAGCACCTTCTTCAACCTGCACACATACGTGGGATGATCTAAATCTTCATAGCCTGTTGGTTGATCCATATACACTTCTTCTTGTAAATCACCATGCAAGAAGGCATTCTTCACATCCATTTGCTGCAACCTCCAACCTTTGGCTACTGCCAAAGCAATCACACATCTGACAGTTGACATCCTAGCAACTGGACTGAAGGTTTCTTCATAATCTATGCCATATGTCTGGGCATAATCTTTTGCAACTAGCCTAGCTTTGCACCTACTAATAGAACCATCTACATTGTGCTTAATCTTACAAACCCACTTACATCCAATAGCTCTCTTGCCCTTTGGCAATGATACTAGATCCCAAGTCTTATTGGCCTCTAATGCAGCCATCTCCTCATCCATTGCTGCATCCCAATGAGCATGACCAACAGCCTCCTCAAAACATGTGGCCTCAACATCCTCAACTAGTTTCACCATATAAACATAATGGTGAGCTGCATAACCTTCAAAACCAAATCTTTTAACAGGGTATCTAACCCTGCTAGATCTGCGTACCACCGGATCACTCAATGGAGCCTTTACATTACTATGAGCTCTCTGTACACCTAGTGTCCTGACAGAAGGAATACCAAGCTCATCATCCAAGCTCTCTGAGTCATTGGAGTCTCCATCAAGAACTGCATCAATGCCATCTGACACTTTATTCTTTCCTTTGTCTTTACCTGTAGTGCTACTAGATGCACCTGAAGATGTAGAGGTACTCCTTAGTCTCCCAGACCAAGGACTACCAGATGGTGTCTTTGGTCCACTAAGAGTCTGTGATTCTTGCTTTTCAGCCTGCACATGAGTGTCATGATCATCATCATCATTCAATGCATCACCACTAGATGCATACCAACTGCTCATTTCATCAAATATGACATCCCTGCTCACTCTGAACTTACATGTGACAGGGTTATAACAGCGATATCCTTTCTGCTCTAAAGAGTATCCAATAAAAACACATTTTTCCGCCTTTGGATCAAGCTTCTTTCGTAGCTCATCTGGCACATGAATGTATGCAACACAGCCAAATACCTTCAAGTGTAATACATCAGTCTTCTTGCCAGTAAAGCATTCTTCAGGAGTCATCCCATGAACTGCAGCTGTGGGAGTTCTGTTCATAATACAAACAGTAGTATTAGCAGCCTCAGACCAAAAATGCTTAGGCATATTCTTTTCAGCCATCAAGGCGCATGCAACTTCTGCAATATGCTTGTTTTTCCTTTCTACAACCCCATTTTTCTATAGGGTATATCTGCATGTGAACTCTCTTTATCCCATGAGACCTCATAAAATCACTGAACTCATTCGAGAGGTACTCTCCCCCTCCATCTGACCTCAAGTACTTTACTTTCAAGCCTATTTCTCTTTCAACTGTAGCCTTGAAAGTTCTGAAATGCTCAAATTCTTCACTCTTTTCCTTCATAAAATATACCCACAGCTTTCTAGAACAATCATCAATGAATGTGACAAAGTATGAACTGCCTCCAAAAGATACATTTTGTATAGGCCCCCAAATGTCTGTATGCACAACATCAAGGATATTTATGCTTACATCTCTATCATGTGAAAAGGGTTGTCTTGCCTGCTTACCAAACTAACATGCTTCGCATACCTTATGAAATTCTGCAACTCTAAATGTAGGCAAACCTGTAACCAACCCTTTGGACTGCATTAATTTTAGCCTTTGTACATTTGCATGTCCAATGCGTTTGTGCCAAATTTCAATATCTGCAACAACACATTTTCCTTTAGCATACATAGCAGCATTCATAATAGGAATTCCAGCATCCAAAGTAAACATACGTCCAACTCTACTTCCCTTTGCTACCAACCTGCACTTGTCATTGAAGTCTTCTACAAAGCAGCCCTTTGCATTAAATCTAACTTGTAGTCCTTGCTCTACCATTTGACCAACTGACACCAAGTTCTTTGTAATAGATGGCACATGTAATACATCTGAAAGACTCTTTGTCTTACCATCATGCAAGGACAAGGAAACTTTTCCAATGTGTGAAATTGGGTGGTATGAATCATCACCCGTCTGCACATAACCTGCATTTTGCAAATCCTGCATCTCTCCAAACCATTCTGCATGGCTAGTCATATGATTGGATGCACTTGAATCAACATACCAAACATCATCATGTGTTCCCTTTCTTGTAACAGCATTCAACATATGCTGCATAACAAATAGACGTTCATTTTTGTCTTCATTCTATCGTGAAGACGATGCATAGCTTCCTTGCTGCAACTTACCACTGCGAATATCATCTTTCTTAGCATAACATTGGGCTGCAATATGACCTATTTTTCCACAGTAGTGACACACAATACTAGAGTTGTTAGAACCTCTGTTCTGCCATCCACCTCTTCCTCTAAAGCTCCCCCTGCCTCTAAAGTTACCACGACCTCCTGAAACCTGCATATCGTCAAATTGCTGATTCAATCTGTTTTGTTGGTTGTGACTACCACGTCCTGTACCACAGCCTCTTGAAGAGAACCTGCTACGTCTCCTTCCTGAACTGGAGAGAAAGCTTGGACCTGTTCACCACTTCTTTTAGATGTCTCACTCTACGTGTTGATCTCTTCAGTGATCATAAGGGAGACCAACTCATCAAAATCTGGAAATGGCTTTCTGACATATATGGAAGTTACAAAAGACTTCCAAGCCTTTTCATTGTTAAGTCCACCCAAGGTAGACGATACCAAATCATCATCATCGGGCATTGCATCAATCGCTACCAATGCATCTGCAATGCTCCTTACCTTTAGTGCATACTCATTGATAGACATCTTCCCTTTCTTCAATGTATTCAACTCTTGCTTGAGTTGAATCTTTCGTGCCTTTGTATTTACGGAAAACATACTTTCAAGTATGGTCCAAGCTGCATATGAATTCTCTGCATTTCTAATATGTCCCAGCATATTCTTATCAATTACTGCAGACAGCCAATACATGACCTTCTTGTCTTTTGCATTCCATTCCTTCCGTGCCTTTGTCTCTTCTACTGTTGGAGGATCACTCACCTCCGGCTCCTTTTCTTACCTGAAACAAACTCGTAGAGGCCTTTTCCAATAAGAAAGTTCGTGACACGGAACTTCCATGAAGGGTAGTTGTTCTTGTCGAGCTTTTCAATGATGGGGCTTCCACTGTTCTTTGCCATTATCACAAAACTAATACCAAACAGCAAGCAAATCTTCTGCAACCCTCAACCTGTAGTGCACAGCAATACACTAGACAGCCTTTCTCACTGTCTGCTCAACAATACATGCAATCTACAACCTGTTTGCAGATAAACCTTATGTTTGCTTCCTGTAAACACCTCAAGAATTACAGATTCGCAATCTGTAACCTGGGCACCTACTTTTGGTCAAAACAGCCGAAATCACAGTGTATCCTGAAACTGTTGTCTACAACCTTACGGCTCTAAAACGGGGCCTGAAACGGCCTCAGATGCCCAAAATAACTGCAGCAAAGCCTTAAAAGGCTTTGTTTTGTAGAATAAACAATGCTCTTTGTACACACCAAATCTCACTGCAATCTGAGATTTTTGCTCTGCCTTGCTTCCGGTGTCTCCACAGGCACTATCCAAGAGAAAGAGTGGAAGGATGGGAGAGCTTCATATCCGTGGCTTGCTTGCTCAAACCTTGCTTCTTTTCCTTCACTTCAGCCTTCAAAATCAACCTCTTTCAGTGGCATGGCTCTGATACCATGTAAAGAATCGCGTGGTGGGGGGACTTACTCAAGATGCTACGTCGAACACACACAAAATGCACAAGGAGAAGCTCACTCAAGAGACAAGAAGAGAGATGGATGCCAAAACGTTTTCTTGATGGTTTATTCTTCTTCTTTTACACTCTTTACAATGTACACAAAGTATAGATAAGATACAACATAAAGAAAAGTGGCCTACTAAGTCAAAAATGCATAACTGGCTACACTAGTCGACTAACGCTATAACTATGCCAGTTGTAAATAGGTGTAACAACCTGAATATAATAAGTAATGAGTCAGTTGGCCATGTGAGAGTCATAATGACCATCGACATGCTAAGTGTAGATGTGTGAACCCATCTAACCAGGCGGTCCATCATCAATGTCCGCATGTGTTGAGCTTGTCATCTCAATAGCATAGTTATAGCACCACAGTCAATTACTGTAGTCAGTTATGTATTGTTTGACTTAGTAGGCCACTTTCCTTTATGTTGTATCTTATCTATACTTTGTGTACATTGTAAAGAGTGTGAAAGAAGAAGAAGAAACCAGCAAGAAAACGTTTTGGCCTCCATCTCTCTTCTTGTCTCTTGAGTGAGCTTCTCCTTGTGCATTCTGTGTGTTTGGCGCAACATCTTGAGCAAGTCCCCCCAGAAGCAAGGTTTGAGCAAGCAAGCAACGAGTAAGAAGCTCTCACATTCTTCCACTCTCTCTCTTGGATAGTGCATGTGGAGGCACTGGAAGCATGGCAAAGCAAAAATCTCAGATTACAGTGAGATTTGGTGTGCGCGAAGAGCATTGTGTATTCTACAGAAAAGCCCCGTAGGGCTTATCCGCAGTTATTTTGGGTATCTGAGACCGTTTTAGGCCCTGTTTTAGAGCCGCAAGGTTGCGGACAGTAGTTTCATGGTACACTATGACTTCGGCGCTGTATTGACTGAAAATGGATGCACATGTTACAGATTTCAGATCTGTAAGTTCAAAGGTGTTTATCATTGAATAAACATAAGGTTTATCTGCAAACTGGTTGCAGATTACATTTATTGTTGAGCAGACAATGAAAAATGCTATTTGGTGTACTCCTGTGCACTACATGTCGAGGGTTACAGAAGATTTGCTTGCTGTTTGGTATTAGTTTTGTGATAATGGCAGAGAACAGTGGAAGCCCCATCATTGAGAAGCTTGACAAGAACAACTATCTTTCATGGAAGTTCCGTGTCACAAACTTCCTTATTGGAAAAGGCCTCTACAAGTTTGTTTTAGGTAAGAAAAGGAGCCAGAGGTGAGTGATCCTCCAACTGTAGAAGAGACAAAGGCACGGAAGGAATGGAATGCAAAAGACAAGAAGGTCATGTATTGGCTGTCTACAGTAATTGACAATAATATGATGGGACATATTAGAAATGCAGAGAATTCATATGTAGCTTGGACCATACTTGAAAGTATGTTTTTCGTAAATACAAAGGCACAAAAGATTCAACTCAAGCAAGAGTTGAATACATTGAAGAAATGAAAGATGTCTATCAATGAGTATGCACTAAAGGTAAGGAGCATTGCAGATGCCTTGGCAGTGATTGATGCAATGGCCGATGATGATGATTTGGTGTCATCTACCTTTCGTGGACTTAACAATGAAAAGGCTTGGAAGTCTTTTGTAACTTTTGTATATGTCAGAAAGCCATTTCCATATTTCGATGAGTTGGTCTCCCTTATGATCACTAAAGAGATCAACATGCAGAGTGAGACATCTGAAAGAAGTGGTGAACCGGTCCAAGCTTTCTCTCCAGTTCAGGAAGGAGACGTGGCAGGTTCTCTTCAAGAGGCCGTGGTACAGGACGTGATAGTGACAACCAGCAAAACAGATTAAATCAGCAATTTGGCGATATGCAGGTTTCAGGAGGTCGTGGTAACTTTAGAGGCAGGGGGAGCTTTAGAGGAAGAGGTGGATGGAAGAACAGAGGTTCTAACAACTTTGGTATTATGTGTCACTACTGTGGCAAAACAGGTCATATTCCAGCCCAATGTTATGCTAAGAAAGATGATATTCGCAGTGGTAAGTTGCAGCAAGAAAACTATGCATCGTCTTCACGACATAATGAAGACAAAAATGAACATCTATTTGTTATGCAGCATATGCTGAATGCTGTTACAGGAAAGGGAACACATGATGATGTTTGGTATGTTGATTCAGGTGCATCCAATCATATGACTAGCCATGCAGAATGGTTTGGAGAGATGCAGGATTTGCAAAATGCAGGTTATGTGCAGACGGCTGATGATTCATGCCACCCAATTTCACACATTGGAAAAGTTTCATTGTCCTTGCATGATGGTAAGACAAAGAGTCTTTCAGATGTATTACATGTGCCATCTATTACAAAGAACTTGGTGTCAGTCGGTCAAATGGTAGAGCAAGGACTGCAAGTCAGATTTAATGCAAAGGGCTGCTTTGTAGAAGACTTCAATGACAAGTGCAGGTTGGTAGCAAAGGGAAGTAGAGTTGAACGTATGTTTACTCTGGATGCTGGAATTCCTACTATGAATGCTGCTATGTATGCTAAAGAAAAAGGTGTTGTTGCATATATTGAAATTTGGCACAAACGCATTGGACATGCAAATGTACAAAAGCTGAAATTAATGCAGTCCAAAGGGTTGGTTACAGGGCTGCCTACATTTAGAGTTGCAGAATTTCATAAGGTATGCGAAGCATGTCAGTTTGGTAAGCAGGCAAGACAACCCTTTTCACATGACAGAGATGTAAGCATAAATATCCTTGATGTTGTGCATACAGACATTTGGGGGCCTACACAAAATGTATCTCTTGGAGGCAATTCATACTTTGTCACATTCATTGATGATTATTCTAGAAAGCTGTGGGTATATTTTATGAAGGAAAAGAGTGAAGTGTTTGAGCACTTTAGAACTTTCAAGGCTGCAGTTGAAAGAGAATCACGCTTGAAAGTAAAGTGTTTGAGGTCAGATGGAGGGGGAGAGTACCTCTCGAATGAGTTCAGTGATTTTCTGAGGTCTCATGAGATAAAGAGACAGTTCACATGCAGGTATACCCCATAGCAAAATGGTGTTGGAGAAAGGAAAAACAGGTATATTGCAGAAGTTGCACGTGCCTTGATGGGTGAAAATAATATGCCTAAGCATTTTTTGTCTGAGACTGTTCATACTACTGTTTATATTATGAACAGAACTCCCACAGCTGCAGTTCATGGGATGACTCCTGAAGAATGCTTTACTGGCAAGAAGCCTGATGTATCACACTTGAAGGTATTTGGCTGTGTTGCATATATTCATGTGCCAGTTGAGCTACGGAAGAAGGTTGATCCAAAAGTAGAAAAATGTATCTTTATTGGATACTCTTTAGAGTAGAAAAGGTATCACTATTATAACCTTGTCACATGTAAGTTCAGAGTGAGCAGGGATGTCATCTTTGATGAAATGAGTAGTTGGTATGCATCTAGTGGTGATGCATTGGGTGATGATGATGATCATGACACTCATGTGCAGGCTGAAAAGCAAGAATCACGGACTGTTAGTGGACCAGAGACATCATCTGGTAGTCCTTGGTCTGGGAGACTAAGGAGTAGCTCTACATCTTCGGGTGCATCTAGTAGCACTACAAGTAAAGACAAAGGAAAGAATAAAGTGTCAAATGGCATTGATGCAGTTCTTGATGGAGACTCCAGTTGCTCAAAGAGCTTGGATGATGAGCTTGGTATTCCTTCTGTCAGGACACCATGTGTACAGAGAGCTCATAATAATGTAAAGGCTCCATTGAGTGATCCGGTGGTATGCAAATCTAGCACGGTCAGATACCCTATTAAAATATTTGGTTTTGAAGGTTATGCAGCTCAAAATTATGCTTATATGGTGAAACTAGTTGAGGATGTTGAGCCCACTTGTTTTGAGGATGCTGTTGGTCATACTCATTGGGATGAAACAATGGATGAGGAGATGGCTGCATTAGAGGCCAATAAGACTTGGGATCTAGTATTATTGCCAAAGGGCAAGAAGGCTATTGAATGTAAGTGGGTTTATAAGATTAAGCACAACGCAGATGGTTCTATTAGTAGGTACAAAACTAGGCTGGTTGCAAAAGGATATGCCTAGAAATATGGCATAGATTATGAAGAAACCTTCATTCCAGTTGCTAGAATGGCAACTGTCAGATGTGTGATTTCTTTGGTAGCAGCCAAAGGTTGGAGGTTGCAGCAAATGGATGTGAAGAATGCCTTCTTGCATGGTGATTTGCAGGAAGAAGTGTATATGGATCAGTCAGCAGGGTATGAAGATTTAGAGCATCCCACATATGTTTGCAGGTTGAAGAAGGCAATCTATGGGCTCAAGCAAGTACCTAGAGCATGGTCTGACAAGATCAGAGAGTATCTTGTCAATATTAGCTTTTATTTTTCTGATGCTAATCACTCACTTTATGTGAGAAAGGGAGATGCAGGTTTGGTCATCATAGTCATCTATGTAGATTACTTGATTATTACAGGTGATAGTGATAGTGGGATTGCTGAAGTCAATGACTTTTTGAAGAAGAAGTTTGAGATAAAGGATTTAGGTGAGCTAAGGTACTTCCTTGGCATTGAGGTGATCAGATGTGATGATGGTATATGGTTGTCCCAAAGACAGTATGGCTTGGATATGTTGTCCAAGTATGGTATGACAGCATGCAAACCACTTTCAATCCCATTGGAGCAGAATGTAAAGTTGAGTGCTGATGTTGGGGATGAGATAGAAGACCCTACTATGTTCAGGAGGATAGTGGAGAGTTTGATCTACATGACCATTACAAGGCCAGACTTAAGCTACATTGTTGATCTTGTGAGTCAGTTTGTGCAAGTACCTAGAAAGCCACATTTGGATGCAATTAGATGCATATTGAGATATGTGAAGTCCACATTACATTATGGACTTTTCTATGAGGCAGGTACATATGTATAGGTGTTTGGATACACAGATGCAGATTGGGCGGGTAGTATGTCTGATAGAAGATCTACCAGCGGATACATGTTCTCTCTTGGTAGTGCAGCAGTTACTTGGAGCAGCAAAAAGCAATCTACAGTTGCTTTGTCAAGTATAGAGGTTGAGTATAGCGATGCTGATGTTGCAGCATGTGAGGTAGTATTGCTGCAAAAGTTATTGGCTGATTTAGATATGCAGGTGTGGAAGTTCCAGTTGTCATTTATTATGACAACAGGAGTAGTATATAGTTGGCTAGGAACCCTGTGTTCCATGCCAGGACAAAACATATTGAGGTACACTACCACTTTGTGAGAGAGAAGATACTAGCATGTGAGATTGACTTGGTGTATGTTAGCACACAAGATCAGATAACTGACATCTTCACGAAGGCATTGGGTATAGAGAAGCTTCAAAAGTTTCGAAGCTTACTTGAAGTTGCAGAGATGCAGTTGAGCTTGAGGGGGAGTGTTGAGATGACAAGCTCAACACATGCGGACATTAATGATGGACCGTCTCATTAGATGGGTCCACACATCTACACTTAGCACGTCGGTGGTCATTATGACTCTCACATGGCCACTGACTCATTACTTATTATATTCAGGTTGTTACACCTATTTACAGCTGGCATAGTTATAGCGCCAGTCGACTAGTGTAGTCAGTTATGCATTGTTTGACTTAGTAGGCCACTTTCCTTTATGTTGTATCTTATCTATACTTTGTGTACATTGTAAAGAGTGTGAAAGAAGAAGAAGAAACCAGCAAGAAAACGTTTTGGCCTCCATCTCTCTTCTTGTCTCTTGAGTGAGCTTCTCCTTGTGCATTCTGTGTGTGTTCGGCGCAGCATCTTGAGCAAGTCCCCCCATCATGCGATTCTTGACAAAGCCAAACTCTAAAGCAGAAGATACTATGGGAAGCCCATGACTTCCCTTTCTCAGGGAATCCTGGTTATGCCAAGTCCCTTAATGCAGTTAGAAAGAGCTATTATTGGGAAAGGCTCAAGGGTGACGTACTCAAATATGTATAGGAATGTTTGTCTTGTCAACCATTAAGGCAGAACATGTTAAAATGCTTGGGAAATTGCAACCACTTGACATTCCCCAAATGAAATGGGAGTTTATTAGTATGGACTTCATTGTTGGCTTACCCCAAGTTCAGGGAGGATATAACTCTATTATGGTTGTAGTAGATATGCTCACCAAGGTCTCACATCTCATCCCTATCAAGACGAACTATAAAGCTTTAGACATCGCAAGATTATTCATCAAGGAAATATTCAAAATTCATGGGTTACCCAGAAGAATCATTAGTGATCATGACTCTCTCTTCACATGACACTTCTGGAGGGCTATCTTTGAGGCTATTGGAACTCAACTCTGTTTCAGTACAGCTTAGCATCCCCAAACTGATGGTCAAATAGAATGAGTCAATAAAGTCATTGAAGATATGCTTAGAGAATACTGATGTCGCGAACCCAAAAAGTGGATTCAATATTTACCATTGGTTGAGTTTGCCTACAATGCTTCTTACCAGCAGAGTATTCAGATGACCCCTTTCCAAGCCTTGTATGGGCATGATTTTCATACCCCTTTGAACTTCTCAGATCCAACTTTGAGGGTAGAAGCTTCAAGGCAGATGCTGGAAGACATGGATGATCAAATCAAATCAATAAGACAAGACATTCAAGCTGCCAAGGATAGAAAGAAGGCTTATTCTGACTTGAAACGACAAGACAAATCCTTCATTGAAGGTGACATGGTCTTCATCCGTGTACGCCCTAAAAAGAGTTCATTGTCCTTGCAAGAGTACAAGAAGCTAAGTCCAAGGTATTGTGGACCCTATAAGATCACCAAGTGCCTAGGGCCTAATGCTTACAGACTACAGTTGCCTGCAACTCTAAAGATTCATAATGTATTCCACGTTAGCCTATTGAAAAAGTATCCACCTAATCCGAATCATGTACTTGATGATCAATAAATTGTAATACCTTGCCAAGGAGTCCTTGAGCTACGGCCTGATAGAGTCCTAGATGTTAGGGAGAGGCATTTGAGATCAAGGACCTTGAGAGAATACCTCATCTAGTGGAAAGATTATCCAAGTATGCGACCTAGATAGATGAGGGTACTCTCAACTAACAATACCCCCATTTCTTCTCGAGATGAGGACATCTCGATTCCTCTAAGGAGGAGAGGATGTAATATCCCCGATGTAGTCTACTTGTTTCTTTTTCACAGGAACTCCCCTCTCAATGTAATTTTTTTTAAATTTGGTGCAAATTCTTTTTATCTCCTCTCTCTCCCTATCGATAGGATGTCGAAGAGAGAGAGGGAGACAGAGAGAGAGAGAGAGAGGTAGATTAACCATGCACCCTCCGAGTGGGGGGTAGCATGGTGGGCCGCCCTCCAATTGACCCCCTCCATAAGACCTCCCTTCCCCTATATAACCCCCCCAGGCCATCGGCAATAGCGTGGCCCCTCCCCTATGCCATCGTGACGCCGTCGCCACCGTCACCATCATCATCATCTTACCCCCCCACTTCATCATCGCCGTCATCATCATCATCTTCTTCATCATTATCATCATAATCATCATTCCCCCCACACCCCCCCCTCGACACCATCGTTTCGTCAAAAGAAGAAGAGAAGACGTTGTCTCGTTTTTTTTGTCAGAGAAGAGAAAGGAGTTTGGAAGCTTCCAAAGCATCTCCTTTAGGAGGTGTTTCACCCGCAAGACTCGGCTTAATTTTTCCTTAATCCATGACCACATTGATTCAAGTGCAAAAACTGTGAGGATTGGTGGGAAGCTACTGGACAATTTGCAGGAAATTCCTGCGCATATAATAGCTATCCCTACACACGAAGGCCACTAGATTTCTATGAAAGATGGCACTCAAGAGGCACGCAACTAGCAACTCTGCATGTGTTTCTACCCAAGGCGGAGGAGTGGCTGCTAATGGGGTTTCGATTGTCAAGAATCAGGTCCATGATCCCGCACTCCTTGTCGATGAACTCAATATGTTAAATGATTACGTAACCTCGTATATACACAGTTCATAAAATACGTATCGAATAAATTCATAGGGAATTTTTGCATTAGACACTCTCATAAAAAAAATTTCATTGCATTGTTTAAGAAGGTTCTCTTGAATTTAATAAAAAAGTCTAGTGCATGAGTTGCATGAATATTTGCAAACACCGGGTGATTTCATGGAAGTCAGCTACACTAATGGAACAACTCAGTATTACCTTCGTGTCCCAAATATATTAATTATGCTCCATCGTGTATTGAATGGGAAATGGCATATCCTAGGGCCTTCTCTTGAGATTGATAGTGAAATGCATAAAGTATCACAGTCATATTAGATACATGCAAGGAAAACTTATACATGCATGGGAAAGATTCTCGCATAAACAAGCAACATGTTAAGTTGCATGCATTGAAAAGACATTCGCACATGTCGTACAAAACTATTGCTTGTTACTAGTATTTATCATGGGTTTTTTTTCATACCTTAATTGCATGATCATGAAAAGATAAGTTCATGGAAGGGTAGACATATCTTGACGGTCTTCCTCTCGAATTGATTAGCAAAATCAAGTGATATGGTTGTCTCATCCATACTAAATGCATACGAAGGAACTATTGCATGCATGGGTACTATCAAGATTGCACGCATAGAAAGATTGCATGAAATTAATGTGCATTAGAATGCTTGAATTCATGCTTTGTACATTGGCCTTGAAATCGTTGAGTAAAGTCAATACTTGTCTTAATCAACGTAGTTAGACAAGCTCAAAGAAAGGGTTAGAAAGGGGCAAACATTAGTGCATGTGAGTACTATTGAAAAAGGAGGTTAAGATCATGTACTCTCGTATTACCAAAAGTATCCTTGGTCAATTAGGGATTGGAGGAAAGATCACATAGATACTTCAAGGGATCTAGGAGATAACCAACAAGTTGAGCAACCAAGGACAACGGGGTTGTCCATGACCTATTTTTACCAAGAGACCTAAGGTAAGGATAATTAGGGTTGGTAGGGTACAAACCCTAACCCGAAGATAAAGGGGAAACAAGCAACCTAGCTTTCCAGGCCCTTGAGATCTCACCACGATCCAGGATTGGATGCTCGGAGCATTCGGGAAAACGGAATCACACCTTAGTAGTTGGTCATACAAACGACCTCCAAAATGATCGTGATTTACACTTAGGTACATTGTTTGAATTTCTTTTCTCAAGGAACTAACTCAAGGAAAAACACTTAATGATTTAGGTTAAAAGCCTGGAGGGAGAGGCAGGTTCATTTACCTCTGATTGTTTGCCTGGCCCTATCCAAGGGGGTTGTTAGCCGTGCTGGATATATGGACCTAACCCGCCACGAGAGGTCTCTCCGTGGGTGGTGCTTCAAGTGGGAGGATGCTTGGGTACTAGGGAAGGCTCTAGCTATAAATTCCTTACCTCCAGATCCCGCACAAGAGGCCGACGTAACTCAAGATGTTGTATCTTATCTATACTTTGTGTACATTGAAAAGTGTGTGGAAGAAGAAAAAATCATCAAGAAAACGTTTTGGCCTCCATCTCTCTTCTTGTGTTCTTGAGTGAGCTTCCTCTTGTATATACAGTGTGTGTTTAGCGCAGCAGCTCAAGCAAAGTCCCCCACCACGCAATTCTTGACAAAGCTTTGTCTTGGCTTAACTTTGGACTCTCGAAGCTTACTTGGGCTATTTATTGTCTTGCCAAAGTTTATTTTGGGATATACTTGATGTCTATGGATGCTACATATGGATGCTCTACCGCCTACATGTTCGGGATGTATCATTGATGATTGATCTTGCACACTTGTCACTGGTGCTTGTACATGCTTTGTTTGAGCTTTGTTGCTTGATATTTATGGCTTTTGTGCCAGTGGGAGTGTATTTGGATGCTTGACAGACATTGAGCAGGCGGTCTATGAATGCTATTTGAGCTTTTGAGACTATTTGGAATTTCTTACCCTTTGGGATGCTGCATGGTTCATATGTCTTGGTTCCTTCCACTGCTTATGAGCTAACTCTTTGACTTGGGTCCCTTTCCTTGTGAGCTGGCACGTACTTGTGTCAAGTCTTGGTAGTGTCATGCACACTTTGCTTTGTTGATTGGGGAATGTGCCTACTCACTAGCAGATATTTCATGACATGTTTGGGTGTTGGATTCATGCTTATCAATTGTCATATGCCTATGTTATGCCTGCATGATGCTGGTTATGGTCTTGGTAGTATATGATTGACTTGGGATTCGCTTCTAGTACATTTAGCTCTCATTTACTGAAATCTATCATTTATTATAGCAAGCTGAAATCTGTAAAATTTTGAGCACTTCTATGAGGGTAATGCTTACTATTTGATGTTATATTGGTCATATTTGGTGGACATCTGCTTCTCTTTGTAAAATCCACTCTTTCAGCCGGTTTTAGCAGTTGTTTTAGTCCGTTTTCTACTAATTATAGCAACTTTCAATTTTACTATTTTGCATTGATTTGGGATAGTATGGCTAGTCATTTGAAAGATACAGATCTCTTTAACATTGCCAAGTTGGATGGTACCAACTATGGGTATTGGAAGTCTCAAATATGGGAGGTTTTGGTGTAGAAGTTGTAGATTAAACCCTACGTTTCAAGGGTGTCAAACTTGAGGATATGGATGATGGTGTTTGGATGGAAGTTGATGAGCTATGCAAGTCTACCATTATTTTGTCCCTCTTAGAAGAGGTCCATCATAATGTTGTTGAAGATGAGAATTAGAGTGCATGGGACTTACGAGAGAAAATTTAGGAGCTTTATTCGCAGTAGAGTCCTACATCACAGATGTATTGGATGAAGTTAATGGACCTTCGCATGAAGGAGGGGTCATCCCTATAATCTCATTTCAGTCAGTTTCATGCTATCATGAAGAATCTGTTGTCACAGGGTATTGAGTTCAACGATAACTTGCACCCGTTATTTCTTCTTGGCACCCTTTCTGAATCATGGGATGTATTTTGTACTACCGTATGCACGAACAAGCTTGATGGGCTGAGAATCAAAGATGTTGAGAGTGCTTTATTGACTGAGGAAATCAATAGGAGAAACAATGATGTTTCCTACTCTTCACATGCATTGACCATTAGAGGTGGCAGAAATGGCAGGCATGATAATGATCATAAAGGCAGGGACTCTCAGAAGTCTAGGTCCAAGTCACGTGGTCGTAGTACGTCCCGTGGACGAAAGTCTGATGTTACCTGTCATTATTGTGGGAAAGCAGGACATATTAGATTGCAGTGCCATAAAATGTGTGATGATAAGAGCAAGGAAAAAGGAAAAGATAAAGTGCAGGAAAAGTATTCTGAGTGCAGTATAGTACTTGGCAAGTCTAGTGTGAAGATAGAAGAGGTTAATGTCACGCAGGCCACTGATTCAAATGACGATTACATACTTGCAGCTTCATCATGGGATGCCTTACAGACTTCTGAGATACACTCTATGTATGCGCGTAGTGCTGGCTCTTGGATTCGGGTGCGTCATTTCATGTGACACTCTGTAGAGATTGGTTTCATACCCATCGTACTATGTCTGGTTTTGTGCACCTTGGTGATGACAGGTCTCTTGACATTATGGCCATTGGAGATGTTAGGCTGCAATTTCCTTCTGGTAGCTCTTTTGTTTTCCATGATGTATGCCATGTATCTGTGTTAACACGCAGCCTTATGTTAGGTGGATGGCTTGATGATGTAGGGTATTTTGTGTCTTTTGGAGACTCTGCATGGAAGATTACTCATGGTAGGCTTGTACTTGTAAGAGGTGCCAAGTCTCGTAGCCTCTATCCCTTATATCTGGAGCTACATTGGATCATGTTTTGTCTGTGGGTTCTATTCCCCATGTATCCCTTTGGCATGCTCGTTTGGGAAATATGTCTCTTAAAGGAATGAAAATGCTCCATGATTTCCAGTATCTTCTACCTTTTGACTCTTCGCATTTTGATTCTTGTGATCATTTTTTGTATGGCAGGCAGACTAGAAATACGCATAAAAATTCTAGTATGATGAAACGCATGGGTGAGCCCTTAGCTCTTGTGCACTCAGATGTATGTGGGCCCATGCCCTGTCAACCACTTGGTGGGGCAAAGTACTTTGTTACTTTCATAGATGATTACTCACGTAAGGTTTGGGCTTATTCTATAAAGAGGAAATCTGATGTCTTAGACACATTTCAGTGTTGGCTTGCATTGGCAAAGAACCATTCTAGAAAAAGGATCAAATGCCTATGGTTAGATAATGGGGGTGAGTATGTATCACGTGCCTTTGAGTAGTTTTGTGATGAGTGGGGTATTAAGCATCAATTGACTGCCCCTTACAATCCTCCCCAGAATGGTCTGGCTGAATGCATGAATAGGACCATTCAGGAAAGGGTCCATAGCATGCTTAGCTAGGCTGGCTTACCAAAACACTTTTGGGTTGAGGCAGTTTCTACTATAGTGCATCTCATTAATATGTCACATAGTAGTGGCATTGACTTTCAGGTTGCAGAGGAGGTATGGGTAGGCAAGCTCCCCTCTTATGATCATTTGCGTGTCTTTGGATGTGAGGCATTTTGCCATGTGCCCATGAACAAACGTAATAAGCTAGATCCTAAAAGTGCCAAATGCATTTTCATTAGCTATGGAGATGCAAGAGAGATGGGTTGCCGTCTATGGGATCCGCAAGCATAGAAAGTGATCCACAGTCATGATGTCATCTTTCATGAGGACAAAATGCATATGCAACCTAAGAAAGTGGTTGAGGTACGCAGAGTTATCTTTCATGAGAAGCCACCTGCTCCCGTTCAGCCCGCTCCATGACCAACTAGATAGTGTGCAGCATCACCTGATGCTCATGGCCCAGATATTAGACATGCTGATGTTAGACAGGATGTCGATTAGGTAGTAGAGCCTGGATTGAGGTGTTCTACTAGAGATAGACGACCTCCTGAACGTTTTGCATCCTCTATGGATTACTACTAGTTACAGATGCAGGAGAGCCTCTCACTTATGATGAGGCTATGCGCGGAGGTGATTGTCACTCTTGGGAGAGGGCTATGCAGTCTGAGCTTGACTCATTACATAAGAATCAGACTTGGGATTTGGTTTCCTTGCCTCAGGGTAAGAAGGCTTTGCCATGCAAGTGGGTGTACAAGCTGAAAAGTACCCCATGGACACCCCAAGTTGGCATACAAGGCTCGATTGGTTGCTAAGGGTTTTAAGCAGGAGCATGGTGTTGACTTTGATAAAGTCTTTTCTCGTGTGGTCAAGATGACCACCCTATGCTTAGTCTTGGCTTTGGTTGCATAGCTTGTACCAAATGGATGTCAAGACGACTTTTTTACATGGGGACTTGCATGATGAGATTTACATGGAGCAGCCTAAGGGCTTTGCAGACCCTGGCAGGGAATGCCTAGTGTGCAAACTAAAGAAGAGTCTATATGGCTTGAAGTAGGAACCTAGGGAATGGCACCATAAGTTTGATGAATTCATGCAGTCACAGGGCTACAATCGTAGTACTATGGATTTGTGCTTGTACACGAAGAAAGCCCGTGATGGTTCTTTACTAATTTTGGTACTCTATGTGAATGACATGCTTTTAGCAGGGACAGCTCATGAGGAGCTAGATGCTCTTAAGGCTCAAATCAAGAAGAGCTTTGAGATGAAAGATCTGGGACATGCCTCCCATATACTTGGTATGCGCATCATGCACGATCAATCTTAGGGACTACTCTATCTGTCACAAAGGGAGTACATTCATAAAGTCCTTGAGCGCTTCCGTATGCAAGATGTTAAGCCTGTTGGCTGTCCATTACCTTCTCATATGAAGGTTTCACAGGCCGATTGTCCACAGACAGATGAGCAGAGGGCCGAGATGGCCAAGATTCCCTATGCATAAGTCATGGGCAGTCTTATGTATACCAGATATTGCTTTTGCAGTTGGGGTTGTGACACGTTATATGGCTACACTTGGCAAGAAACATTGGGATGTCATGAAAGGTATCATGAGGTACCTAAAGGGCACAGCAGATATGTGTCTTTGT